>NC_064646.1:491756517-492065694 GCF_023864345.2 Schistocerca serialis cubense | reverse complement strand
AAGTCTCCAGAATGTGTAATTTTATATGTATTCTTAAACCATAATGAGAAAAATTTAAACAAAGAGCTGTTACTTCCCAAGAAACTAATTATTCACGGAGTCATCCAACGTACGTAGATACATTCGGTGTGTAGAATGCAATGTGCAAAGCACTAGCGATTTTCTTCTAGAATATGTCGCCGCTCACACACATCTCTTGTCAACCTGCTAACGAAGGAAAATGCAATCATTTGCCCACTCCTAAGTCAGCAGAATGTGTAATTTTATCTGTATTCTAATGCATAATGAAAAATATTAAAACATCGAGCTGTTACTTACCAAAAAACTTATTATTCTTGCAGTCATCCACTGTACGTAGATACATTCGGTGTGTAGAATGCTATGTGCAAAGCACCAGCGATTTTCTTCTAGAATATGTCGCCGCTCACACACATCTCTTGTCAACCTGCTAACGAAGGAAAATGCAATCATTAGGGCACTTCTAAGTCTCCAGAATGTGTAATTTTATATGTATTCTTAAACCATAATGAGAAAAATTTAAACAAAGTGCTGTTACTTCCCAAGAAACTAATTATTCACGGAGTCATCCAACGTACGTAGATACATTCGGTGTGTAGAATGCAATGTGCAAAGCACTAGCGATTTTCTTCTAGAATATGTCGCCGCTCACACACATCTCTTGTCAACCTGCTAACGAAGGAAAATGCAATCATTTGCCCACTCCTAAGTCAGCAGAATGTGTAATTTTATCTGTATTCTAATGCATAATGAAAAATATTAAAACATCGAGCTGTTACTTACCAAAAAACTTATTATTCTTGCAGTCATCCACTGTACGTAGATACATTCGGTGTGTAGAATGCTATGTGCAAAGCACCAGCGATTTTCTTCTAGAATATGTCGCCGCTCACACACATCTCTTGTCAACCTGCTAACGAAAGAAAATGCAATCATTTGCCCACTCCTAAGTCAGCAGAATGTGTAATTTTATCTGTATTCTAATGCATAATGAAAAATATTAAAACATCGAGCTGTTACTTATCAAAAAACTTATTATTCTTGCAGTCATCCACTGTACGTAGATACATTCGGTGTGTAGAATGCTATGTGCAAAGCACCAGCGATTTTCTTCTAGAATATGTCGCCGCTCACACACATCTCTTGTCAACCTGCTAACGAAGGAAAATGCAATCATTAGGGCACTTCTAAGTCTCCAGAATGTGTAATTTTATATGTATTCTTAAACCATAATGAGAAAAATTTAAACAAAGAGCTGTTACTTCCCAAGAAACTAATTATTCACGGAGTCATCCAACGTACGTAGATACATTCGGTGTGTAGAATGCAATGTGCAAAGCACTAGCGATTTTCTTCTAGAATATGTCGCCGCTCCCACACATCTCTTGTCAACCTGCTAACGAAAGAAAATGCAATCATTTGCCCACTCCTAAGTCAGCAGAATGTGTAATTTTATCTGTATTCTAATGCATAATGAAAAATATTAAAACATCGAGCTGTTACTTACCAAAAAACTTATTATTCTTGCAGTCATCCACTGTACGTAGATACATTCGGTGTGTAGAATGCTATGTGCAAAGCACCAGCGATTTTCTTCTAGAATATGTCGCCGCTCCCACACATCTCTTGTCAACCTGCTAACGAAGGAAAATGCAATCATTAGGGCACTTCTAAGTCTCCAGAATGTGTAATTTTATATGTATTCTTAAACCATAATGAGAAAAATTTAAACAAAGAGCTGTTACTTCCCAAGAAACTAATTATTCACGGAGTCATCCAACGTACGTAGATACATTCGGTGTGTAGAATGCAATGTGCAAAGCACTAGCGATTTTCTTCTAGAATATGTCGCCGCTCCCACACATCTCTTGTCAACCTGCTAACGAAAGAAAATGCAATCATTTGCCCACTCCTAAGTCAGCAGAATGTGTAATTTTATCTGTATTCTAATGCATAATGAAAAATATTAAAACATCGAGCTGTTACTTACCAAAAAACTTATTATTCTTGCAGTCATCCACTGTACGTAGATACATTCGGTGTGTAGAATGCTATGTGCAAAGCACCAGCGATTTTCTTCTAGAATATGTCGCCGCTCACACACATCTCTTGTCAACCTGCTAACGAAGGAAAATGCAATCATTAGGGCACTTCTAAGTCTCCAGAATGTGTAATTTTATATGTATTCTTAAACCATAATGAGAAAAATTTAAACAAAGAGCTGTTACTTCCCAAGAAACTAATTATTCACGGAGTCATCCAACGTACGTAGATACATTCGGTGTGTAGAATGCAATGTGCAAAGCACTAGCGATTTTCTTCTAGAATATGTCGCCGCTCACACACATCTCTTGTCAACCTGCTAACGAAGGAAAATGCAATCATTTGCCCACTCCTAAGTCAGCAGAATGTGTAATTTTATCTGTATTCTAATGCATAATGAAAAATATTAAAACATCGAGCTGTTACTTACCAAAAAACTTATTAATCTTGCAGTCATCCACTGTACGTAGATACATTCGGTGTGTAGAATGCTATGTGCAAAGCACCAGCGATTTTCTTCTAGAATATGTCGCCGCTCACACACATCTCTTGTCAACCTGCTAACGAAAGAAAATGCAATCATTTGCCCACTCCTTAGTCAGCAGAATGTGTAATTTTATCTGTATTCTAATGCATAATGAAAAATATTAAAACATCGAGCTGTTACTTACCAAAAAACTTATTATTCTTGCAGTCATCCACTGTACGTAGATACATTCGGTGTGTAGAATGCTATGTGCAAAGCACCAGCGATTTTCTTCTAGAATATGTCGCCGCTCATACACATCTCTTGTCAACCTGCTAACGAAGGAAAATGCAATCATTAGGGCACTTCTAAGTCTCCAGAATGTGTAATTTTATATGTATTCTTAAACCATAATGAGAAAAATTTAAACAAAGAGCTGTTACTTCCCAAGAAACTAATTATTCACGGAGTCATCCAACGTACGTAGATACATTCGGTGTGTAGAATGCTATGTGCACAGCACCAGCGATTTTCTTCTAGAATATGTCGCCGCTCACACACATCTCTTGTCAACCTGCTAACGAAGGAAAATGCAATCATTAGGGCACTTCTAAGTCTCCAGAATGTGTAATTTTATATGTATTCTTAAACCATAATGAGAAAAATTTAAACAAAGAGCAGTTACTTCCCAAGAAACTAATTATTCACGGAGTCATCCAACGTACGTAGATACATTCGGTGTGTAGAATGCAATGTGCAAAGCACTAGCGATTTTCTTCTAGAATATGTCGCCGCTCACACACATCTCTTGTCAACCTGCTAACGAAGGAAAATGCATTCATTAGGGCACTTCTAAGTCTCCAGAATGTGTAATTTTATATGTATTCTTAAACCATAAAGAGAAAAATTTAAACAAAGAGCTGTTACTTCCCAAGAAACTAATTATTCACGGAGTCATCCAACGTACGTAGATACATTCGGTGTGTAGAATGCAATGTGCAAAGCACTAGCGATTTTCTTCTAGAATATGTCGCCGCTCACACACATCTCTTGTCAACCTGCTAACGAAGGAAAATGCAATCATTAGGGCACTTCTAAGTCTCCAGAATGTGTAATTTTATATGTATTCTTAAACCATAATGAGAAAAATTTAAACAAAGAGCTGTTACTTCCCAAGAAACTAATTATTCACGGAGTCATCCAACGTACGTAGATACATTCGGTGTGTAGAATGCAATGTGCAAAGCACTAGCGATTTTCTTCTAGAATATGTCGCCGCTCACACACATCTCTTGTCAACCTGCTAACGAAGGAAAATGCAATCATTAGGGCACTTCTAAGTCTCCAGAATGTGTAATTTTATATGTATTCTTAAACCATAATGAGAAAAATTTAAACAAAGAGCTGTTACTTCCCAAGAAACTAATTATTCACGGAGTCATCCAACGTACGTAGATACATTCGGTGTGTAGAATGCAATGTGCAAAGCACTAGCGATTTTCTTCTAGAATATGTCGCCGCTCACACACATCTCTTGTCAACCTGCTAACGAAGGAAAATGCAATCATTAGGGCACTTCTAAGTCTCCAGAATGTGTAATTTTATATGTATTCTTAAACCATAATGAGAAAAATTTAAACAAAGAGCTGTTACTTCCCAAGAAACTAATTATTCACGGAGTCATCCAACGTACGTAGATACATTCGGTGTGTAGAATGCAATGTGCAAAGCACTAGCGATTTTCTTCTAGAATATGTCGCCGCTCACACACACCTCTTGCCAACCTGCTAACGAAGGAAAATGCAATCATTAGGGCACTTCTAAGTCTCCATAATGTGTAATTTTATATGTATTCTTAAACCATAATGAGAAAAATTTAAACAAAGAGCTGTTACTTCCCAAGAAACTAATTATTCACGGAGTCATCCAACGTACGTAGATACACTCGGTGTGTAGAATGCAATGTGCAAAGCACTAGCGATTTTCTTCTAGAATATGTCGCCGCTCACACACATCTCTTGTCAACCTGCTAACGAAGGAAAATGCAATCATTAGGGCACTTCTAAGTCTCCAGAATGTGTAATTTTATATGTATTCTTAAACCATAATGAGAAAAATTTAAACAAAGAGCTGTTACTTCCCAAGAAACTAATTATTTACGGAGTCATCCAACGTACGTAGATACATTCGGTGTGTAGAATGCAATGTGCAAAGCACTAGCGATTTTCTTCTAGAATATGTCGCCGCTCACACACATCTCTTGTCAACCTGCTAACGAAGGAAAATGCAATCATTAGGGCACTTCTAAGTCTCCAGAATGTGTAATTTTATATGTATTCTTAAACCATAATGAGAAAAATTTAAACAAAGAGCTGTTACTTCCCAAGAAACTAATTATTCACGGAGTCATCCAACGTACGTAGATACATTCGGTGTGTAGAATGCAATGTGCAAAGCACTAGCGATTTTCTTCTAGAATATGTCGCCGCTCACACACATCTCTTGTCAACCTGCTAACGAAGGAAAATGCAATCATTAGGGCACTTCTAAGTCTCCAGAATGTGTAATTTTATATGTATTCTTAAACCATAATGAGAAAAATTTAAACAAAGAGCTGTTACTTCCCAAGAAACTAATTATTCACGGAGTCATCCAACGTACGTAGATACATTCGGTGTGTAGAATGCAATGTGCAAAGCACTAGCGATTTTCTTCTAGAATATGTCGCCGCTCACACACATCTCTTGTCAACCTGCTAACGAAGGAAAATGCAATCATTAGGGCACTTCTAAGTCTCCAGAATGTGTAATTTTATATGTATTCTTAAACCATAATGAGAAAAATTTAAACAAAGAGCTGTTACTTCCCAAGAAACTAATTATTCACGGAGTCATCCAACGTACGTAGATACATTCGGTGTGTAGAATGCAATGTGCAAAGCACTAGCGATTTTCTTCTAGAATATGTCGCCGCTCACACACATCTCTTGTCAACCTGCTAACGAAGGAAAATGCAATCATTAGGGCACTTCTAAGTCTCCAGAATGTGTAATTTTATATGTATTCTTAAACCATAATGAGAAAAATTTAAACAAAGAGCTGTTACTTCCCAAGAAACTAATTATTCACGGAGTCATCCAACGTACGTAGATACATTCGGTGTGTAGAATGCAATGTGCAAAGCACCAGCGATTTTCTTCTAGAATATGTCGCCGCTCACACACATCTCTTGTCAACCTGCTAACGAAGGAAAATGCAATCATTAGGGCACTTCTAAGTCTCCAGAATGTGTAATTTTATATGTATTCTTAAACCATAATGAGAAAAATTTAAACAAAGAGCTGTTACTTCCCAAGAAACTAATTATTCACGGAGTCATCCAACGTACGTAGATACATTCGGTGTGTAGAATGCAATGTGCAAAGCACTAGCGATTTTCTTCTAGAATATGTCGCCGCTCCCACACATCTCTTGTCAACCTGCTAACGAAGGAAAATGCAATCATTAGGGCACTTCTAAGTCTCCAGAATGTGTAATTTTATATGTATTCTTAAACCATAATGAGAAAAATTTAAACAAAGAGCTGTTACTTCCCAAGAAACTAATTATTCACGGAGTCATCCAACGTACGTAGATACATTCGGTGTGTAGAATGCAATGTGCAAAGCACTAGCGATTTTCTTCTAGAATATGTCGCCGCTCCCACACATCTCTTGTCAACCTGCTAACGAAGGAAAATGCAATCATTAGGGCACTTCTAAGTCTCCAGAATGTGTAATTTTATATGTATTCTTAAACCATAATGAGAAAAATTTAAACAAAGAGCTGTTACTTCCCAAGAAACTAATTATTCACGGAGTCATCCAACGTACGTAGATACATTCGGTGTGTAGAATGCAATGTGCAAAGCACTAGCGATTTTCTTCTAGAATATGTCGCCGCTCCCACACATCTCTTGTCAACCTGCTAACGAAGGAAAATGCAATCATTAGGGCACTTCTAAGTCTCCAGAATGTGTAATTTTATATGTATTCTTAAACCATAATGAGAAAAATTTAAACAAAGAGCTGTTACTTCCCAAGAAACTAATTATTCACGGAGTCATCCAACGTACGTAGATACATTCGGTGTGTAGAATGCAATGTGCAAAGCACTAGCGATTTTCTTCTAGAATATGTCGCCGCTCACACACATCTCTTGTCAACCTGCTAACGAAGGAAAATGCAATCATTAGGGCACTTCTAAGTCTCCAGAATGTGTAATTTTATATGTATTCTTAAACCATAATGAGAAAAATTTAAACAAAGAGCTGTTACTTCCCAAGAAACTAATTATTCACGGAGTCATCCAACGTACGTAGATACATTCGGTGTGTAGAATGCAATGTGCAAAGCACTAGCGATTTTCTTCTAGAATATGTCGCCGCTCCCACACATCTCTTGTCAACCTGCTAACGAAGGAAAATGCAATCATTAGGGCACTTCTAAGTCTCCAGAATGTGTAATTTTATATGTATTCTTAAACCATAATGAGAAAAATTTAAACAAAGAGCTGTTACTTCCCAAGAAACTAATTATTCACGGAGTCATCCAACGTACGTAGATACATTCGGTGTGTAGAATGCAATGTGCAAAGCACTAGCGATTTTCTTCTAGAATATGTCGCCGCTCACACACATCTCTTGTCAACCTGCTAACGAAGGAAAATGCAATCATTAGGGCACTTCTAAGTCTCCAGAATGTGTAATTTTATATGTATTCTTAACCCATAATGAGAAAAATTTAAACAAAGAGCTGTTACTTCCCAAGAAACTAATTATTCACGGAGTCATCCAACGTACGTAGATACATTCGGTGTGTAGAATGCAATGTGCAAAGCACCAGCGATTTTCTTCTAGAATATGTCGCCGCTCACACACATCTCTTGTCAACCTGCTAACGAAGGAAAATGCAATCATTAGGGCACTTCTAAGTCTCCAGAATGTGTAATTTTATATGTATTCTTAAACCATAATGAGAAAAATTTAAACAAAGAGCTGTTACTTCCCAAGAAACTAATTATTCACGGAGTCATCCAACGTACGTAGATACATTCGGTGTGTAGAATGCAATGTGCAAAGCACTAGCGATTTTCTTCTAGAATATGTCGCCGCTCCCACACATCTCTTGTCAACCTGCTAACGAAGGAAAATGCAATCATTAGGGCACTTCTAAGTCTCCAGAATGTGTAATTTTATATGTATTCTTAAACCATAATGAGAAAAATTTAAACAAAGAGCTGTTACTTCCCAAGAAACTAATTATTCACGGAGTCATCCAACGTACGTAGATACATTCGGTGTGTAGAATGCAATGTGCAAAGCACTAGCGATTTTCTTCTAGAATATGTCGCCGCTCCCACACATCTCTTGTCAACCTGCTAACGAAGGAAAATGCAATCATTAGGGCACTTCTAAGTCTCCAGAATGTGTAATTTTATATGTATTCTTAAACCATAATGAGAAAAATTTAAACAAAGAGCTGTTACTTCCCAAGAAACTAATTATTCACGGAGTCATCCAACGTACGTAGATACATTCGGTGTGTAGAATGCAATGTGCAAAGCACTAGCGATTTTCTTCTAGAATATGTCGCCGCTCACACACATCTCCTGTCAACCTGCTAACGAAGGAAAATGCAATCATTAGGGCACTTCTAAGTCTCCAGAATGTGTAATTTTATATGTATTCTTAAACCATAATGAGAAAAATTTAAACAAAGAGCTGTTACTTCCCAAGAAACTAATTATTCACGGAGTCATCCAACGTACGTAGATACATTCGGTGTGTAGAATGCAATGTGCAAAGCACTAGCGATTTTCTTCTAGAATATGTCGCCGCTCCCACACATCTCTTGTCAACCTGCTAACGAAGGAAAATGCAATCATTAGGGCACTTCTAAGTCTCCAGAATGTGTAATTTTATATGTATTCTTAAACCATAATGAGAAAAATTTAAACAAAGAGCTGTTACTTCCCAAGAAACTAATTATTCACGGAGTCATCCAACGTACGTAGATACATTCGGTGTGTAGAATGCAATGTGCAAAGCACTAGCGATTTTCTTCTAGAATATGTCGCCGCTCACACACATCTCTTGTCAACCTGCTAACGAAGGAAAATGCAATCATTAGGGCACTTCTAAGTCTCCAGAATGTTTAATTTTATATGTATTCTTAAACCATAATGAGAAAAATTTAAACAAAGAGCTGTTACTTCCCAAGAAACTAATTATTCACGGAGTCATCCAACGTACGTAGATACATTCGGTGTGTAGAATGCAATGTGCAAAGCACTAGCGATTTTCTTCTAGAATATGTCGCCGCTCCCACACATCTCTTGTCAACCTGCTAACGAAGGAAAATGCAATCATTAGGGCACTTCTAAGTCTCCAGAATGTGTAATTTTATATGTATTCTTAAACCATAATGAGAAAAATTTAAACAAAGAGCTGTTACTTCCCAAGAAACTAATTATTCACGGAGTCATCCAACGTACGTAGATACATTCGGTGTGTAGAATGCAATGTGCAAAGCACTAGCGATTTTCTTCTAGAATATGTCGCCGCTCCCACACATCTCTTGTCAACCTGCTAACGAAGGAAAATGCAATCATTAGGGCACTTCTAAGTCTCCAGAATGTGTAATTTTATATGTATTCTTAAACCATAATGAGAAAAATTTAAACAAAGAGCTGTTACTTCCCAAGAAACTAATTATTCACGGAGTCATCCAACGTATGTAGATACATTCGGTGTGTAGAATGCAATGTGCAAAGCACCAGCGATTTTCTTCTAGAATATGTCGCCGCTCACACACATCTCTTGTCAACCTGCTAACGAAGGAAAATGCAATCATTAGGGCACTTCTAAGTCTCCAGAATGTGTAATTTTATATGTATTCTTAAACCATAATGAGAAAAATTTAAACAAAGAGCTGTTACTTCCCAAGAAACTAATTATTCACGGAGTCATCCAACGTACGTAGATACATTCGGTGTGTAGAATGCAATGTGCAAAGCACTAGCGATTTTCTTCTAGAATATGTCGCCGCTCACACACATCTCTTGTCAACCTGCTAACGAAAGAAAATGCAATCATTTGCCCACTCCTAAGTCAGCAGAATGTGTAATTTTATATGTATTCTTACACCATAATGAGAAAAATTTAAACAAAGAGCTGTTACTTCCCAAGAAACTAATTATTCACGGAGTCATCCAACGTACGTAGATACATTCGGTGTGTAGAATGCAATGTGCAAAGCACTAGCGATTTTCTTCTAGAATATGTCGCCGCTCCCACACATCTCTTGTCAACCTGCTAACGAAGGAAAATGCAATCATTAGGGCACTTCTAAGTCTCCAGAATGTGTAATTTTATATGTATTCTTAAACCATAATGAGAAAAATTTAAACAAAGAGCTGTTACTTCCCAAGAAACTAATTATTCACGGAGTCATCCAACGTACGTAGATACATTCGGTGTGTAGAATGCAATGTGCAAAGCACTAGCGATTTTCTTCTAGAATATGTCGCCGCTCACACACATCTCCTGTCAACCTGCTAACGAAGGAAAATGCAATCATTAGGGCACTTCTAAGTCTCCAGAATGTGTAATTTTATATGTATTCTTAAACCATAATGAGAAAAATTTAAACAAAGAGCTGTTACTTCCCAAGAAACTAATTATTCACGGAGTCATCCAACGTACGTAGATACATTCGGTGTGTAGAATGCAATGTGCAAAGCACTAGCGATTTTCTTCTAGAATATGTCGCCGCTCACACACATCTCTTGTCAACCTGCTAACGAAGGAAAATGCAATCATTAGGGCACTTCTAAGTCTCCAGAATGTGTAATTTTATATGTATTCTTAAACCATAATGAGAAAAATTTAAACAAAGAGCTGTTACTTCCCAAGAAACTAATTATTCACGGAGTCATCCAACGTACGTAGATACATTCGGTGTGTAGAATGCAATGTGCAAAGCACTAGCGATTTTCTTCTAGAATATGTCGCCGCTCACACACATCTCTTGTCAACCTGCTAACGAAGGAAAATGCAATCATTAGGGCACTTCTAAGTCTCCAGAATGTGTAATTTTATATGTATTCTTAAACCATAATGAGAAAAATTTAAACAAAGAGCTGTTACTTCCCAAGAAACTAATTATTCACGGAGTCATCCAACGTACGTAGATACATTCGGTGTGTAGAATGCAATGTGCAAAGCACTAGCGATTTTCTTCTAGAATATGTCGCCGCTCACACACATCTCTTGTCAACCTGCTAACGAAGGAAAATGCAATCATTAGGGCACTTCTAAGTCTCCAGAATGTGTAATTTTATATGTATTCTTAAACCATAATGAGAAAAATTTAAACAAAGAGCTGTTACTTCCCAAGAAACTAATTATTCACGGAGTCATCCAACGTACGTAGATACATTCGGTGTGTAGAATGCAATGTGCAAAGCACTAGCGATTTTCTTCTAGAATATGTCGCCGCTCCCACACATCTCTTGTCAACCTGCTAACGAAGGAAAATGCAATCATTAGGGCACTTCTAAGTCTCCAGAATGTGTAATTTTATATGTATTCTTAAACCATAATGAGAAAAATTTAAACAAAGAGCTGTTACTTCCCAAGAAACTAATTATTCACGGAGTCATCCAACGTACGTAGATACATTCGGTGTGTAGAATGCAATGTGCAAAGCACTAGCGATTTTCTTCTAGAATATGTCGCCGCTCACACACATCTCTTGTCAACCTGCTAACGAAGGAAAATGCAATCATTAGGGCACTTCTAAGTCTCCAGAATGTGTAATTTTATATGTATTCTTAAACCATAATGAGAAAAATTTAAACAAAGAGCTGTTACTTCCCAAGAAACTAATTATTCACGGAGTCATCCAACGTACGTAGATACATTCGGTGTGTAGAATGCAATGTGCAAAGCACTAGCGATTTTCTTCTAGAATATGTCGCCGCTCCCACACATCTCTTGTCAACCTGCTAACGAAGGAAAATGCAATCATTAGGGCACTTCTAAGTCTCCAGAATGTGTAATTTTATATGTATTCTTAAACCATAATGAGAAAAATTTAAACAAAGAGCTGTTACTTCCCAAGAAACTAATTATTCACGGAGTCATCCAACGTACGTAGATACATTCGGTGTGTAGAATGCAATGTGCAAAGCACTAGCGATTTTCTTCTAGAATATGTCGCCGCTCACACACATCTCTTGTCAACCTGCTAACGAAGGAAAATGCAATCATTAGGGCACTTCTAAGTCTCCAGAATGTGTAATTTTATATGTATTCTTAAACCATAATGAGAAAAATTTAAACAAAGAGCTGTTACTTCCCAAGAAACTAATTATTCACGGAGTCATCCAACGTACGTAGATACATTCGGTGTGTAGAATGCAATGTGCAAAGCACTAGCGATTTTCTTCTAGAATATGTCGCCGCTCACACACATCTCTTGTCAACCTGCTAACGAAGGAAAATGCAATCATTAGGGCACTTCTAAGTCTCCAGAATGTGTAATTTTATATGTATTCTTAAACCATAATGAGAAAAATTTAAACAAAGAGCTGTTACTTCCCAAGAAACTAATTATTCACGGAGTCATCCAACGTACGTAGATACATTCGGTGTGTAGAATGCAATGTGCAAAGCACTAGCGATTTTCTTCTAGAATATGTCGCCGCTCACACACATCTCTTGTCAACCTGCTAACGAAGGAAAATGCAATCATTAGGGCACTTCTAAGTCTCCAGAATGTGTAATTTTATATGTATTCTTAAACCATAATGAGAAAAATTTAAACAAAGAGCTGTTACTTCCCAAGAAACTAATTATTCACGGAGTCATCCAACGTACGTAGATACATTCGGTGTGTAGAATGCAATGTGCAAAGCACTAGCGATTTTCTTCTAGAATATGTCGCCGCTCACACACATCTCTTGTCAACCTGCTAACGAAGGAAAATGCAATCATTAGGGCACTTCTAAGTCTCCAGAATGTGTAATTTTATATGTATTCTTAAACCATAATGAGAAAAATTTAAACAAAGAGCTGTTACTTCCCAAGAAACTAATTATTCACGGAGTCATCCAACGTACGTAGATACATTCGGTGTGTAGAATGCAATGTGCAAAGCACTAGCGATTTTCTTCTAGAATATGTCGCCGCTCACACACATCTCTTGTCAACCTGCTAACGAAGGAAAATGCAATCATTAGGGCACTTCTAAGTCTCCAGAATGTGTAATTTTATATGTATTCTTAAACCATAATGAGAAAAATTTAAACAAAGAGCTGTTACTTCCCAAGAAACTAATTATTCACGGAGTCATCCAACGTACGTAGATACATTCGGTGTGTAGAATGCAATGTGCAAAGCACTAGCGATTTTCTTCTAGAATATGTCGCCGCTCACACACATCTCTTGTCAACCTGCTAACGAAGGAAAATGCAATCATTAGGGCACTTCTAAGTCTCCAGAATGTGTAATTTTATATGTATTCTTAAACCATAATGAGAAAAATTTAAACAAAGAGCTGTTACTTCCCAAGAAACTAATTATTCACGGAGTCTTCCAACGTACGTAGATACATTCGGTGTGTAGAATGCAATGTGCAAAGCACTAGCGATTTTCTTCTAGAATATGTCGCCGCTCCCACACATCTCTTGTCAACCTGCTAACGAAGGAAAATGCAATCATTAGGGCACTTCTAAGTCTCCAGAATGTGTAATTTTATATGTATTCTTAAACCATAATGAGAAAAATTTAAACAAAGAGCTGTTACTTCCCAAGAAACTAATTATTCACGGAGTCATCCAACGTACGTAGATACATTCGGTGTGTAGAATGCAATGTGCAAAGCACTAGCGATTTTCTTCTAGAATATGTCGCCGCTCACACACATCTCTTGTCAACCTGCTAACGAAGGAAGATGCAATCATTAGGGCACTTCTAAGTCTCCAGAATGTGTAATTTTATATGTATTCATAAACCATAATGAGAAAAATTTAAACAAAGAGCTGTTACTTCCCAAGAAACTAATTATTCACGGAGTCATCCAACGTACGTAGATACATTCGGTGTGTAGAATGCAATGTGCAAAGCACTAGCGATTTTCTTCTAGAATATGTCGCCGCTCACACACATCTCTTGTCAACCTGCTAACGAAGGAAAATGCAATCATTAGGGCACTTCTAAGTCTCCAGAATGTGTAATTTTATATGTATTCTTAAACCATAATGAGAAAAATTTAAACAAAGAGCTGTTACTTCCCAAGAAACTAATTATTCACGGAGTCATCCAACGTACGTAGATACATTCGGTGTGTAGAATGCAATGTGCAAAGCACTAGCGATTTTCTTCTAGAATATGTCGCCGCTCACACACATCTCTTGTCAACCTGCTAACGAAGGAAAATGCAATCATTAGGGCACTTCTAAGTCTCCAGAATGTGTAATTTTATATGTATTCTTAAACCATAATGAGAAAAATTTAAACAAAGAGCTGTTACTTCCCAAGAAACTAATTATTCACGGAGTCATCCAACGTACGTAGATACATTCGGTGTGTAGAATGCAATGTGCAAAGCACTAGCGATTTTCTTCTAGAATATGTCGCCGCTCCCACACATCTCTTGTCAACCTGCTAACGAAAGAAAATGCAATCATTTGCCCACTCCTAAGTCAGCAGAATGTGTAATTTTATCTGTATTCTAATGCATAATGAAAAATATTAAAACATCGAGCAGTTACTTACCAAAAAACTTATTATTCTTGCAGTCATCCACTGTACGTAGATACATTCGGTGTGTAGAATGCTATGTGCAAAGCACCAGCGATTTTCTTCTAGAATATGTCGCCGCTCACACACATCTCTTGTCAACCTGCTAACGAAGGAAAATGCAATCATTAGGGCACTTCTAAGTCTCCAGAATGTGTAATTTTATATGTATTCTTAAACCATAATGAGAAAAATTTAAACAAAGAGCTGTTACTTCCCAAGAAACTAATTATTCACGGAGTCATCCAACGTACGTAGATACATTCGGTGTGTAGAATGCAATGTGCAAAGCACTAGCGATTTTCTTCTAGAATATGTCGCCGCTCCCACACATCTCTTGTCAACCTGCTAACGAAAGAAAATGCAATCATTTGCCCACTCCTAAGTCAGCAGAATGTGTAATTTTATCTGTATTCTAATGCATAATGAAAAATATTAAAACATCGAGCTGTTACTTACCAAAAAACTTATTATTCTTGCAGTCATCCACTGTACGTAGATACATTCGGTGTGTAGAATGCTATGTGCAAAGCACCAGCGATTTTCTTCTAGAATATGTCGCCGCTCACACACATCTCTTGTCAACCTGCTAACGAAGGAAAATGCAATCATTTGCCCACTCCTAAGTCAGCAGAATGTGTAATTTTATCTGTATTCTAATGCATAATGAAAAATATTAAAACATCGAGCTGTTACTTACCAAAAAACTTATTATTCTTGCAGTCATCCACTGTACGTAGATACATTCGGTGTGTAGAATGCTATGTGCAAAGCACCAGCGATTTTCTTCTAGAATATGTCGCCGCTCACACACATCTCTTGTCAACCTGCTAACGAAGGAAAATGCAATCATTTGCCCACTCCTAAGTCAGCAGAATGTGTAATTTTATCTGTATTCTAATGCATAATGAAAAATATTAAAACATCGAGCTGTTACTTACCAAAAAACTTATTATTCTTGCAGTCATCCACTGTACGTAGATACATTCGGTGTGTAGAATGCTATGTGCAAAGCACCAGCGATTTTCTTCTAGAATATGTCGCCGCTCACACACATCTCTTGTCAACCTGCTAACGAAGGAAAATGCAATCATTTGCCCACTCCTAAGTCAGCAGAATGTGTAATTTTATCTGTATTCTAATGCATAATGAAAAATATTAAAACATCGAGCTGTTACTTACCAAAAAACTTATTATTCTTGCAGTCATCCACTGTACGTAGATACATTCGGTGTGTAGAATGCTATGTGCAAAGCACCAGCGATTTTCTTCTAGAATATGTCGCCGCTCACACACATCTCTTGTCAACCTGCTAACGAAGGAAAATGCAATCATTTGCCCACTCCTAAGTCAGCAGAATGTGTAATTTTATCTGTATTCTAATGCATAATGAAAAATATTAAAACATCGAGCTGTTACTTACCAAAAAACTTATTATTCTTGCAGTCATCCACTGTACGTAGATACATTCGGTGTGTAGAATGCTATGTGCAAAGCACCAGCGATTTTCTTCTAGAATATGTCGCCGCTCACACACATCTCTTGTCAACCTGCTAACGAAGGAAAATGCAATCATTTGCCCACTCCTAAGTCAGCAGAATGTGTAATTTTATCTGTATTCTAATGCATAATGAAAAATATTAAAACATCGAGCTGTTACTTACCAAAAAACTTATTATTCTTGCAGTCATCCACTGTACGTAGATACATTCGGTGTGTAGAATGCTATGTGCAAAGCACCAGCGATTTTCTTCTAGAATATGTCGCCGCTCACACACATCTCTTGTCAACCTGCTAACGAAGGAAAATGCAATCATTTGCCCACTCCTAAGTCAGCAGAATGTGTAATTTTATCGGTATTCTAATGCATAATGAAAAATATTAAAACATCGAGCTGTTACTTACCAAAAAACTTATTATTCTTGCAGTCATCCACTGTACGTAGATACATTCGGTGTGTAGAATGCTATGTGCAAAGCACCAGCGATTTTCTTCTAGAATATGTCGCCGCTCACACACATCTCTTGTCAACCTGCTAACGAAGGAAAATGCAATCATTTGCCCACTCCTAAGTCAGCAGAATGTGTAATTTTATCTGTATTCTAATGCATAATGAAAAATATTAAAACATCGAGCTGTTACTTACCAAAAAACTTATTATTCTTGCAGTCATCCACTGTACGTAGATACATTCGGTGTGTAGAATGCTATGTGCAAAGCACCAGCGATTTTCTTCTAGAATATGTCGCCGCTCACACACATCTCTTGTCAACCTGCTAACGAAGGAAAATGCAATCATTTGCCCACTCCTAAGTCAGCAGAATGTGTAATTTTATCTGTATTCTAATGCATAATGAAAAATATTAAAACATCGAGCTGTTACTTACCAAAAAACTTATTATTCTTGCAGTCATCCACTGTACGTAGATACATTCGGTGTGTAGAATGCTATGTGCAAAGCACCAGCGATTTTCTTCTAGAATATGTCGCCGCTCACACACATCTCTTGTCAACCTGCTAACGAAGGAAAATGCAATCATTTGCCCACTCCTAAGTCAGCAGAATGTGTAATTTTATCTGTATTCTAATGCATAATGAAAAATATTAAAACATCGAGCTGTTACTTACCAAAAAACTTATTATTCTTGCAGTCATCCACTGTACGTAGATACATTCGGTGTGTAGAATGCTATGTGCAAAGCACCAGCGATTTTCTTCTAGAATATGTCGCCGCTCCCACACATCTCTTGTCAACCTGCTAACGAAAGAAAATGCAATCATTTGCCCACTCCTAAGTCAGCAGAATGTGTAATTTTATCTGTATTCTAATGCATAATGAAAAATATTAAAACATCGAGCTGTTACTTACCAAAAAACTTATTATTCTTGCAGTCATCCACTGTACGTAGATACATTCGGTGTGTAGAATGCTATGTGCAAAGCACCAGCGATTTTCTTCTAGAATATGTCGCCGCTCACACACATCTCTTGTCAACCTGCTAACGAAGGAAAATGCAATCATTTGCCCACTCCTAAGTCAGCAGAATGTGTAATTTTATCTGTATTCTAATGCATAATGAAAAATATTAAAACATCGAGCTGTTACTTACCAAAAAACTTATTATTCTTGCAGTCATCCACTGTACGTAGATACATTCGGTGTGTAGAATGCTATGTGCAAAGCACCAGCGATTTTCTTCTAGAATATGTCGCCGCTCACACACATCTCTTGTCAACCTGCTAACGAAGGAAAATGCAATCATTTGCCCACTCCTAAGTCAGCAGAATGTGTAATTTTATCTGTATTCTAATGCATAATGAAAAATATTAAAACATCGAGCTGTTACTTACCAAAAAACTTATTATTCTTGCAGTCATCCACTGTACGTAGATACATTCGGTGTGTAGAATGCTATGTGCAAAGCACCAGCGATTTTCTTCTAGAATATGTCGCCGCTCACACACATCTCTTGTCAACCTGCTAACGAAGGAAAATGCAATCATTAGGGCACTTCTAAGTCTCCAGAATGTGTAATTTTATATGTATTCTTAAACCATAATGAGAAAAATTTAAACAAAGAGCTGTTACTTCCCAAGAAACTAATTATTCACGGAGTCATCCAACGTACGTAGATACATTCGGTGTGTAGAATGCAATGTGCAAAGCACTAGCGATTTTCTTCTAGAATATGTCGCCGCTCACACACATCTCTTGTCAACCTGCTAACGAAGGAAAATGCAATCATTTGCCCACTCCTAAGTCAGCAGAGTGTGTAATTTTATCTGTATTCTAATGCATAATGAAAAATATTAAAACATCGAGCTGTTACTTACCAAAAAACTTATTATTCTTGCAGTCATCCACTGTACGTAGATACATTCGGTGTGTAGAATGCTATGTGCAAAGCACCAGCGATTTTCTTCTAGAATATGTCGCCGCTCACACACATCTCTTGTCAACCTGCTAACGAAGGAAAATGCAATCATTAGGGCACTTCTAAGTCTCCAGAATGTGTAATTTTATATGTATTCTTAAACCATAATGAGAAAAATTTAAACAAAGAGCTGTTACTTCCCAAGAAACTAATTATTCACGGAGTCATCCAACGTACGTAGATACATTCGGTGTGTAGAATGCAATGTGCAAAGCACTAGCGATTTTCTTCTAGAATATGTCGCCGCTCACACACATCTCTTGTCAACCTGCTAACGAAGGAAAATGCAATCATTTGCCCACTCCTAAGTCAGCAGAATGTGTAATTTTATCTGTATTCTAATGCATAATGAAAAATATTAAAACATCGAGCTGTTACTTACCAAAAAACTTATTATTCTTGCAGTCATCCACTGTACGTAGATACATTCGGTGTGTAGAATGCTATGTGCAAAGCACCAGCGATTTTCTTCTAGAATATGTCGCCGCTCACACACATCTCTTGTCAACCTGCTAACGAAGGAAAATGCAATCATTAGGGCACTTCTAAGTCTCCAGAATGTGTAATTTTATATGTATTCTTAAACCATAATGAGAAAAATTTAAACAAAGAGCTGTTACTTCCCAAGAAACTAATTATTCACGGAGTCATCCAACGTACGTAGATACATTCGGTGTGTAGAATGCAATGTGCAAAGCACTAGCGATTTTCTTCTAGAATATGTCGCCGCTCACACACATCTCTTGTCAACCTGCTAACGAAGGAAAATGCAATCATTTGCCCACTCCTAAGTCAGCAGAATGTGTAATTTTATCTGTATTCTAATGCATAATGAAAAATATTAAAACATCGAGCTGTTACTTACCAAAAAACTTATTATTCTTGCAGTCATCCACTGTACGTAGATACATTCGGTGTGTAGACTGCAATGTGCAAAGCACTAGCGATTTTCTTCTAGAATATGTCGCCGCTCACACACATCTCTTGTCAACCTGCTAACGAAAGAAAATGCAATCATTTGCCCACTCCTAAGTCAGCAGAATGTGTAATTTTATCTGTATTCTAATGCATAATGAAAAATATTAAAACATCGAGCTGTTACTTACCAAAAAACTTATTATTCTTGCAGTCATCCACTGTACGTAGATACATTCGGTGTGTAGAATGCTATGTGCAAAGCACCAGCGATTTTCTTCTAGAATATGTCGCCGCTCACACACATCTCTTGTCAACCTGCTAACGAAGGAAAATGCAATCATTAGGGCACTTCTAAGTCTCCAGAATGTGTAATTTTATATGTATTCTTAAACCATAATGAGAAAAATTTAAACAAAGAGCTGTTACTTCCCAAGAAACTAATTATTCACGGAGTCATCCAACGTACGTAGATACATTCGGTGTGTAGAATGCAATGTGCAAAGCACTAGCGATTTTCTTCTAGAATATGTCGCCGCTCACACACATCTCTTGTCAACCTGCTAACGAAGGAAAATGCAATCATTTGCCCACTCCTAAGTCAGCAGAATGTGTAATTTTATCTGTATTCTAATGCATAATGAAAAATATTAAAACATCGAGCTGTTACTTACCAAAAAACTTATTATTCTTGCAGTCATCCACTGTACGTAGATACATTCGGTGTGTAGAATGCTATGTGCAAAGCACCAGCGATTTTCTTCTAGAATATGTCGCCGCTCACACACATCTCTTGTCAACCTGCTAACGAAGGAAAATGCAATCATTAGGGCACTTCTAAGTCTCCAGAATGTGTAATTTTATATGTATTCTTAAACCATAATGAGAAAAATTTAAACAAAGAGCTGTTACTTCCCAAGAAACTAATTATTCACGGAGTCATCCAACGTACGTAGATACATTCGGTGTGTAGAATGCAATGTGCAAAGCACTAGCGATTTTCTTCTAGAATATGTCGCCGCTCACACACATCTCTTGTCAACCTGCTAACGAAGGAAAATGCAATCATTTGCCCACTCCTAAGTCAGCAGAATGTGTAATTTTATCTGTATTCTAATGCATAATGAAAAATATTAAAACATCGAGCTGTTACTTACCAAAAAACTTATTATTCTTGCAGTCATCCACTGTACGTAGATACATTCGGTGTGTAGAATGCTATGTGCAAAGCACCAGCGATTTTCTTCTAGAATATGTCGCCGCTCACACACATCTCTTGTCAACCTGCTAACGAAAGAAAATGCAATCATTTGCCCACTCCTAAGTCAGCAGAATGTGTAATTTTATCTGTATTCTAATGCATAATGAAAAATATTAAAACATCGAGCTATTACTTACCAAAAAACTTATTATTCTTGCAGTCATCCACTGTACGTAGATACATTCGGTGTGTAGAATGCTATGTGCAAAGCACCAGCGATTTTCTTCTAGAATATGTCGCCGCTCACACACATCTCTTGTCAACCTGCTAACGAAGGAAAATGCAATCATTAGGGCACTTCTAAGTCTCCAGAATGTGTAATTTTATATGTATTCTTAAACCATAATGAGAAAAATTTAAACAAAGAGCTGTTACTTCCCAAGAAACTAATTATTCACGGAGTCATCCAACGTACGTAGATACATTCGGTGTGTAGAATGCAATGTGCAAAGCACTAGCGATTTTCTTCTAGAATATGTCGCCGCTCCCACACATCTCTTGTCAACCTGCTAACGAAAGAAAATGCAATCATTTGCCCACTCCTAAGTCAGCAGAATGTGTAATTTTATCTGTATTCTAATGCATAATGAAAAATATTAAAACATCGAGCTGTTACTTACCAAAAAACTTATTATTCTTGCAGTCATCCACTGTACGTAGATACATTCGGTGTGTAGAATGCAATGTGCAAAGCACCAGCGATTTTCTTCTAGAATATGTCGCCGCTCACACACATCTCTTGTCAACCTGCTAACGAAAGAAAATGCAATCATTTGCCCACTCCTAAGTCAGTAGAATGTGTAATTTTATCTGTATTCTAATGCATAATGAAAAATATTAAAACATCGAGCTGTTACTTACCAAAAAACTTATTATTCTTGCAGTCATCCACTGTACGTAGATACATTCGGTGTGTAGAATGCTATGTGCAAAGCACCAGCGATTTTCTTCTAGAATATGTCGCCGCTCACACACATCTCTTGTCAACCTGCTAACGAAGGAAAATGCAATCATTAGGGCACTTCTAAGTCTCCAGAATGTGTAATTTTATATGTATTCTTAAACCATAATGAGAAAAATTTAAACAAAGAGCTGTTACTTCCCAAGAAACTAATTATTCACGGAGTCATCCAACGTACGTAGATACATTCGGTGTGTAGAATGCTATGTGCAAAGCACTAGCGATTTTCTTCTAGAATATGTCGCCGCTCCCACACATCTCTTGTCAACCTGCTAACGAAAGAAAATGCAATCATTTGCCCACTCCTAAGTCAGCAGAATGTGTAATTTTATCTGTATTCTAATGCATAATGAAAAATATTAAAACATCGAGCTGTTACTTACCAAAAAACTTATTATTCTTGCAGTCATCCACTGTACGTAGATACATTCGGTGTGTAGAATGCTATGTGCAAAGCACCAGCGATTTTCTTCTAGAATATGTCGCCGCTCCCACACATCTCTTGTCAACCTGCTAACGAAGGAAAATGCAATCATTAGGGCACTTCTAAGTCTCCAGAATGTGTAATTTTATATGTATTCTTAAACCATAATGAGAAAAATTTAAACAAAGAGCTGTTACTTCCCAAGAAACTAATTATTCACGGAGTCATCCAACGTACGTAGATACATTCGGTGTGTAGAATGCAATGTGCAAAGCACTAGCGATTTTCTTCTAGAATATGTCGCCGCTCACACACATCTCTTGTCAACCTGCTAACGAAGGAAAATGCAATCATTAGGGCACTTCTAAGTCTCCAGAATGTGTAATTTTATATGTATTCTTAAACCATAATGAGAAAAATTTAAACAAAGAGCTGTTACTTCCCAAGAAACTAATTATTCACGGAGTCATCCAACGTACGTAGATACATTCGGTGTGTAGAATGCAATGTGCAAAGCACTAGCGATTTTCTTCTAGAATATGTCGCCGCTCCCACACATCTCTTGTCAACCTGCTAACGAAAGAAAATGCAATCATTTGCCCACTCCTAAGTCAGCAGAATGTGTAATTTTATCTGTATTCTAATGCATAATGAAAAATATTAAAACATCGAGCTGTTACTTACCAAAAAACTTATTATTCTTGCAGTCATCCACTGTACGTAGATACATTCGGTGTGTAGAATGCTATGTGCAAAGCACCAGCGATTTTCTTCTAGAATATGTCGCCGCTCCCACACATCTCTTGTCAACCTGCTAACGAAGGAAAATGCAATCATTAGGGCACTTCTAAGTCTCCAGAATGTGTAATTTTATATGTATTCTTAAACCATAATGAGAAAAATTTAAACAAAGAGCTGTTACTTCCCAAGAAACTAATTATTCACGGAGTCATCCAACGTACGTAGATACATTCGGTGTGTAG
Organism: Schistocerca serialis cubense; assembly: GCF_023864345.2. Lineage (NCBI taxonomy): Eukaryota > Metazoa > Arthropoda > Insecta > Orthoptera > Acrididae > Schistocerca > Schistocerca serialis. The sequence goes on along the minus strand of NC_064646.1, from coordinate 492,042,844 downwards.
AATGCAATGTGCAAAGCACTAGCGATTTTCTTCTAGAATATGTCGCCGCTCCCACACATCTCTTGTCAACCTGCTAACGAAAGAAAATGCAATCATTTGCCCACCCCTAAGTCAGCAGAATGTGTAATTTTATCTGTATTCTAATGCATAATGAAAAATATTAAAACATCGAGCTGTTACTTACCAAAAAACTTATTATTCTTGCAGTCATCCACTGTACGTAGATACATTCGGTGTGTAGAATGCTATGTGCAAAGCACCAGCGATTTTCTTCTAGAATATGTCGCCGCTCACACACATCTCTTGTCAACCTGCTAACGAAGGAAAATGCAATCATTAGGGCACTTCTAAGTCTCCAGAATGTGTAATTTTATATGTATTCTTAAACCATAATGAGAAAAATTTAAACAAAGAGCTGTTACTTCCCAAGAAACTAATTATTCACGGAGTCATCCAACGTACGTAGATACATTCGGTGTGTAGAATGCTATGTGCAAAGCACTAGCGATTTTCTTCTAGAATATGTCGCCGCTCCCACACATCTCTTGTCAACCTGCTAACGAAAGAAAATGCAATCATTTGCCCACCCCTAAGTCAGCAGAATGTGTAATTTTATCTGTATTCTAATGCATAATGAAAAATATTAAAACATCGAGCTGTTACTTACCAAAAAACTTATTATTCTTGCAGTCATCCACTGTACGTAGATACATTCGGTGTGTAGAATGCTATGTGCAAAGCACCAGCGATTTTCTTCTAGAATATGTCGCCGCTCACACACATCTCTTGTCAACCTGCTAACGAAGGAAAATGCAATCATTAGGGCACTTCTAAGTCTCCAGAATGTGTAATTTTATATGTATTCTTAAACCATAATGAGAAAAATTTAAACAAAGAGCTGTTACTTCCCAAGAAACTAATTATTCACGGAGTCATCCAACGTACGTAGATACATTCGGTGTGTAGAATGCTATGTGCAAAGCACTAGCGATTTTCTTCTAGAATATGTCGCCGCTCCCACACATCTCTTGTCAACCTGCTAACGAAAGAAAATGCAATCATTTGCCCACTCCTAAGTCAGCAGAATGTGTAATTTTATCTGTATTCTAATGCATAATGAAAAATATTAAAACATCGAGCTGTTACTTACCAAAAAACTTATTATTCTTGCAGTCATCCACTGTACGTAGATACATTCGGTGTGTAGAATGCTATGTGCAAAGCACCAGCGATTTTCTTCTAGAATATGTCGCCGCTCCCACACATCTCTTGTCAACCTGCTAACGAAGGAAAATGCAATCATTAGGGCACTTCTAAGTCTCCAGAATGTGTAATTTTATATGTATTCTTAAACCATAATGAGAAAAATTTAAACAAAGAGCTGTTACTTCCCAAGAAACTAATTATTCACGGAGTCATCCAACGTACGTAGATACATTCGGTGTGTAGAATGCAATGTGCAAAGCACTAGCGATTTTCTTCTAGAATATGTCGCCGCTCACACACATCTCTTGTCAACCTGCTAACGAAGGAAAATGCAATCATTAGGGCACTTCTAAGTCTCCAGAATGTGTAATTTTATATGTATTCTTAAACCATAATGAGAAAAATTTAAACAAAGAGCTGTTACTTCCCAAGAAACTAATTATTCACGGAGTCATCCAACGTACGTAGATACATTCGGTGTGTAGAATGCAATGTGCAAAGCACTAGCGATTTTCTTCTAGAATATGTCGCCGCTCCCACACATCTCTTGTCAACCTGCTAACGAAAGAAAATGCAATCATTTGCCCACTCCTAAGTCAGCAGAATGTGTAATTTTATCTGTATTCTAATGCATAATGAAAAATATTAAAACATCGAGCTGTTACTTACCAAAAAACTTATTATTCTTGCAGTCATCCACTGTACGTAGATACATTCGGTGTGTAGAATGCTATGTGCAAAGCACCAGCGATTTTCTTCTAGAATATGTCGCCGCTCCCACACATCTCTTGTCAACCTGCTAACGAAGGAAAATGCAATCATTAGGGCACTTCTAAGTCTCCAGAATGTGTAATTTTATATGTATTCTTAAACCATAATGAGAAAAATTTAAACAAAGAGCTGTTACTTCCCAAGAAACTAATTATTCACGGAGTCATCCAACGTACGTAGATACATTCGGTGTGTAGAATGCAATGTGCAAAGCACTAGCGATTTTCTTCTAGAATATGTCGCCGCTCCCACACATCTCTTGTCAACCTGCTAACGAAAGAAAATGCAATCATTTGCCCACCCCTAAGTCAGCAGAATGTGTAATTTTATCTGTATTCTAATGCATAATGAAAAATATTAAAACATCGAGCTGTTACTTACCAAAAAACTTATTATTCTTGCAGTCATCCACTGTACGTAGATACATTCGGTGTGTAGAATGCTATGTGCAAAGCACCAGCGATTTTCTTCTAGAATATGTCGCCGCTCACACACATCTCTTGTCAACCTGCTAACGAAGGAAAATGCAATCATTAGGGCACTTCTAAGTCTCCAGAATGTGTAATTTTATATGTATTCTTAAACCATAATGAGAAAAATTTAAACAAAGAGCTGTTACTTCCCAAGAAACTAATTATTCACGGAGTCATCCAACGTACGTAGATACATTCGGTGTGTAGAATGCAATGTGCAAAGCACTAGCGATTTTCTTCTAGAATATGTCGCCGCTCACACACATCTCTTGTCAACCTGCTAACGAAGGAAAATGCAATCATTTGCCCACTCCTAAGTCAGCAGAGTGTGTAATTTTATCTGTATTCTAATGCATAATGAAAAATATTAAAACATCGAGCTGTTACTTACCAAAAAACTTATTATTCTTGCAGTCATCCACTGTACGTAGATACATTCGGTGTGTAGAATGCTATGTGCAAAGCACCAGCGATTTTCTTCTAGAATATGTCGCCGCTCACACACATCTCTTGTCAACCTGCTAACGAAGGAAAATGCAATCATTAGGGCACTTCTAAGTCTCCAGAATGTGTAATTTTATATGTATTCTTAAACCATAATGAGAAAAATTTAAACAAAGAGCTGTTACTTCCCAAGAAACTAATTATTCACGGAGTCATCCAACGTACGTAGATACATTCGGTGTGTAGAATGCAATGTGCAAAGCACTAGCGATTTTCTTCTAGAATATGTCGCCGCTCACACACATCTCTTGTCAACCTGCTAACGAAGGAAAATGCAATCATTTGCCCACTCCTAAGTCAGCAGAATGTGTAATTTTATCTGTATTCTAATGCATAATGAAAAATATTAAAACATCGAGCTGTTACTTACCAAAAAACTTATTATTCTTGCAGTCATCCACTGTACGTAGATACATTCGGTGTGTAGAATGCTATGTGCAAAGCACCAGCGATTTTCTTCTAGAATATGTCGCCGCTCACACACATCTCTTGTCAACCTGCTAACGAAGGAAAATGCAATCATTAGGGCACTTCTAAGTCTCCAGAATGTGTAATTTTATATGTATTCTTAAACCATAATGAGAAAAATTTAAACAAAGTGCTGTTACTTCCCAAGAAACTAATTATTCACGGAGTCATCCAACGTACGTAGATACATTCGGTGTGTAGAATGCAATGTGCAAAGCACTAGCGATTTTCTTCTAGAATATGTCGCCGCTCACACACATCTCTTGTCAACCTGCTAACGAAGGAAAATGCAATCATTTGCCCACTCCTAAGTCAGCAGAATGTGTAATTTTATCTGTATTCTAATGCATAATGAAAAATATTAAAACATCGAGCTGTTACTTACCAGAAAACTTATTATTCTTGCAGTCATCCACTGTACGTAGATACATTCGGTGTGTAGAATGCTATGTGCAAAGCACCAGCGATTTTCTTCTAGAATATGTCGCCGCTCACACACATCTCTTGTCAACCTGCTAACGAAGGAAAATGCAATCATTAGGGCACTTCTAAGTCTCCAGAATGTGTAATTTTATATGTATTCTTAAACCATAATGAGAAAAATTTAAACAAAGAGCTGTTACTTCCCAAGAAACTAATTATTCACGGAGTCATCCAACGTACGTAGATACATTCGGTGTGTAGAATGCAATGTGCAAAGCACTAGCGATTTTCTTCTAGAATATGTCGCCGCTCCCACACATCTCTTGTGAACCTGCTAACGAAAGAAAATGCAATCATTTGCCCACTCCTAAGTCAGCAGAATGTGTAATTTTATCTGTATTCTAATGCATAATGAAAAATATTAAAACATCGAGCTGTTACTTACCAAAAAACTTATTATTCTTGCAGTCATCCACTGTACGTAGATACATTCGGTGTGTAGAATGCTATGTGCAAAGCACCAGCGATTTTCTTCTAGAATATGTCGCCGCTCACACACATCTCTTGTCAACCTGCTAACGAAGGAAAATGCAATCATTAGGGCACTTCTAAGTCTCCAGAATGTGTAATTTTATATGTATTCTTAAACCATAATGAGAAAAATTTAAACAAAGAGCTGTTACTTCCCAAGAAACTAATTATTCACGGAGTCATCCAACGTACGTAGATACATTCGGTGTGTAGAATGCAATGTGCAAAGCACTAGCGATTTTCTTCTAGAATATGTCGCCGCTCCCACACATCTCTTGTCAACCTGCTAACGAAAGAAAATGCAATCATTTGCCCACTCCTAAGTCAGCAGAATGTGTAATTTTATATGTATTCTAATGCATAATGAAAAATATTAAAACATCGAGCTGTTACTTACCAAAAAACTTATTATTCTTGCAGTCATCCACTGTACGTAGATACATTCGGTGTGAAGAATGCTATGCGCACAGCACTAGCGATTTTTTTCTAGAATATGTCGCCGCTCCCACACATCTCTTGTCAACCTGATAACGAAAGATAATGCAACCATTAGCGCTATCCAAAGTCACCTGAATGTGTAATTTTATCTGTATTCTTCAGCATAATGAGCGAAATTTAAAAATCGAGCTGTTTCTTACCAAAAAACTAATTATTCACGCAGTCATTCCCTGTACGTAGATACATTGGGTGTGAAGAATGCTATGTGCACAGCACTAGCGATTTTCTTCTAGAATATGTCGCCGCTCCCACATTTCTCTTGTCAACCTGCTAACGAAAGAAAATGCAATCATTAGCCCAATCCAATGTCTCCTGAATGTGTAATTTTATCTGTACTCTAAAGAATAATGAGAAAAATCTAAAAATCGAGCTGTTACTTCCCCAAAAACTAATTATTCACGCAGTCATGCCCTGTACGTAGATACATTCCGTGTGAAGAATGCTATGTGCACAGCACTAGCGATTTTCTTCTAGAATATGTCGCCGCTCCCACATTTCTCTTGTCAACCTGCTAACGAAAGAAGATGCAATCATTAGCCCAATCCAAAGTCTCCTGAATGTGTAATTTTATCTGTACTCTAAAGAATAATGAGAGAAATCTAAAAATCGAGCTGTTACTTCCCCAAAAACTAATTATTCACGCAGTCATGCCCTGTACGTAGATACATTCGGTGTGAAGAATGCTATATGCACAGCACTAGCGATTTTCTTCTAGAATATGTCGCTGCTGCCACACATCTCTTGTCAACCTGCCAACGAAAGACAATGCAATCATTAGCGCAATCCAAAGTCACCTGAATGTGTAATTTCATATGTATTCTAACGCATAATGAGAGAAATTTAGAAATCGAGCTGTTTCTTACCAAAAAACTAAATATTCTTGCAGTAATCCCCAGTACATAGATACATTCAGTTTGAAGAATTCTATGTGGACAGCACTAGCGATTTTCTTCTAGAATATGTCGCCGCTCCCACACATCTCTTGTCAACCAGATAACGAAAGAAATTGCAATCATTAGCGCAATCCAAAGTCACCAAAATGTGTAATTTTAACTGTATTCTTAAGCACAATGAAAAAAATTAAATATCGAGCTGATACTTGCCCAAAGACTACTTATTCACACAGTCATCCTCTGTACGTAGATATATTCGGTGTGAAGAATGCAATGTGCACAGCACTAGCGATTTTCTTCTAGAAAATGTCGCCGCTCCCACACATCTCATGTCAACCTGCTAACGAAAGAAAATGCAATCATTAGTGCAATCCAAAGTCACCTGAATGTGTAATTTTATCTGTATTCTAACGCATACTGAGAGAAATTTAAAAATCGGGCTGTTTCTTACCAAAAAACTAAATATTCTTGCAATAATCCGCAGTACATAGATACATTCAGTGTGAAGAATGCTATGTGAACCGCACCAGCGATTTTCTTCTAGAATATGGCGCCGCTCCCTCACATCCTTTGTCAACCTGCTAACGAAAGAAATTGCAATCATTAGCGCAATCCAAAGTCACCTGAATGTGTAATTTTATCTGTATTTTAAAGCATACTGAGAGAAATTTAAAAATCGAGCTGTTTCTTACCAAAAAACTAATTATTCTTGCTGTCATCCGCAGTACGTAGATACATTCGGTGTGAAGAATGCTATGTGCACAGCACTAGCGATTTTCTTCTAGAAAATGTCGCCACTCCCACACATCTCATGTCAACCTGCTAACTAAAGAAAATGCAATCATTAGTGCAATCCAAAGTCACCAGAATGTGTAATTTTATCTGTATTTTAAACCATAATGAAAAAAAATTAAATATCGAGTTGTTACTTCCCCAAAAACTAATTATTCACGCAGTCATCCCCTTTACGTAGATACATTCGGTGTGAAGAATGCTATGTGCACCGCACTAGCGATTTTCTTCTAGAATACGTCGCCGCTACCACTCATCTCTTGTCAACCTGCTAACGAAAGAAAATGCAATCATTAGCGCAATCCAAAGTCACCTGAATGTGTAATTTTATCTGTATTCTAAAGCATAATGAGAGAAATTTAAAAATCGCGGTGTTTCTTACCAAAAAACTAATTATTCATGCATTCATCACCTGAACGTAGATACATTCGGTGTGAAGATTGCTATGTGCACAGCACTAGCGATTTTCTTCTAGACTATGTCGTAGCTCCCACACATCTCTTGTCAACCTGCTGACGAAAGAAAATGCAATCATTAGGGCAATCCAAAGTCACCGGAATGAGTAATTTTATCTGTATTCTAAAGCATAATGAGAGAAGTTTAAAATCGAGCTGTATCTTACCAAAAAACTATTTATTCATGCAGACACAGCTGTACGTAGATAGACTCGGTGTGAAGAATGCTATGTGCACAGCACTAGCGATTTTCTTCTAGAATATGTCGCCGCTCCCACACATCTCTTGTCAACCTGCTAACGAAAGAAAATGCAATCATTAGTGCAATCCAAAGTTACCTGAATGTGTAATTTTATCTGTATTCTACAGCATAATGAGAGAAATTTAAAAATCGAGCTGTTTCTTACCAAACAACTAATTATTCATGCAGTCATCCCCTGTACGTAGATACATTCTGTGTGAAGAATGCTACGTGCACAGCACTAGCGATTTTCCTCTAGAATATGTCGCCGCTCCCACACATCTCTTGTCAACCTGCTAACGAAAGAAAATGCAATCATTAGGGCAATCCAAAGTCACCTGAATGAGTAATTTTATCTGTATTCTAAAGCATAATGAGAGAAGTTTAAAATTGAGCTGTATCTTACCAAAAAACTAATTATTCATGCAGACACCGCTGTACATAGATAGACTCGGTGTGAAGAATGCTATGTGCACAGCACTAGCGATTTTCTTCTAGAATATGTCGCCGCTCCCACACATCTCTTGTCAACCTGCTGACGAAAGAAAATGCAATCATTAGTGCAATCCAAAGTTACCTGAATGTGTAATTTTATCTGTATTCTACAGCATAATGAGAGAAATTTAAAAATCGAGCTGTTTCTTACCAAACAACTAATTATTCATGCAGTCATCCCCTGTACGTAGATAGACTCGGTGTGAAGAATGCTACGTGCACAGCACTAGCGATTTTCTTCTAGAATATGTCGCCGCTCCCACACATCTCTTGTCAACCTGCTAACGAAAGAAAATGCAATCATTAGTGCAATCCAAAGTTACCTGAATGTGTAATTTTATCTGTATTCTACAGCATAATGAGAGAAATTTAGAAATCGAGCTGTTTCTTACCAAACAACTAATTATTCATGCAGTCATCCCCTGTACGTAGATACATTCGGTGTGAAGAATGCTACGTGCACAGCACTAGCGATTTTCTTATAGAATATGTCGTAGCTCCCACACATCTCTTGTCAACCTGCTAACGAAAGAAAATGCAATCATTAGTGCAATCCAAAGTTTCCTGAATGTGTAATTTTATCTGTATTCTACAGCATAATGAGAGAAATTTAAAAATCGAGCTGTTTCTTACCAAACAACTAATTATTCATGCAGTCATCCCCTGTACGTAGATAGACTCGGTGTGAAGAATGCTATGTGCACAGCACTAGCGATTTTCTTCTAGAATATGTCGCCGCTCCCACACATCTCTTGTCAACCTGCTAACGAAAGAAAATGCAATCATTAGTGCAATCCAAAGTTACCTGAATGTGTAATTTTATCTGTATTCTACAGCATAATGAGAGAAATTTAAAAATCGAGCTGTTTCTTACCAAACAACTAATTATTCATGCAGTCATCCCCTGTACGTAGATACATTCTGTGTGAAGAATGCTACGTGCACAGCACTAGCGATTTTCTTCTAGAATATGTTGCCGCTCCCACACATCTCTTTTCAACCTGCTAACGAAAGAAAATGCAATCATTAGGGCAATCCAACGTCACCTGAATGAGTAATTTTATCTGTATTCTAAAGCATAATGAGAGAAGTTTAAAATTGAGCTGTATCTTACCAAAAAACTAATTATTCATGCAGACACCGCTGTACGTAGATAGACTCGGTGTGAATAATGCTATGTGCACAGCACTAGCGATTTTCTTCTAGAATATGTCGCCGCTCCCACACATCTCTTGTCAACCTGCTAACGAAAGAAAATGCAATCATTAGTGCAATCCAAAGTTACCTGAATGTGTAATTTTATCTGTATTCTACAGCATAATGAGAGAAATTTAAAAATCTAGCCGTTTCTTACCAAACAACTAATTATACATGCAGTCATCCCCTGTACGTAGATACATTCTGTGTGAAGAATGCTACGTGCACAGCACTAGCGATTTTCTTCTAGAATATGTCGCCGCTCCCACACATCTCTTGTCAACCTGCTAACGAAAGAAAATGCAATCATTAGGGCAATCCAAAGTCACCTGAATGAGTAATTTTATCTGTATTCTAAAGCATAATGAGAGAAGTTTAAAATTGAGCTGTATCTTACCAAAAAACTAATTATTCATGCAGACACCGCTGTACGTAGATAGACTCGGTGTGAAGAATGCTATGTGCACAGCACTAGCGATTTTCTTCTACAATATGTCGCCGCTCCCACACATCTCTTGTCAACCTGCTAATGAAATAAAATGCAATCATTAGTGCAATCAAAAGTTACCTGAATGTGTAATTTTATCTGTATTGTACAGCATAATGAGAGAAATTTAAAAATCGAGCTGTTTCTTACCAAACAACTAATTATTCATGCAGTCATCCCCTGTACGTAGATACATTCTGTGTGAAGAATGCTATGTGCACAGCAGTAGCGATTTTCTTCTACAATATGTCGTAGCTCCCACACATCTCTTGTCAACCTGCGAACGAAAGAAAATGCAATCATTAGCGCAATTCAAAGTCACCTGAATGTGTAATTTTATCTGTATTCTAAAGCATATTGAGAGAAATTTAAAGATCGAGCTGTTTATTACCAAAAAACTAATTAATCATGCTGTCATTCCCTGTACGTAGACACATTCGTGTGAAGAATGCTATGTGCACAGCATTATCGATTTTCTTCTAGAATATGTCGCCGCTCCCACACATCTCTTGTCAACCTGCGAAGAAAGAAAATGAATCATTAGCACAATCCAAAGTCACCAGAATGTGTATTTTTAACTGTATTTTTAAGCACAATGAAAAAAAATTAAACTTCGTGCTGTTACTTGCCCAAAAACTAATTATTGACGCAGTCATCCCCCGTACGAAGGTGCATTCGGTGTGAAGAATGCCATGTGCACCGCACCAGCGATTTTCTTCTAGAATATGTCGCCGCTCCCACACATCTCTTGCCAACATGCTAACGAAAGAAAATGCAATCATTACGGCAATCCAAAGTCACCTGAATGTGTAATTTTATCTGTATTCAAAAGCACAATGAGAGAAATTTAAAAATCGCGGTGTTTCTTACGAAAAAACTAATTATTCATGCAGTCATCCCCTGAACGTAGATACATTCGGTGTGAAGAATGCTGTGTGCACAGCACTAGCGATTTTCTTCTAGAATATGTCGCCGCTCCCACACATCTCTTGTCAACCTGCTAACGAAAGAAAATGCAATCATTAGGGCAATCCAAAGTCACCTGAATGAGTAATTTCATCTGTATTCTAAAGCATAATGAGAGACGTTTAAAATCGTGCTGTATCTTACCAAAAAACTAATTATTCATGCAGACACCGCTGTACGTAGATAGACTCGGTGTAAAGAATGCTATGTGCACAGCACTAGCGATTTTCTTCTAGGATATGTCGCCGCTCCCTCACATCTTTTGTCAACCTGCTAACGAAAGAAATTGCAATCATTAGCGCAATCCAAAGTCACCTGAATGTGTAATTTTATCTGTATTCTACAGCATAATGAGATAAATTTAAAAATCTAGCTGTTTCTTACCAAACAACTAATTATTCATGCAGTCATCCCCTGTACGTAGATACATTCTGTGTGAAGAATGCTATGTGCACAGCACTAGCGATTTTCTTCTACAATATGTCGTAGCTCCCACACATCTCATGTCAACCTGCGAACGAAAGAAAATGCAATCATTAGCTCAATCCAAAGTCACCTGAATGTGTAATTTTATCTGTATTCTAAACCATAATGAGGAGAAATTTAAAAATCGAACTGTTTCTTACCAAAAAAGTTATTATTCACGCAGTCATCCCCTGCACGTAGATACATTCGGTGTGAAGAATGCTATGTGCACAGCACTATCGATTTTCTTCTACAATATGTCGCCGCTCCCACACATGTCTTGTCAACCTGCTAACCAAAGAAAATGCAATCATTAGCGCAATCCAAAGTCTCCTGAATGTGTAATTTTATCTGTACTCTAAAGAATAATGAAAAAAATTAAATATCGATCTGTTACTTCCCCAGTCACGCAATCATCCCCTGTACGTAGATACATTCGGTGTGATGAATGATATGTGCACAGCACTAGCGATTTTCTTCTACAATATGTCGCCGCTACCACACATCTCTTGTCAACCTGCTAACGAAAGAAAATGCAATCATTAGCGCAATATAAAGTCACCTGAATGTGTAATTTTATCTGTATTCTAAAGCATAATGAGATAAATTTAAAAATGGAGCTGTTTCTTACCAAAAAACTAATTATTCACGCAGTCGTCCCCTGTACGTAGATACATTCGGTGTGGAGAATGCTATGTGCACAGCACTAGCGATTTTCTTCTAGAATATGTCGCCGCTCCCACACATCTCTTTTCAACCTGCTAACAAAAGAGAATGCAATCATTAGCGCAATCCAAAGTCTCCTGAATGTGTAATTTTATCTGTACTCTAAAGAATAATGAAAAAAATTAAATATCGAGCTGTTACCTCCCCAGTCACGCAATCATCCCCTGTACGTAGATACATTCGGTGTGATGAATGATATGTGCACAATACTAGCGATTTTCTTCTACAATATGTCGCCGCTACCACACATCTCTTGTCAACCTGCTAACGAAAGAAAATGCAATCATTAGCACAATCCAAAGTCTCCTGAATGTGTAATTTTATCTGTACTCTAAAGAATAATGGGACAAATTAAATTAGATGCTGTTACTTCCCCAAAAACTAATTATTCACGCAGTCATGCCCTGTACGTAGATACATTCGGTGTGAAGAATGCTATGTGCACAGCACTAGCGATTTTCTTCTAGAATATGTGCCGCTCCCACACATCTCATGTCAACCTGCTAACGAAAGAAAATGCAATCATTAGCGCAATCCAAAGTCATCTGAATGAATAAGATTATCTGTATTATACAGCATAATGAGAGAAATTTAAAAATCGAGCTGTTTCTTACCAAAAAACTAATTATTCACGCAGTCATCCCCTGGACGTAGATACATTCGGTGTGAAGAATGCTATGTGCACAGCACTAGCGATTTTCTTCTAGAATATGTCGCCGCTCCCACACATCTCCTGTCAACATGCTAACAAAGGAAAATGCAATCATTAGCACAATCCAAAGTCACCTGTATGTGTAATATTATCTGCATTCTACAGCATAATGAGACATATTTAAAAATCTAGCTGTTTCTTACCAAAAAACTAATTATTCACGCAGTCATCCCCTGTACGTAGATACATTCGGTGTGAAGAATGCTATGTGCACAGCACTAGCGATTTTCTTCTAGAATATGTCGCCGCTCCCACACATCTCTTGTCAACCTGCTAACCAAAGAAAATGCAATCATTAGCGCAATCCAAAGTCTCCTGAATCTGTAATTTTATCTGTATTTTAAAGCATAATGAGAGAAATTTAAAAATCGAGCTGTTTCTTACCAAAAAACTAATTATTCACGCAGTCATCCCCTGTACGTAGAACATTCGGTGTGAAGAATGCTATGTGCACAGCACTAGCGATTTTCTTCTAGAATATGTCGCCGCTCCCACACATCTCCTGTCAACATGCTAACAAAGGAAAATGCAATCATTAGCACAATCCAAAGTCACCTGTATGTGTAATATTATCTGCATTCTACAGCATAATGAGACATATTTAAAAATCTATTTGTTTCTTACCAAAAAACTAATTATTCACGCAGTCATCCCCTGTACGTAGATACATTCGGTGTGAAGAATGCTATGTGCACAGCACTAGCGATTTTCTTCTAGAATATGTCGCCGCTCCCACACATGTCTTGTCAACCTGCTAACCAAAGAAAATGCAATCATTAGCGCAATCCAAAGTCTCCTGAATCTGTAATTTTATCTGTATTTTAAAGCATAATGAGAGAAATTTAAAAATCGAGCTGTTTCTTACCAAAAAACTAATTATTCACGCAGTCATCCCCTGTACGTAGAACATTCGGTGTGAAGAATGCTATGTGCACAGCACTAGCGATTTTCTTCTAGAATATGTCGCCGCTCCCACACATCTCTTGTCAACCTGCTAACGAAAGAAAATGCAATCATTAGCGCAATATAAAGTCACCTGAATGTGTAATTTTATCTGTATTCTAAAGCATAATGAGATAAATTTAAAAATGGAGCTGTTTCTTACCAAAAAACTAATTATTCACGCAGTCATCCTCTGTACGTAGATACATTCGGTGTGATGAATGATATGTGCACAGCACTAGCGAATTTCTTCTACAATATGTCGCCGCTACTACACGTCTCTTGTCAACCTGCTAACGAAAGAAAATGCAATCATTAGCGCAATATAAAGTCACCTGAATGTATAATTTTATCTGTATTCTAAAGCATAATGAGAGAAATTTAAAAATCGAGCTGTTTCTTACCAAAAAACTAATTATTCACGCAGTCATCCCCTGTACGTAGATACATTCGGTGTGAAGAATGCTATGTGCACAGCACTAGCGATTTTCTTCTAGAATATGTCGCCGCTCCCACACATCTCTTTTCAACCTGCTAACAAAAGAAAATGCAATCATTAGCACAATCCAAAGTCACCTGAATGTGTAATTTTATCTGTATTCTACAGCATAATGAGAGAAATTTAAAAATCTTGCTGTTTCTTACCAAAAAACTAATTATTTACGCATTCATCCACTGTACGTAGATACATTCGGTGTGAAAAATGCTATGTGCACAGCACGAGCGATTTTCGTCTAGAATGTGTCGCCGCTCCCACACATCTCTTGTCAACGTGCTAACGAAAGAAAATGCAATCATTAGCGCAATCCAAAGTCACCAGAATGTGTAATTTTATCTGTATTCTAAAGCATAATGAAAAAGAATTAAATATAGATCTGTTACTTCCCAAAAAACTAATTATTCCCGCAGTCATGCCCTGTACGTAGATACATTCTTTGTGAAGAATGCTACACTCCTGGAAATTGAAATAAGAACACCGTGAATTCATTGTCCCAGGAAGGGGAAACTTTACTGACACATTCCTGGGGTCAGATACATCACATGATCACACTGACAGAACCACAGGCACATAGACACAGGCAACAGAGCATGCATAATGTCGGCACTAGTACAGTGTATATCCACCTTTCGCAGCAATGCAGGCTGCTATTCTCCCATGGAGTCGATCGTAGAGATGCTGGATGTAGTCCTGTGGAACGGCTTGCCATGCCATTTCCACCTGGCGCCTCAGTTGGACCAGCGTTCGTGCTGGACGTGCAGACCGCGTGAGACGACGCTTCATCCAGTCCCAAACATGCTCAATGGGGGACAGATCCGGAGATCTTGCTGGCCAGGGTAGTTGACTTACACCTTCTAGAGCACGTTGGGTGGCACGGGATACATGCGGACGTGCATTGTCCTGTTGGAACAGCATGTTCCCTTGCCGGTCTAGGAATGGTAGAACGATGGGTTCGATGACGGTTTGGATGTACCGTGCACTATTCAGTGTCCCCTCGACGATCACCAGTGGTGTACGGCCAGTGTAGGAGATCGCTCCCCACACCATGATGCCAGGTGTTGGCCCTGTGTGCCTCGGTCGTATGCAGTCCTGATTGTGGCGCTCACCTGCACGGCGCCAAACACGCATACGACCATCATTGGCACCAAGGCAGAAGCGACTCTCATCGCTGAAGACGACACGTCTCCATTCGTCCCTCCATTCACGCCTGTCGCGACATCACTGGAGGCGGGCTGCACGATGTTGTGGCGTGAGCGGAAGACGGCCTAACGGTGTGCGGGACCGTAGCCCAGCTTCATGGAGACGGTTGCGAATGGTCCTCGCCGATACCCCAGGAGCAACAGTGTCCCTAATTTGCTGGGAAGTGGCGGTGCGGTCCCCTACGGCACTGCGTAGGATCCTACGGTCTTGGCGTGCATCCGTGCGTCGCTGCGGTCCGGTCCCAGGTCAACGGGCACGTGCACCTACCGCCGACCACTGGCGACAACATCGATGTACTGTGGAGACCTCACGCCCCACGTGTTGAGCAATTCGGCGGTACGTCCACCCGGCCTCCCGCATGCCCACGATTCGCCCTCGCTCAAAGTCCGTCAACTGCACATACGGTTCACGTCCACGCTGTCGCGGCATGCTACCAGTGTTAAAGACTGCGATGGAGCTCCGTATGCCACGGCAAACTGGCTGACACTGACGGCGGCGGTGCACAAATGCTGCGCAGCTAGCGCCATTCGACGGCCAACACCGCGGTTCCTGGTGTGTCCGCTGTGCCGTGCGTGTGATCATTGCTTGTACAGCCCTCTCGCAGTGTCCGGAGCAAGTATGGTGGCTCTGACACACCAGTGTCAATGTGTTCTTTTTTCCATTTCCAGGAGTGTATTTGCACAGCACTAGCGATTTTCTTCTAGAATATGTCGCCGCTCCCACACATCTCTTGTCAACCTGCTAACGAAGGAAAATGCAATCATTAGCGCAATCCAAAGTCACCTGAATGTGTAATTTTAACTGTATTCTAAAGCATAATGAAAAAAATTAAATATCGAGCTGTTACTTCCCCAAAAACTAATTATTCTCGCAATCACCCACTGTACGGTGATACATTCGGTGTGAAGAATGCTATGTGCTTAGCACTAGCGGTTTTCTTCTAGAATACATCGCCGCTCCCACACATCCCTTGTCAACCTGCTAGCGAAAGAAATTCAATCATTAGCTCAATCCAAAGTCTCCTGAATGTGTAATTTTATCTGTATTCTAAAGCATAATGAGAGAATATCAAGAGCTCAGATGGAAACCCAGTTCTAAGCAAAGAAGGGAAAGCAGAAAGGTGGAAGGAGTATATAGAGGGTCTATACAAGGGCGATGTACTTGAGGACAATATTATGGAAATAGAAGAGGATGTAGATGAAGATGAAATGGGAGATATGATACTGCGTGAAGAGTTTGACAGAGCACTGAAAGACCTGAGTCGAAACAAAGCCCCCGGAGTAGACAATATTCCATTGGAACTACTGACGGCCGTGGGAGAGCCAGTCCTAACAAAACTCTACCATCTGGTGAGCAAGATGTATGAGACAGGCGAAATACCCTCAGACTTCAAGAAGAATATAATAATTCCAATCCCAAAGAAAGCAGGTGTTGACAGATGTGAAAATTACCGAACTATCAGCTTAATAAGTCACAGCTGCAAAATACTAACACGAATTCTTTACAGACGAATGGAAAAACTAGTAGAAGCCAACCTCGGGGAAGATCAGTTTGGATTCCGTAGAAACACTGGAACACGTGAGGCAATACTGACCTTACGACTTATCTTAGAAGAAAGATTAAGGAAAGGCAAACCTACGTTTCTAGCATTTGTAGACTTAGAGAAAGCTTTTGACAATGTTGACTGGAATACTCTCTTTCAAATTCTAAAGGTGGCAGGGGTAAAATACAGGGAGCGAAAGGCTATTTACAATTTGTACAGAAACCAGATGGCAGTTATAAGAATCGAGGGACATGAAAGGGAAGCAGTGGTTGGGAAGGGAGTAAGACAGGGTTGTAGCCTCTCCCCAATGTTGTTCAATCTGTATATTGAGCAAGCAGTAAAGGAAACAAAAGAAAAATTTGGAGTAGGTATTAAAATTCATGGAGAAGAAATAAAAACTTTGAGGTTCGCCGATGACATTGTAATTCTGTCAGAGACAGCAAAGGACTTGGAAGAGCAGTTGAATGGAATGGACAGTGTCTTGAAAGGAGGATATAAGATGAACATCAACAAAAGCAAAACAAGGATAATGGAATGTAGTCTAATTAAGTCAGGTGATGCTGAGGGAATTAGATTAGGAAATGAGGCACTTAAAGTAGTAAAGGAGATTTGCTATTTGGGGAGCAAAATAACTGATGATGGTCGAAGTAGAGAGGATATAAAATGTAGGCTGGCAATGGCAAGGAAAGCGTTTCTGAAGAAGAGAAATTTGTTAACATCCAGTATTGATTTAAGTGTCAGGAAGTCATTTCTGAAAGTATTCGTATGGAGTGTAGCCATGTATGGAAGTGAAACATGGACGATAAATAGTTTGGACAAGAAGAGAATAGAAGCTTTCGAAATGTGGTGCTACAGAAGAATGCTGAAGATTAGATGGGTAGATCACATAACTAATGAGGAAGTATTGAATAGGATTGGGGAGAAGAGAAGTTTGTGGCACAACTTGACCAGAAGAAGGGATCGGTTGGTAGGACATGTTCTGAGGCATCAAGGGATCACCAATTTAGTATTGGAGGGCAGCGTGGAGGGTAAAAATCGTAGAGGGAGACCAAGAGATGAATACACTAAGCAGATTCAGAAGGATGTAGGTTGCAGTAGGTACTGGGAGATGAAAACGCTTGCACAGGATAGAGTAGCATGGAGAGCTGCATCAAACCAGTCTCAGGACTGAAGACCACAACAACAACAATGAGAGAAATTTAAAAATCGAGCTGTTTCTTACCAAAAAAGTAATTATTCACGCAGTCATCCCCTGTACGTAGATACATTCGGTGTGAAGAATGCTAAGTGCACAGCACTAGCGATTTTCTTCTAGAATATGTCGCCGCACCCACACATCTCTTGTCAACCTGCTAACGAAAGAAAATGCAATCATTAGCGCAATATAAAGTCACCTGAATGTGTAATTTTATCTGTATTCTAAAGCATAATGAGAAAAATTTAAAAATCGAGCTGTTTCTTCCCAAAAAATAATTATTCACGCAGTCATCCTCTGTACGTAGATACATTCGGTGTGATGAATGATATGTGCACAGCACTAGCGATTTTCTTCTACAATATGTCGCCGCTCCCACACATCTCTTGTCAACCTGCTAACGAAAGAAAATGCAATCATTAGCGCAATATAAAGTCACCTGAATGTATAATTTAATCAGTATTCTAAAGCATAATGAGAGAAATTTAAAAATCGAGCTGTTTCTTACCAAAAAACTAATTAGTCAAGCAGTCATCCCCTGTACGTAGATACATTCTGTGTGAAGAATGATATGTGCACAGCACTAGAGATTTTCTTCTAGAATATGTCGCCGCTCCCACACATCTCTTGTCAACCTGCTAACGAAAGAAAATGCAATCATTAGCGCAATGCAAAGTCTCCTGAATGTGTAATTTTATTTGTACTCTAAAGAATAATGGGACAAATTAAATTAAATGCTGTTACTTTCCCAAAAACTAATTATTCAAGCAGTCATGCCCTGTACGGAGATACATTCGGTGTGAAGAATGCTATGTGCACAGCACTAGCGATTTTCTTCTAGAATATGTCGCCGCTCCCACACATCTCATGTCAATCTGCTAACGAAAGAAAATGCAATCATTAGCGCAATCCAAAGTCACCAGAATGTGTAATTTTATCTGTATTCTGAAGCATAATGAAAAAAAAAAAAATATCGATCTGTTACTTCCCCAAAAACTAATTATTCACGCAGTCATGCCCTGTACGTAAATTTATTCGGTGTGATGAATGCTATGTGCACAGCACTAGCGATTTTCTTCTAGAATATGCCGCCGCTCCCACACATCTCTTATCAACCTGCTAACAAAAGAAAATGCGATCATTAGCGCAATCCAAAGTCACCAGAATGAGTAATTTTATCTGTATTCTACAGCATAATGTGAGAAATTTCAAAATCTGGCTGTTTCTTACCAAAAAACTAATTATTCACGCATTCATCCACTGTACGTAGTTACATTCTGTGTGAAGAATGCTATTTGCACAGCACTAGCGTTTTTCTTCTAGAATATGACGCCGCTCTCACACATCCCTTGTCAACCTGCTAACGAAAGAAAAAGAAATCATTAGCGCAATCCAAAGTCACCAGAATGTGTAATTTTATCTGTATTCTAAAGCATAATGAAAAAGAATTAAATATAGATCTGTTACTTCCCAAAAAACTAATTATTCCCGCAGTCCTCCCCTGTAGGTAGATACATTCGGTGTGAAGAATCCTATGTGCACAGCACTAGCGTTTTTCTTCTAGAATATGTCGCCGCTCTCACACATCTCTTGTCAACCTGCTAACGAAAGAAAATGAAATCATTAGGGCATTCCAAAGTCACCTGAATGTGTAATTTTATCTGCATTCTAAAGCATAATGAGAGAAATTTAAAAATCGAGCTGTTTCTTACCAAAAAACTAATTATTCGCGAAGTCATCCCCTGTACGTAGATACATTCGGGGTGAATAATGCTATGTGCACAGCACTAGCGATTTTCTTCTAGAATATGTCGCCGCTCCCACAAATCTCTTGTAAAACTGCTAACGAAAGAAATTCAATCATTAGCGCAATCCAAAGTCACCTGAATGTGTAATTTTATCTGTATTCTACAGCACAATGTGAGAAATTTCAAAATCTGGCTGTTTCTTACCAAAAAACTAATTATTCACGCATTCATCCACTGTACGTAGTTACATTCGGTGTGAAGAATGCTATTTGCACAGCACTAGCGTTTTTCTTCTAGAATATGTCGCCGCTCCCACACATCTCTTGTCAACCTGCTAACGAAAGAAAAAGCAATCATTAGCGCAATCCAAAGTCACCTGAATGTGTAATTTTATCTGTATTCTATAGCATAATGAGAGAAATTTAAAATTCGGGCTGTTTCTAACCAAAACACAAATTATTCATGCAGTCCTCCCCTGTACGTAGATACATTCGGTGTGAAGAATCCTATGTGCACAGCACTAGCGTTTTTCTTCTAGAATATGTCGCCGCTCTCACACATCTCTTGTCAACCTGCTAACGAAAGAAAATGAAATCATTAGGGCATTCCAAAGTCACCTGAATGTGTAATTTTATCTGTACTCTTAAGAATAATTAACAAAATTAAATATCGGGCTGTTACTTCCCCAAAAGCTAATTATCCACGCAGTCATGCCCTGTATTTAGATACATTCGGTGTGAAGAATGCTATGTGCACAGCACTAGCGATTTTCTTCTAGAATATGTCGCCGCTCCCACACATCTCTTGTCAACCTGCTAACGAAAGAAAATGCAATCATTAGCGCAATCCAAAGTCACCTGAATGTGTAATTTTATCTGTATTCTATAGCATAATGAGAGAAATTTAAAATTCGGGCTGTTTCTAACCAAAACACAAATTATTCATGCAGTCCTCCCCTGTACGTAGATACATTCGGTGTGAAGAATCCTATGTGCACAGCACTAGCGTTTTTCTTCTAGAATATGTCGCCGCTCCCACACATCTCTTGTCAACCTGCTAACGAAAGAAAATGCATTCATTAGCGCAATCCAAAGTCACCTGAATGTGTAATTTTATCTGTATTCTACAGCATAATGAGAGAAATTTAAAAATCGAGCTGTTTCTTACCAAAAAACTAATTATTCACGCAGTCATCCCCTGTACGTAGATACATTCGGTGCGAAGAATGCTATGTGCACAGCACTAGCGATTTTCTTCTAGAATATGTCGCCGCTCCCACACATCCCTTGTCAACCTGCTAACGAAAGAAAATGCATTCATTAGCGCAATCCAAAGTCACCTGAATGTGTAATTTTATCTGTATTCTACAGCATAATGAGAGAAATTTAAAATTCGAGCTGTTTCTTACCAAAAAACTAATTCTTCACGCAGTCATCCCCTGTACGTAGATACATTCGGTGCGAAGAATGCTATGTGCACAGCACTAGCGATTTTCTTCTAGAATATGTCGCCGCTCCCACACATCCCTTGTCAACCTGCTAACGACAGAAAATGCATTCATTAGCGCAATCCAAAGTCACCTGAATGTGTAATTTTATCTGTATTCTACAGCATAATGAGAGAAATTTAAAATTCGAGCTGTTTCTTACCAAAAAACTAATTCTTCACGCAGTCATCCCCTGTACGTAGATACATTCGGTGCGAAGAATGCTATGTGCACAGCACTAGCGATTTTCTTCTAGAATATGTCGCCGCTCCCACACATCCCTTGTCAACCTGCTAACGAAAGAAAATGCATTCATTAGCGCAATCCAAAGTCACCAGAATGTGTATTTTTATCTGTATTCTACAGCATAATGAGAGAAATTTAAAATTCGGGCTGTTTCTTACCAAAAAACTAATTCTTCACGCAGTCATCCCCTGTACGTAGATACATTCGGTGCGAAGAATGCTATGTGCACAGCACTAGCGATTTTCTTCTAGAATATGTCGCCGCTCCCACACATCTCTTGTCAACCTGCTAACGAAAGAAAATGCATTCATTAGCGCAATCCAAAGTCACCTGAATGTGTAATTTTATCTGTATTCTACAGCATAATGAGAGAAATTTAAAAATCGAGCTGTTTCTTACCAAAAAACTAATTATTCACGCAGTCATCCCCTGTACGTAGATACATTCGGTGCGAAGAATGCTATGTGCACAGCACTAGCGATTTTCTTCTAGAATATGTCGCCGCTCCCACACATCCCTTGTCAACCTGCTAACGACAGAAAATGCATTCATTAGCGCAATCCAAAGTCACCTGAATGTGTAATTTTATCTGTATTCTACAGCATAATGAGAGAAATTTAAAATTCGAGCTGTTTCTTACCAAAAAACTAATTCTTCACGCAGTCATCCCCTGTACGTAGATACATTCGGTGCGAAGAATGCTATGTGCACAGCACTAGCGATTTTCTTCTAGAATATGTCGCCGCTCCCACACATCCCTTGTCAACCTGCTAACGAAAGAAAATGCATTCATTAGCGCAATCCAAAGTCACCAGAATGTGTATTTTTATCTGTATTCTACAGCATAATGAGAGAAATTTAAAATTCGGGCTGTTTCTAACCAAAAAACTAATTATTCACGCAGTCATCCCCTGTACGTAGATACATTCGGTGTGAAGAATCCTATGTGCACAGCACTAGCGTTTTTCTTCTAGAATATGTCGCCGCTCCCACACATCTCTTGTCAACCTGCTAACGAAAGAAAATGCAATCATTAGCGCAATCCAAAGTCACCTGAATGTGTAATTTTATCTGTATTCTATAGCATAATGAGAGAAATTTAAAATTCGGGCTGTTTCTAACCAAAACACAAATTATTCATGCAGTCCTCCCCTGTACGTAGATACATTCGGTGTGAAGAATCCTATGTGCACAGCACTAGCGTTTTTCTTCTAGAATATGTCGCCGCTCCCACACATCTCTTGTCAACCTGCTAACGAAAGAAAATGCATTCATTAGCGCAATCCAAAGTCACCTGAATGTGTAATTTTATCTGTATTCTACAGCATAATGAGAGAAATTTAAAATTCGAGCTGTTTCTTACCAAAAAACTAATTCTTCACGCAGTCATCCCCTGTACGTAGATACATTCGGTGCGAAGAATGCTATGTGCACAGCACTAGCGATTTTCTTCTAGAATATGTCGCCGCTCCCACACATCCCTTGTCAACCTGCTAACGAAAGAAAATGCATTCATTAGCGCAATCCAAAGTCACCAGAATGTGTATTTTTATCTGTATTCTACAGCATAATGAGAGAAATTTAAAATTCGGGCTGTTTCTAACCAAAAAACTAATTATTCACGCAGTCATCCCCTGTACGTAGATACATTCGGTGTGAAGAATCCTATGTGCACAGCACTAGCGTTTTTCTTCTAGAATATGTCGCCGCTCCCACACATCTCTTGTCAACCTGCTAACGAAAGAAAATGCATTCATTAGCGCAATCCAAAGTCACCAGAATGTGTATTTTTATCTGTATTCTACAGCATAATGAGAGAAATTTAAAATTCGGGCTGTTTCTTACCAAAAAACTAATTATTCACGCATTCATCCACTGTACGTAGTTACATTCGGGGTGAATAATGCTATGTGCACAGCACTAGCGATTTTCTTCTAGAATATGTCGCCGCTCCCACACATCTCTTGTCAACCTGCTAACGAAAGAAAATGCAATCATTAGCGCAATCCAAAGTCACCTGAATGTGTAATTTTATCTGTATTCTATAGCATAATGAGAGAAATTTAAAATTCGGGCTGTTTCTAACCAAAACACAAATTATTCATGCAGTCCTCCCCTGTACGTAGATACATTCGGTGTGAAGAATCCTATGTGCACAGCACTAGCGTTTTTCTTCTAGAATATGTCGCCGCTCCCACACATCTCTTGTCAACCTGCTAACGAAAGAAAATGCATTCATTAGCGCAATCCAAAGTCACCTGAATGTGTAATTTTATCTGTATTCTACAGCATAATGAGAGAAATTTAAAAATCGAGCTGTTTCTTACCAAAAAACTAATTATTCACGCAGTCATCCCCTGTACGTAGATACATTCGGTGCGAAGAATGCTATGTGCACAGCACTAGCGATTTTCTTCTAGAATATGTCGCCGCTCCCACACATCCCTTGTCAACCTGCTAACGAAAGAAAATGCATTCATTAGCGCAATCCAAAGTCACCTGAATGTGTAATTTTATCTGTATTCTACAGCATAATGAGAGAAATTTAAAATTCGAGCTGTTTCTTACCAAAAAACTAATTCTTCACGCAGTCATCCCCTGTACGTAGATACATTCGGTGCGAAGAATGCTATGTGCACAGCACTAGCGATTTTCTTCTAGAATATGTCGCCGCTCCCACACATCCCTTGTCAACCTGCTAACGACAGAAAATGCATTCATTAGCGCAATCCAAAGTCACCTGAATGTGTAATTTTATCTGTATTCTACAGCATAATGAGAGAAATTTAAAATTCGAGCTGTTTCTTACCAAAAAACTAATTCTTCACGCAGTCATCCCCTGTACGTAGATACATTCGGTGCGAAGAATGCTATGTGCACAGCACTAGCGATTTTCTTCTAGAATATGTCGCCGCTCCCACACATCCCTTGTCAACCTGCTAACGAAAGAAAATGCATTCATTAGCGCAATCCAAAGTCACCAGAATGTGTAATTTTATCTGTATTCTACAGCATACTGAGAGAAATTTAAAATTCGAGCTGTTTCTTACCAAAAAACTAATTCTTCACGCAGTCATCCCCTGTACGTAGATACATTCGGTGCGAAGAATGCTATGTGCACAGCACTAGCGATTTTCTTCTAGAATATGTCGCCGCTCCCACACATCTCTTGTCAACCTGCTAACGAAAGAAAATGCATTCATTAGCGCAATCCAAAGTCACCTGAATGTGTAATTTTATCTGTATTCTACAGCATAATGAGAGAAATTTAAAAATCGAGCTGTTTCTTACCAAAAAACTAATTATTCACGCAGTCATCCCCTGTACGTCGATACATTCGGTGCGAAGAATGCTATGTGCACAGCACTAGCGATTTTCTTCTAGAATATGTCGCCGCTCCCACACATCCCTTGTCAACCTGCTAACGACAGAAAATGCATTCATTAGCGCAATCCAAAGTCACGTGAATGTGTAATTTTATCTGTATTCTACAGCATAATGAGAGAAATTTAAAATTCGAGCTGTTTCTTACCAAAAAACTAATTATTCACGCAGTCATCCCCTGTACGTAGATACATACGGTGTGAAGAATGCTATGTGCACAGCACTAGCGATTTTCTTCTAGAATATGTCGCCGCTCCCACACATCCCTTGTCAACCTGCTAACGACAGAAAATGCATTCATTAGCGCAATCCAAAGTCACCTGAATGTGTAATTTTATCTGTATTCTACAGCATAATGAGAGAAATTTAAAATTCGGGCTGTTTCTTACCAAAAAACTAATTATTCACGCAGTCATCCCCTGTACGTAGATACATACGGTGTGAAGAATGCTATGTGCACAGCACTAGCGATTTTCTTCTAGAATATGTCGCCGCTCCCACACATCCCTTGTCAACCTGCTAACGAAAGATAATGCATTCATTAGCGCAATCCAAAGTCACCAGAATGTGTAATTTTATCTGTATTCTACAGCATAATGAGAGAAATTTAAAATTCGGGCTGTTTCTTACCAAAAAACTAATTATTCACGCAGTCATATCCTGTACGTAGAAACATACGGTGTGAAGAATGCTATGTGCACAGCACTAGCGATTTTCTTCTAGAATATGTCGCCGCTCCCACACATCCCTTGTCAACCTGCTAACGAAAGAAAATGCATTCATTAGCGCAATCCAAAGTCACCTGAATGTGTAATTTTATCTGTATTCTACAGCATAATGAGAGAAATTTAAAATTCGGGCTGTTTCTTACCAAAAAACTAATTACTCACGCAGTCATCCCCTGTACGTAGATACATACGGTGTGAAGAATGCTATGTGCACAGCACTAGCGATTTTCTTCTAGAATATGTCGCCGCTCCCACACATCCCTTGTCAACCTGCTAACGAAAGAAAATGCATTCATTAGCGCAATCCAAAGTCACCTGAATGTGTAATTTTATCTGTATTCTACAGCATAATGAGAGAAATTTAAAATTCGGGCTGTTTCTTACCAAAAAACTAATTACTCACGCAGTCATCCCCTGTACGTAGATACATACGGTGTGAAGAATGCTATGTGCAAAGCACTAGCGATTTTCTTCTAGAATATGTCGCCGCTCCCACACATCCCTTGTCAACCTGCTAACGAAAGATAATGCATTCATTAGCGCAATCCAAAGTCACCTGAATGTGTAATTTTATCTGTATTCTACAGCATAATGAGAGAAATTTAAAATTCGGGCTGTTTCTTACCAAAAAACTAATTACTCACGCAGTCATCCCCTGTACGTAGATACATACGGTGTGAAGAATGCTATGTGCACAGCACTAGCGATTTTCTTCTAGAATATGTCGCCGCTCCCACACATCCCTTGTCAACCTGCTAACGAAAGATAATGCATTCATTAGCGCAATCCAAAGTCACCAGAATGTGTAATTTTATCTGTATTCTACAGCATAATGAGAGAAATTTAAAATTCGGGCTGTTTCTTACCAAAAAACTAATTATTCACGCAGTCATATCCTGTACGTAGATACATACGGTGTGAAGAATGCTATGTGCACAGCACTAGCGATTTTCTTCTAGAATATGTCGCCGCTCCCACACATCCCTTGTCAACCTGCTAACGAAAGAAAATGCATTCATTAGCGCAATACAAAGTCACCTGAATGTGTAATTTTATCTGTATTCTACAGCATAATGAGAGAAATTTAAAATTCGGGCTGTTTCTTACCAAAAAACTAATTATTCACGCAGTCATCCCCTGTACGTAGATACATACGGTGTGAAGAATCCTATGTGCACAGCACTAGCGATTTTCTTCTAGAATATGTCGCCGCTCCCACACATCCCTTGTCAACCTGCTAACGAAAGAAAATGCATTCATTAGCGCAATCCAAAGTCACCTGAATGTGTAATTTTATCTGTATTCTACAGCATAATGAGAGAAATTTAAAATTCGGGCTGTTTCTTACCAAAAAACTAATTATTCACGCAGTCATCCCCTGTACGTAGATACATACGGTGTGAAGAATGCTATGTGCACAGCACTAGCGATTTTCTTCTAGAATATGTCGCCGCTCCCACACATCCCTTGTCAACCTGCTAACGAAAGAAAATGCATTCATTAGCGCAATCCAAAGTCACCAGAATGTGTAATTTTATCTGTATTCTACAGCATAATGAGAGAAATTTAAAATTCGGGCTGTTTCTTACCAAAAAACTAATTATTCACGCAGTCATCCCCTGTACGTAGATACATACGGTGTGAAGAATGCTATGTGCACAGCACTAGCTATTTTCTTCTAGAACATGTCGCCGCTCCCACACATCCCTTGTCAACGTGCTAACGACAGAAAATGCATTCATTAGCGCAATCCAAAGTCACCTGAATGTGTAATTTTATCTGTATTCTACAGCATAATGAGAGAAATTTAAAATTCGGGCTGTTTCTTACCAAAAAACTAATTATTCACGCAGTCATCCCCTGTACGTAGATACATACGGTGTGAAGAATGCTATGTGCACAGCACTAGCGATTTTCTTCTAGAATATGTCGCCGCTCCCACACATCCCTTGTCAACCTGCTAACGAAAGATAATGCATTCATTAGCGCAATCCAAAGTCACCTGAATGTGTAATTTTATCTGTATTCTACAGCATAATGAGAGAAATTTAAAATTCGGGCTGTTTCTTACCAAAAAACTAATTATTCACGCAGTCATATCCTGTACGTAGATACATACGGTGTGAAGAATGCTATGTGCACAGTACTAGCGATTTTCTTCTAGAATATGTCGCCGCTCCCACACATCCCTTGTCAACCTGCTAACGAAAGAAAATGCATTCATTAGTGCAATCCAAAGTCACCTGAATGTGTAATTTTATCTGTATTCTACAGCATAATGAGAGAAATTTAAAATTCGGGCTGTTTCTTACCAAAAAACTAATTACTCACGCAGTCATCCCCTGTACGTAGATACATACGGTGTGAAGAATGCTATGTGCAAAGCACTAGCGATTTTCTTCTAGAATATGTCGCCGCTCCCACACATCCCTTGTCAACCTGCTAACGAAAGATAATGCATTCATTAGCGCAATCCAAAGTCACCTGAATGTGTAATTTTATCTGTATTCTACAGCATAATGAGAGAAATTTAAAATTCGGGCTGTTTCTTACCAAAAAACTAATTATTCACGCAGTCATATCCTGTACGTAGATACATACGGTGTGAAGAATGCTATGTGCACAGCACTAGCGATTTTCTTCTAGAATATGTCGCCGCTCCCACACATCCCTTGTCAACCTGCTAACGAAAGAAAATGCATTCATTAGCGCAATCCGAAGTCACCTGAATGTGTAATTTTATCTGTATTCTACAGCATAATGAGAGAAATTTAAAATTCGGGCTGTTTCTTACCAAAAAACTAATTACTCACGCAGTCATCCCCTGTACGTAGATACATACGGTGTGAAGAATGCTATGTGCACAGCACTAGCGATTTTCTTCTAGAATATGTCGCCGCTCCCACACATCCCTTGTCAACCTGCTAACGAAAGAAAATGCATTCATTAGCGCAATCCAAAGTCACCTGAATGTGTAATTTTATCTGTATTCTACAGCATAATGAGAGAAATTTAAAATTCGGGCTGTTTCTTACCAAAAAACTAATTACTCACGCAGTCATCCCCTGTACGTAGATACATACGGTGTGAAGAATGCTATGTGCAAAGCACTAGCGATTTTCTTCTAGAATATGTCGCCGCTCCCACACATCCCTTGTCAACCTGCTAACGAAAGATAATGCATTCATTAGCGCAATCCAAAGTCACCTGAATGTGTAATTTTATCTGTATTCTACAGCATAATGAGAGAAATTTAAAATTCGGGCTGTTTCTTACCAAAAAACTAATTACTCACCCAGTCATCCCCTGTACGTAGATACATACGGTGTGAAGAATGCTATGTGCACAGCACTAGCGATTTTCTTCTAGAATATGTCGCCGCTCCCACACATCCCTTGTCAACCTGCTAACGAAAGATAATGCATTCATTAGCGCAATCCAAAGTCACCAGAATGTGTAATTTTATCTGTATTCTGCAGCATAATGAGAGAAATTTAAAATTCGGGCTGTTTCTTACCAAAAAACTAATAATTCACGCAGTAATATCCTGTACGTAGATACATACGGTGTGAAGAATGCTATGTGCACAGCACTAGCGATTTTCTTCTAGAATATGTCGCCGCTCCCACACATCCCTTGTCAACCTGCTAACGAAAGAAAATGCATTCATTAGCGCAATCCAAAGTCACCAGAATGTGTAATTTTATCTGTATTCTACAGCATAATGAGAGAAATTTAAAATTCGGGCTGTTTCTTACCAAAAAACTAATTATTCACGCAGTCATATCCTGTACGTAGATACATACGGTGTGAAGAATGCTATGTGCACAGCACTAGCGATTTTCTTCTAGAATATGTCGCCGCTCCCACACATCCCTTGTCAACCTGCTAACGAAAGAAAATGCATTCATTAGCGCAATCCAAAGTCACCTGAATGTGTAATTTTATCTGTATTCTACAGCATAATGAGAGAAATTTAAAATTCGGGCTGTTTCTTACCAAAAAACTAATTACTCACGCAGTCATCCCCTGTACGTAGATACATACGGTGTGAAGAATGCTATGTGCACAGCACTAGCGATTTTCTTCTAGAATATGTCGCCGCTCCCACACATCCCTTGTCAACCTGCTAACGAAAGAAAATGCATTCATTAGCGCAATCCAAAGTCACCAGAATGTGTAATTTTATCTGTATTCTACAGCATAATGAGAGAAATTTAAAATTCGGGCTGTTTCTTACCAAAAAACTAATTATTCACGCAGTCATATCCTGTACGTAGATACATACGGTGTGAAGAATGCTATGTGCACAGCCCTAGCGATTTTCTTCTAGAATATGTCGCCGCTCCCACACATCCCTTGTCAACCTGCTAACGACAGAAAATGCATTCATTAGCGCAATCCAAAGTCACCTGAATGTGTAATTTTATCTGTATTCTACAGCATAATGAGAGAAATTTAAAATTCGAGCTGTTTCTTACCAAAAAACTAATTATTCACGCAGTCATCCCCTGTACGTAGATACATTCGGTGCGAAGAATGCTATGTGCACAGCACTAGCGATTTTCTTCTAGAATATGTCGCCGCTCCCACACATCCCTTGTCAACCTGCTAACGAAAGAAAATGCATTCATTAGCGCAATCCAAAGTCACCAGAATGTGTATTTTTATCTGTATTCTACAGCATAATGAGAGATATTTAAAATTCGGGCTGTTTCTTACCAAAAA
This sequence comes from Schistocerca serialis cubense, assembly GCF_023864345.2. NCBI lineage: Eukaryota > Metazoa > Arthropoda > Insecta > Orthoptera > Acrididae > Schistocerca > Schistocerca serialis. The sequence goes on along the minus strand of NC_064646.1, from coordinate 492,012,842 downwards.
ACTAATTATTCACGCAGTCATCCCCTGTACGTAGATACATACGGTGTGAAGAATGCTATGTGCACAGCACTAGCGATTTTCTTCTAGAATATGTCGCCGCTCCCACACATGCCTTGTCAACCTGCTAACGAAAGAAAATGCATTCATTAGCGCAATCCAAAGTCACCTGAATGTGTAATTTTATCTGTATTCAACAGCATAATGAGAGAAATTTAAAATTCGGGCTGTTTCTTACCAAAAAACTAATTATTCACGCAGTCATCCCCTGTACGTAGATACATTCGGTGTGAAGAATGCTATGTGCACAGCACTAGCGATTTTCTTCTGAAATATGTCGCCGCTCCCACACATCCCTTGTCAACCTGCTAACGAAAGATAATGCATTCATTAGCGCAATCCAAAGTCACCAGAATGTGTAATTTTATCTGTATTCTACAGCATAATGAGAGAAATTTAAAATTCGGGCTGTTTCTTACCAAAAAACTAATTATTCACGCAGTCATATCCTGTACGTAGATACATACGGTGTGTAGAATGCTATGTGCACAGCCCTAGCGATTTTCTTCTAGAATATGTCGCCGCTCCCACACATCCCTTGTCAACCTGCTAACGACAGAAAATGCATTCATTAGCGCAATCCAAAGTCACCTGAATGTGTAATTTTATCTGTATTCTACAGCATAATGAGAGAAATTTAAAATTCGAGCTGTTTCTTACCAAAAAACTAATTATTCACGCAGTCATCCCCTGTACGTAGATACATTCGGTGCGAAGAATGCTATGTGCACAGCACTAGCGATTTTCTTCTAGAATATGTCGCCGCTCCCACACATCCCTTGTCAACCTGCTAACGAAAGAAAATGCATTCATTAGCGCAATCCAAAGTCACCAGAATGTGTAATTTTATCTGTATTCTACAGCATAATGAGAGAAATTTAAAATTCGGGCTGTTTCTTACCAAAAAACTAATTATTCACGCAGTCATATCCTGTACGTAGATACATACGGTGTGAAGAATGCTATGTGCACAGCACTAGCGATTTTCTTCTAGAATATGTCGCCGCTCCCACACATCCCTTGTCAACCTGCTAACGAAAGATAATGCATTCATTAGCGCAATCCAAAGTCACCAGAATGTGTAATTTTATCTGTATTCTGCAGCATAATGAGAGAAATTTAAAATTCGGGCTGTTTCTTACCAAAAAACTAATAATTCACGCAGTAATATCCTGTACGTAGATACATACGGTGTGAAGAATGCTATGTGCACAGCACTAGCGATTTTCTTCTAGAATATGTCGCCGCTCCCACACATCCCTTGTCAACCTGCTAACGAAAGAAAATGCATTCATTAGCGCAATCCAAAGTCACCAGAATGTGTAATTTTATCTGTATTCTACAGCATAATGAGAGAAATTTAAAATTCGGGCTGTTTCTTACCAAAAAACTAATTATTCACGCAGTCATATCCTGTACGTAGATACATACGGTGTGAAGAATGCTATGTGCACAGCACTAGCGATTTTCTTCTAGAATATGTCGCCGCTCCCACACATCCCTTGTCAACCTGCTAACGAAAGATAATGCATTCATTAGCGCAATCCAAAGTCACCAGAATGTGTAATTTTATCTGTATTCTGCAGCATAATGAGAGAAATTTAAAATTCGGGCTGTTTCTTACCAAAAAACTAATAATTCACGCAGTAATATCCTGTACGTAGATACATACGGTGTGAAGAATGCTATGTGCACAGCACTAGCGATTTTCTTCTAGAATATGTCGCCGCTCCCACACATCCCTTGTCAACCTGCTAACGAAAGAAAATGCATTCATTAGCGCAATCCAAAGTCACCAGAATGTGTAATTTTATCTGTATTCTACAGCATAATGAGAGAAATTTAAAATTCGGGCTGTTTCTTACCAAAAAACTAATTATTCACGCAGTCATATCCTGTACGTAGATACATACGGTGTGAAGAATGCTATGTGCACAGCACTAGCGATTTTCTTCTAGAATATGTCGCCGCTCCCACACATCCCTTGTCAACCTGCTAACGAAAGATAATGCATTCATTAGCGCAATCCAAAGTCACCAGAATGTGTAATTTTATCTGTATTCTGCAGCATAATGAGAGAAATTTAAAATTCGGGCTGTTTCTTACCAAAAAACTAATAATTCACGCAGTAATATCCTGTACGTAGATACATACGGTGTGAAGAATGCTATGTGCACAGCACTAGCGATTTTCTTCTAGAATATGTCGCCGCTCCCACACATCCCTTGTCAACCTGCTAACGAAAGAAAATGCATTCATTAGCGCAATCCAAAGTCACCAGAATGTGTAATTTTATCTGTATTCTACAGCATAATGAGAGAAATTTAAAATTCGGGCTGTTTCTTACCAAAAAACTAATTATTCACGCAGTCATATCCTGTACGTAGATACATACGGTGTGAAGAATGCTATGTGCACAGCACTAGCGATTTTCTTCTAGAATATGTCGCCGCTCCCACACATCCCTTGTCAACCTGCTAACGAAAGAAAATGCATTCATTAGCGCAATCCAAAGTCACCTGAATGTGTAATTTTATCTGTATTCTACAGCATAATGAGAGAAATTTAAAATTCGGGCTGTTTCTTACCAAAAAACTAATTACTCACGCAGTCATCCCCTGTACGTAGATACATACGGTGTGAAGAATGCTATGTGCACAGCACTAGCGATTTTCTTCTAGAATATGTCGCCGCTCCCACACATCCCTTGTCAACCTGCTAACGAAAGAAAATGCATTCATTAGCGCAATCCAAAGTCACCAGAATGTGTAATTTTATCTGTATTCTACAGCATAATGAGAGAAATTTAAAATTCGGGCTGTTTCTTACCAAAAAACTAATTATTCACGCAGTCATATCCTGTACGTAGATACATACGGTGTGAAGAATGCTATGTGCACAGCCCTATCGATTTTCTTCTAGAATATGTCGCCGCTCCCACACATCCCTTGTCAACCTGCTAACGACAGAAAATGCATTCATTAGCGCAATCCAAAGTCACCTGAATGTGTAATTTTATCTGTATTCTACAGCATAATGAGAGAAATTTAAAATTCGAGCTGTTTCTTACCAAAAAACTAATTATTCACGCAGTCATCCCCTGTACGTAGATACATTCGGTGCGAAGAATGCTATGTGCACAGCACTAGCGATTTTCTTCTAGAATATGTCGCCGCTCCCACACATCCCTTGTCAACCTGCTAACGAAAGAAAATGCATTCATTAGCGCAATCCAAAGTCACCAGAATGTGTATTTTTATCTGTATTCTACAGCATAATGAGAGATATTTAAAATTCGGGCTGTTTCTTACCAAAAAACTAATTATTCACGCAGTCATCCCCTGTACGTAGATACATACGGTGTGAAGAATGCTATGTGCACAGCACTAGCGATTTTCTTCTAGAATATGTCGCCGCTCCCACACATGCCTTGTCAACCTGCTAACGAAAGAAAATGCATTCATTAGCGCAATCCAAAGTCACCTGAATGTGTAATTTTATCTGTATTCAACAGCATAATGAGAGAAATTTAAAATTCGGGCTGTTTCTTACCAAAAAACTAATTATTCACGCAGTCATCCCCTGTACGTAGATACATTCGGTGTGAAGAATGCTATGTGCACAGCACTAGCGATTTTCTTCTGAAATATGTCGCCGCTCCCACACATCCCTTGTCAACCTGCTAACGAAAGATAATGCATTCATTAGCGCAATCCAAAGTCACCAGAATGTGTAATTTTATCTGTATTCTACAGCATAATGAGAGAAATTTAAAATTCGGGCTGTTTCTTACCAAAAAACTAATTATTCACGCAGTCATATCCTGTACGTAGATACATACGGTGTGAAGAATGCTATGTGCACAGCCCTAGCGATTTTCTTCTAGAATATGTCGCCGCTCCCACACATCCCTTGTCAACCTGCTAACGACAGAAAATGCATTCATTAGCGCAATCCAAAGTCACCTGAATGTGTAATTTTATCTGTATTCTACAGCATAATGAGAGAAATTTAAAATTCGAGCTGTTTCTTACCAAAAAACTAATTATTCACGCAGTCATCCCCTGTACGTAGATACATTCGGTGCGAAGAATGCTATGTGCACAGCACTAGCGATTTTCTTCTAGAATATGTCGCCGCTCCCACACATCCCTTGTCAACCTGCTAACGAAAGAAAATGCATTCATTAGCGCAATCCAAAGTCACCAGAATGTGTATTTTTATCTGTATTCTACAGCATAATGAGAGATATTTAAAATTCGGGCTGTTTCTTACCAAAAAACTAATTATTCACGCAGTCATCCCCTGTACGTAGATACATACGGTGTGAAGAATGCTATGTGCACAGCACTAGCGATTTTCTTCTAGAATATGTCGCCGCTCCCACACATGCCTTGTCAACCTGCTAACGAAAGAAAATGCATTCATTAGCGCAATCCAAAGTCACCAGAATGTGTAATTTTATCTGTATTCTACAGCATAATGAGAGAAATTTAAAATTCGGGCTGTTTCTTACCAAAAAACTAATTATTCACGCAGTCATCCCCTGTACGTAGATACATTCGGTGTGAAGAATGCTATGTGCACAGCACTAGCGATTTTCTTCTAGAATATGTCGCCGCTCCCACACATCCCTTGTCAACGTGCTAACGACAGAAAATGCATTCATTAGCGCAATCCAAAGTCACCTGAATGTGTAATTTTATCTGTATTCAACAGCATAATGAGAGAAATTTAAAAATCGAGCTGTTTCTTACCAAAAAACTAATTATTCACGCAGTCATCCCCTGTACGTAGATACATACGGTGTGAAGAATGCTATGTGCACAGCACTAGCGATTTTCTTCTAGAATATGTCGCCGCTCCCACACATCTCTTGTCAACTTGCTAACGAAAGAAAATGCATTCATTAGCGCAATCCAAAGTCACCCGAAGGTGTAATTTTATCTGTATTCTACAGCATAATGAGAGAAATTTAAAATTCGGGCTGTTTCTTACCAAAACACAAATCATTCATGCAGTCCTCCCCTGTACGTAGATACATTCGGTGTGAAGAATCCTATGTGCACAGCACTAGCGTTTTTCTTCTAGAATATGTCGCCGCTCCCACAACCTGCTAACGAAAGAAAATGCATTCACTAGCGCAATCCAAAGTCACCAGAATGTGTAATTTTATCTGTGTTCTGAAGCATAATGAAAAAAATTAAATATCTTTCTGTTACTTCCCCAAAAACTACTTATTCACGCAGTCATCCCCTGTACGTAGATACATTCGGTGTGAAGAATGCTATATGCACAGCACTAGCGATTTTCTTCTAGAAAATGCGCCGCTTCCACACATCTCATGTCAACCTGCTAACGAAAGAAAATGCAATCATTAGCGCAATCCTAAGTCACCAGAATGTGTAATTTTATCTGTATTCTGAAGCATAATGAATAAAAATTGAATATCGATCTGTTACTTCACCAAAAACTAATTATTCACGCAGTCATCCCCTATACGTAGATATATTCGGTGTGAAGAATGCTATGTGCACAGCACTAGCGATTTTCTTCTAGAATATGTCGCCGCTCCCACACACCTCTTCTCAACCTGCTAACGAAAGAAAATGAATTTATTAGCGCAATCCAAAGTCACCTGAATGTGTAATTTTATCTGTATTCTACAGCATAATGAGAGAAATTTAAAAATTGAGCTGTTTCTTACCAAAAAACTAATTATTCACGCAGTCATCCCCTGTACGTAGATACATACGGTGTGAAGAATGCTATGTGCACAGCACTAGCGATTTTCTTCTAGAATATGTCGCCGCTCCCACACATCCCTTGTCAACCTGCTAACGAAAGAAAATGCATTCATTAGCGCAATCCAAAGTCACCAGAATGTGTAATTTTATCTGTATTCTGAAGCATAATGAAAAAAAATTGAATATCGATCTGTTACTTCCCCAAAAACTAATTATTCACGCAGTCATCCCCTATACGTACATATATTCGGTGTGAAGAATGCTATGTGCACAGCACTAGCGATTTTCTTCTAGAATATGTCGCCGCTCCCACACACCTCTTCTCAACCTGCTAACGAAAGAAAATGCATTCATTAGCACAATCCAAAGTCAAAAGAATGTGTAATTTTATCCGTATTCTGAAGCATAATGAAAAAAAAATTGAATATCGATATGTTACTTCACCAACAACTAATTATTCACGCAGTCATCCCCTATACGTAGATATATTCGGTGTGAAGAATGCTATGTGCACAGCACTAGCGATTTTCTTCTAGAATATGTCGTCGCTCCCACACATCTCTTGTCAACCTGCTAACGAAAGAAAATGCATTCATTAGCGCAATCCAAAGTCACCTGAATGTGTAATTTTATCTGTATTCTACAGCATAATGAGAGAAATTTAAAAATCGAGCTGTTTCTTACCAAAAAACTAATTATTCACGCAGTCATCCCCTGTACGTAGATACATTCGGTGTGAAGAATGCTATGTGCACAGCACTAGCGATTTTCTTGTAGAATATGTCGCCGCTCTCACACATCCCTTGTCAACCTGCTAACGAAAGAAAATGCATTCATTAGCGCAATCCAAAGTCACCAGAATGTGTAATTTTATCTGTATTCTGAAGCATAATGAAAAAAAATTGAATATCGATCTGTTACTTCCCCAAAAACTAATTATTCACGCAGTCATCCCCTATACGTAGATATATTCGGTGTGAAGAATGCTATGTGCACAGCACTAGCGATTTTCTTCTAGAATATGTCGCCGCTCCCACACAACTCTTCTCAACCTGCTAACGAAAGAAAATGCATTCATTTGCAAAATCCAAAGTCACCTGAATGTGTAATTTTATCTGTATTCTACAGCATAATGAGAGAAATTTAAAAATCGATCTGTTACTTCCTCAAAAACTAATTATTCACGCAGTCATCCCCTATACGTAGATATATTCGGTGTGAAGAATGCTATGTGCACAGCACTAGCGATTTTCTTCTAGAATATGTCGCCGCTCCCACACATCTCATGTCAACCTGCTAACGAAAGAAAATGCAATCATTAGCGCAATCCAAAGTCACCTGAATGTGTAATTTTATCTGTATTCTATAGCATAATGAGAGAAATTTAAAATTCGGGTTGTTTCTTACAAAAACGCTAATTATTCATGCAGTCCTCCCCTGTAGGTAGATACATTCGGTGTGAAGAATCCTATGTGCACAGCACTAGCGTTTTTCTTCTGGAATATGTCGCCGCTCACACACATCTATTGTCAAACTGCTAATGAAAGAATATGCAATCATTAGCGCAATCCAAAGTCACCAGAATGTGTAATTTTATCTGTATTCTGAAGCATAATGAAAAAAAATTGAATATCGATCTGTTACTTCCCCAAAAACTAATTATTCACGCAGTATCCCCTATACGTAGATATATTCGGTGTGAAGAATGCTATGTGCACTGCACTAGCGATTTTCTTCTAGAATATGTCGCCGCTCCCACACAACTCTTCTCAACCTGCTAACGAAAGAAAATGCATTCATTAGCACAATCCAAAGTCACCTGAATGTGTAATTTTAACTGTATTCTACAGCATAATGAGAGAAATTTAAAAATTGAGCTGTTTCTTACCAAAAAACTAATTATTCACGCAGTCATCCCCTGTACGTAGATACATTCGGTGTGAAGAATGCTATGTGCACAGCACTAGCGATTTTCTTCTAGAATATGTCGCCGCTCCCACACATCCCTTGTCAACCTGCTAACGAAAGAAAATGCATTCATTAGCGCAATCCAAAGTCACCTGAATGTGTAATTTTATCTGTATTCTACAGCATAATGAGAGAAATTTAAAAATCGAGATGTTTCTTACCAAAAAACTAATTATTCACGCAGTCATCCAGTGTACGTAGATACATTCTGTGTGAAGAATGCTATGTGCACAGCACTAGCGATTTTCTTCTAGAATATGTCGCCGCTCCAACACATCTCTTGTAAACCTGCTAACGAAAGAAAATGCAATCATTAGCGCAATCCAAAGTCTCCTGAATGTGTAATTTTATCTGTACTCTAAAGAATAATGGGACAAATTAAATTAAATGCTGTTACTTTCCCAAAAACTAATTATTCATGCAGTCATGCCCTGTACGTAGATACATTCGGTGTGAAGAATGCTATGTGCACAGCACTAGCGATTTTCTTCTAGAATATGTCGCCGCCCCCACACATCTCATGTCAACATGCTAACAAACGAAAATGCACTCATTAGCACAATCCGAAGTCACCTGTATGTGTAATATTATCTGTATTCTACAGCATAATGAGAGAAATTTAAAAATACAGCTGTTTCTTACCAAAAAACTAATTACTCACGCAGTCATCCCCTGTACGTAGATACATTCGATGTGAAGAATGCTACGTGCACAGCACTAGCGATTTTCTTCTAGAATATGTCGCGGCTCCCACACATCTCATGTCAATCTGCTAACGAAAGAAAATGCAATCATTAGCGCAATCCTAAGTCACCAGAATGTGTAATTTTATCTGTATTCTGAAGCATAATGAAAAAAAAAATATCGATCTGTTACTTCCCCAAAAACTAATTATTCACGCAGTCATGCCTGTACGTAAATTTATTCGGTGTGATGAATGCTATGTGCACAGCACTAGCGATTTGCTTCTAGAATATGTCGCCGCTCCCACACATCTCTTATCAACCTGCTAACTAAAGAAAATGCAATCATTAGCGCAATCCAAAGTCACCAGAATGTGTAATTTTATCTGTATTCTACAGCATAATGTGAGAAATTTCAAAATCTGGCTGTTTCTTACCAAAAAACTAATTATTCACGGATTCATCCACTGTACGTAGTTACATTCGGTGTGAAGAATGCTATTTGCACAGCACTAGCGTTTTTCTTCTAGAATATGACGCCGCTCCCACACATCCCTTGTCAACCTGCTAACGAAAGAAAATGCATTCATTAGCGCAATCCAAAGTCACCAGAATGTGTATTTTTATCTGTATTCTACAGCATAATGAGAGATATTTAAAATTCGGGCTGTTTCTTACCAAAAAACTAATTATTCACGCAGTCATCCCCTGTACGTAGATACGTACGGTGTGAAGAATGCTATGTGCACAGCACTAGCGATTTTCTTCTAGAATATGTCGCCGCTCCCACACATGCCTTGTCAACCTGCTAACGAAAGAAAATGCATTCATTAGCGCAATCCAAAGTCACCAGAATGTGTAATTTTATCTGTATTCTACAGCATAATGAGAGAAATTTAAAATTCGGGCTGTTTCTTACCAAAAAACTAATTATTCACGCAGTCATCCCCTGTACGTAGATACATACGGTGTGAAGAATGTTATGTGCACAGCCCTAGCGATTTTCTTCTAGAATATGTCGCCGCTCCCACACATCCCTTGTCAACCTGCTAACGAAAGAAAATGCATTCATTAGCGCAATCCAAAGTCTCCTGAATGTGTAATTTTATCTGTATTCTACAGCATAATGAGAGAAATTTAAAATTCGGGCTGTTTCTTACCAAAAAACTAATTATTCACGCAGTCATCCCCTGTACGTAGATACATTCGGTGTGAAGAATGCTATGTGCACAGCACTAGCGATTTTCTTCTGGAATATGTCGCCGCTCCCACACATCCCTTGTCAACGTGCTAACGACAGAAAATGCATTCATTAGCGCAATCCAAAGTCACCTGAATGTGTAATTTTATCTGTATTCAACAGCATAATGAGAGAAATTTAAAAATCGAGCTGTTTCTTACCAAAAAACTAATTATTCACGCAGTCATCCCCTGTACGTAGATACATACGGTGTGAAGAATGCTATGTGCACAGCACTAGCGATTTTCTTCTAGAATATGTCGCCGCTCCCACACATCTCTTGTCAACTTGCTAACGAAAGAAAATGCAATCATTAGCGCAATCCAAAGTCACCCGAAGGTGTAATTTTATCTGTATTCTACAGCATAATGAGAGAAATTTAAAATTCGGGCTGTTTCTTACCAAAACACAAATCATTCATGCAGTCCTCCCCTGTACGTAGATACATTCGGTGTGAAGAATCCTATGTGCACAGCACTAGCGTTTTTCTTCTAGAATATGTCGCCGCTCCCACAACCTGCTAACGAAAGAAAATGCATTCACTAGCGCAATCCAAAGTCACCAGAATGTGTAATTTTATCTGTGTTCTGAAGCATAATGAAAAAAATTAAATATCTTTCTGTTACTTCCCCAAAAACTACTTATTCACGCAGTCATCCCCTGTACGTAGATACATTCGGTGTGAAGAATGCTATGTGCACAGCACTAGCGATTTTCTTCTAGAAAATGCGCCGCTTCCACACATCTCATGTCAACCTGCTAACGAAAGAAAATGCAATCATTAGCGCAATCCACAGTCACCAGAATGTGTAATTTTATCTGTATTCTGAAGCATAATGAATAAAAATTGAATATCGATCTGTTACTTCACCAAAAACTAATTATTCACGCAGTCATCCCCTATACGTATATATATTCGGTGTGAAGAATGCTATGTGCACAGCACTAGCGATTTTCTTCTAGAATATGTCGCCGCTCCCACACACCTCTTCTCAACCTGCTAACGAAAGAAAATGAATTTATTAGCGCAATCCAAAGTCACCTGAATGTGTAATTTTATCTGTATTCTACAGCATAATGAGAGAAATTTAAAAATTGAGCTGTTTCTTACCAAAAAACTAATTATTCACGCAGTCATCCCCTGTACGTAGATACATACGGTGTGAAGAATGCTATGTGCACAGCACTAGCGATTTTCTTCTAGAATATGTCGCCGCTCCCACACATCCCTTGTCAACCTGCAAACGAAAGAAAATGCATTCATTAGCGCAATCCAAAGTCACCAGAATGTGTAATTTTATCTGTATTCTGAAGCATAATGAAAAAAAATTGAATATCGATCTGTTACTTCCCCAAAAACTAATTATTCACGCAGTCATCCCCTATACGTACATATATTCGGTGTGAAGAATGCTATGTGCACAGCACTAGCGATTTTCTTCTAGAATATGTCGCCGCTCCCACACACCTCTTCTCAACCTGCTAACGAAAGAAAATGCATTCATTAGCACAATCCAAAGTCACCAGAATGTGTAATTTTATCCGTATTCTGAAGCATAATGAAAAAAAAATTGAATATCGATATGTTACTTCACCAACAACTAATTATTCACGCAGTCATCCCCTATACGTAGATATATTCGGTGTGAAGAATGCTATGTGCACAGCACTAGCGATTTTCTTCTAGAATATGTCGTCGCTCCCACACATCTCTTGTCAACCTGCTAACGAAAGAAAATGCATTCATTAGCGCAATCCAAAGTCACCTGAATGTGTAATTTTATCTGTATTCTACAGCATAATGAGAGAAATTTAAAAATCGAGCTGTTTCTTACCAAAAAACTAATTATTCACGCAGTCATCCCCTGTACGTAGATACATTCGGTGTGAAGAATGCTATGTGCACAGCACTAGCGATTTTCTTGTAGAATATGTCGCCGCTCTCACACATCCCTTGTCAACCTGCTAACGAAAGAAAATGCATTCATTAGCGCAATCCAAAGTCACCAGAATGTGTAATTTTATCTGTATTCTGAAGCATAATGAAAAAAAATTGAATATCGATCTGTTACTTCCCCAAAAACTAATTATTCACGCAGTCATCCCCTATACGTAGATATATTCGGTGTGAAGAATGCTATGTGCACAGCACTAGCGATTTTCTTCTAGAATATGTCGCCGCTCCCACACAACTCTTCTCAACCTGCTAACGAAAGAAAATGCATTCATTTGCAAAATCCAAAGTCACCTGAATGTGTAATTTTATCTGTATTCTACAGCATAATGAGAGAAATTTAAAAATCGATCTGTTACTTCCTCAAAAACTAATTATTCACGCAGTCATCCCCTATACGTAGATATATTCGGTGTGAAGAATGCTATGTGCACAGCACTAGCGATTTTCTTCTAGAATATGTCGCCGCTCCCACACATCTCATGTCAACCTGCTAACGAAAGAAAATGCAATCATTAGCGCAATCCAAAGTCACCTGAATGTGTAATTTTATCTGTATTCTATAGCATAATGAGAGAAATTTAAAATTCGGGTTGTTTCTTACAAAAACGCTAATTATTCATGCAGTCCTCCCCTGTAGGTAGATACATTCGGTGTGAAGAATCCTATGTGCACAGCACTAGCGTTTTTCTTCTGGAATATGTCGCCGCTCACACACATCTATTGTCAAACTGCTAATGAAAGAATATGCAATCATTAGCGCAATCCAAAGTCACCAGAATGTGTAATTTTATCTGTATTCTGAAGCATAATGAAAAAAAATTGAATATCGATCTGTTACTTCCCCAAAAACTAATTATTCACGCAGTATCCCCTATACGTAGATATATTCGGTGTGAAGAATGCTATGTGCACTGCACTAGCGATTTTCTTCTACAATATGTCGCCGCTCCCACACAACTCTTCTCAACCTGCTAACGAAAGAAAATGCATTCATTAGCACAATCCAAAGTCACCTGAATGTGTAATTTTAACTGTATTCTACAGCATAATGAGAGAAATTTAAAAATTGAGCTGTTTCTTACCAAAAAACTAATTATTCACGCAGTCATCCCCTGTACGTAGATACATTCGGTGTGAAGAATGCTATGTGCACAGCACTAGCGATTTTCTTCTAGAATATGTCGCCGCTCCCACACATCCCTTGTCAACCTGCTAACGAAAGAAAATGCATTCATTAGCGCAATCCAAAGTCACCTGAATGTGTAATTTTATCTGTATTCTACAGCATAATGAGAGAAATTTAAAAATCGAGATGTTTCTTACCAAAAAACTAATTATTCACGCAGTCATCCAGTGTACGTAGATACATTCTGTGTGAAGAATGCTATGTGCACAGCACTAGCGATTTTCTTCTAGAATATGTCGCCGCTCCAACACATCTCTAGTAAACCTGCTAACGAAAGAAAATGCAATCATTAGCGCAATCCAAAGTCTCCTGAATGTGTAATTTTATCTGTACTCTAAAGAATAATGGGACAAATTAAATTAAATGCTGTTACTTTCCCAAAAACTAATTATTCATGCAGTCATGCCCTGTACGTAGATACATTCGGTGTGAAGAATGCTATGTGCACAGCACTAGCGATTTTCTTCTAGAATATGTCGCCGCCCCCACACATCTCATGTCAACATGCTAACAAACGAAAATGCACTCATTAGCACAATCCGAAGTCACCTGTATGTGTAATATTATCTGTATTCTACAGCATAATGAGAGAAATTTAAAAATACAGCTGTTTCTTACCAAAAAACTAATTACTCACGCAGTCATCCCCTGTACGTAGATACATTCGATGTGAAGAATGCTACGTGCACAGCACTAGCGATTTTCTTCTAGAATATGTCGCGGCTCCCACACATCTCATGTCAATCTGCTAACGAAAGAAAATGCAATCATTAGCGCAATCCTAAGTCACCAGAATGTGTAATTTTATCTGTATTCTGAAGCATAATGAAAAAAAAAAAATATCGATCTGTTACTTCCCCAAAAACTAATTATTCACGCAGTCATGCCTGTACGTAAATTTATTCGGTGTGATGAATGCTATGTGCACAGCACTAGCGATTTGCTTCTAGAATATGTCGCCGCTCCCACACATCTCTTATCAACCTGCTAACTAAAGAAAATGCAATCATTAGCGCAATCCAAAGTCACCAGAATGTGTAATTTTATCTGTATTCTACAGCATAATGTGAGAAATTTCAAAATCTGGCTGTTTCTTACCAAAAAACTAATTATTCACGGATTCATCCACTGTACGTAGTTACATTCGGTGTGAAGAATGCTATTTGCACAGCACTAGCGTTTTTCTTCTAGAATATGACGCCGCTCCCACACATCCCTTGTCAACCTGCTAACGAAAGAAAATGCATTCATTAGCGCAATCCAAAGTCACCAGAATGTGTATTTTTATCTGTATTCTACAGCATAATGAGAGATATTTAAAATTCGGGCTGTTTCTTACCAAAAAACTAATTATTCACGCAGTCATCCCCTGTACGTAGATACATACGGTGTGAAGAATGCTATGTGCACAGCACTAGCGATTTTCTTCTAGAATATGTCGCCGCTCCCACACATGCCTTGTCAACCTGCTAACGAAAGAAAATGCATTCATTAGCGCAATCCAAAGTCACCAGAATGTGTAATTTTATCTGTATTCTACAGCATAATGAGAGAAATTTAAAATTCGGGCTGTTTCTTACCAAAAAACTAATTATTCACGCAGTCATCCCCTGTACGTAGATACATACGGTGTGAAGAATGTTATGTGCACAGCACTAGCGATTTTCTTCTAGAATATGTCGCCGCTCCCACACATCCCTTGTCAACCTGCTAACGAAAGAAAATGCATTCATTAGCGCAATCCAAAGTCTCCTGAATGTGTAATTTTATCTGTATTCTACAGCATAATGAGAGAAATTTAAAATTCGGGCTGTTTCTTACCAAAAAACTAATTATTCACGCAGTCATCCCCTGTACGTAGATACATTCGGTGTGAAGAATGCTATGTGCACAGCACTAGCGATTTTCTTCTGGAATATGTCGCCGCTCCCACACATCCCTTGTCAACGTGCTAACGACAGAAAATGCATTCATTAGCGCAATCCAAAGTCACCTGAATGTGTAATTTTATCTGTATTCAACAGCATAATGAGAGAAATTTAAAAATCGAGCTGTTTCTTACCAAAAAACTAATTATTCACGCAGTCATCCCCTGTACGTAGATACATACGGTGTGAAGAATGCTATGTGCACAGCACTAGCGATTTTCTTCTAGAATATGTCGCCGCTCCCACACATCTCTTGTCAACTTGCTAACGAAAGAAAATGCAATCATTAGCGCAATCCAAAGTCACCCGAAGGTGTAATTTTATCTGTATTCTACAGCATAATGAGAGAAATTTAAAATTCGGGCTGTTTCTTACCAAAACACAAATCATTCATGCAGTCCTCCCCTGTACGTAGATACATTCGGTGTGAAGAATCCTATGTGCACAGCACTAGCGTTTTTCTTCTAGAATATGTCGCCGCTCCCACAACCTGCTAACGAAAGAAAATGCATTCACTAGCGCAATCCAAAGTCACCAGAATGTGTAATTTTATCTGTGTTCTGAAGCATAATGAAAAAAATTAAATATCTTTCTGTTACTTCCCCAAAAACTACTTATTCACGCAGTCATCCCCTGTACGTAGATACATTCGGTGTGAAGAATGCTATGTGCACAGCACTAGCGATTTTCTTCTAGAAAATGCGCCGCTTCCACACATCTCATGTCAACCTGCTAACGAAAGAAAATGCAATCATTAGCGCAATCCAAAGTCACCAGAATGTGTAATTTTATCTGTATTCTGAAGCATAATGAATAAAAATTGAATATCGATCTGTTACTTCACCAAAAACTAATTATTCACGCAGTCATCCCCTATACGTAGATATATTCGGTGTGAAGAATGCTATGTGCACAGCACTAGCGATTTTCTTCTAGAATATGTCGCCGCTCCCACACACCTCTTCTCAACCTGCTAACGAAAGAAAATGAATTTATTAGCGCAATCCAAAGTCACCTGAATGTGTAATTTTATCTGTATTCTACAGCATAATGAGAGAAATTTAAAAATTGAGCTGTTTCTTACCAAAAAACTAATTATTCACGCAGTCATCCCCTGTACGTAGATACATACGGTGTGAAGAATGCTATGTGCACAGCACTAGCGATTTTCTTCTAGAATATGTCGCCGCTCCCACACATCCCTTGTCAACCTGCAAACGAAAGAAAATGCATTCATTAGCGCAATCCAAAGTCACCAGAATGTGTAATTTTATCTGTATTCTGAAGCATAATGAAAAAAAATTGAATATCGATCTGTTACTTCCCCAAAAACTAATTATTCACGCAGTCATCCCCTATACGTACATATATTCGGTGTGAAGAATGCTATGTGCACAGCACTAGCGATTTTCTTCTAGAATATGTCGCCGCTCCCACACACCTCTTCTCAACCTGCTAACGAAAGAAAATGCATTCATTAGCACAATCCAAAGTCACCAGAATGTGTAATTTTATCCGTATTCTGAAGCATAATGAAAAAAAAATTGAATATCGATATGTTACTTCACCAACAACTAATTATTCACGCAGTCATCCCCTATACGTAGATATATTCGGTGTGAAGAATGCTATGTGCACAGCACTAGCGATTTTCTTCTAGAATATGTCGTCGCTCCCACACATCTCTTGTCAACCTGCTAACGAAAGAAAATGCATTCATTAGCGCAATCCAAAGTCACCTGAATGTGTAATTTTATCTGTATTCTACAGCATAATGAGAGAAATTTAAAAATCGAGCTGTTTCTTACCAAAAAACTAATTATTCACGCAGTCATCCCCTGTACGTAGATACATTCGGTGTGAAGAATGCTATGTGCACAGCACTAGCGATTTTCTTGTAGAATATGTCGCCGCTCTCACACATCCCTTGTCAACCTGCTAACGAAAGAAAATGCATTCATTAGCGCAATCCAAAGTCACCAGAATGTGTAATTTTATCTGTATTCTGAAGCATAATGAAAAAAAAATTGAATATCGATCTGTTACTTCCCCAAAAACTAATTATTCACGCAGTCATCCCCTATACGTAGATATATTCGGTGTGAAGAATGCTATGTGCACAGCACTAGCGATTTTCTTCTAGAATATGTCGCCGCTCCCACACAACTCTTCTCAACCTGCTAACGAAAGAAAATGCATTCATTTGCAAAATCCAAAGTCACCTGAATGTGTAATTTTATCTGTATTCTACAGCATAATGAGAGAAATTTAAAAATCGATCTGTTACTTCCTCAAAAACTAATTATTCACGCAGTCATCCCCTATACGTAGATATATTCGGTGTGAAGAATGCTATGTGCACAGCACTAGCGATTTTCTTCTAGAATATGTCGCCGCTCCCACACATCTCATGTCAACCTGCTAACGAAAGAAAATGCAATCATTAGCGCAATCCAAAGTCACCTGAATGTGTAATTTTATCTGTATTCTATAGCATAATGAGAGAAATTTAAAAATCGAGATGTTTCTTACCAAAAAACTAATTATTCACGCAGTCATCCAGTGTACGTAGATACATTCTGTGTGAAGAATGCTATGTGCACAGCACTAGCGATTTTCTTCTAGAATATGTCGCCGCTCCAACACATCTCTTGTAAACCTGCTAACGAAAGAAAATGCAATCATTAGCGCAATCCAAAGTCTCCTGAATGTGTAATTTTATCTGTTCTCTAAAGAATAATGGGACAAATTAAATTAAATGCTGTTACTTTCCCAAAAACTAATTATTCATGCAGTCGTGCCCTGTACGTAGATACATTCGGTGTGAAGAATGCTATGTGCACAGCACTAGCGATTTTCTTCTAGAATATGTCGCCGCGCCCACACATCTCATGTCAACATGCTAACAAATGAAAATGCACTCATTAGCACAATCCGAAGTCACCTGTATGTGTAATATTATCTGTATTCTACAGCATAATGAGAGAAATTTAAAAATACAGCTGTTTCTTACCAAAAAACTAATTACTCACGCAGTCATCCCCTGTACGTAGATACATTCGATGCGAAGAATGCTATGTGCACAGCACTAGCGATTTTCTTCTAGAATATGTCGCGGCTCCCACACATCTCATGTCAATCTGCTAACGAAAGAAAATGCAATCATTAGCGCAATCCTAAGTCACCAGAATGTGTAATTTTATCTGTATTCTGAAGCATAATGAAAAAAAAAAATATCGATCTGTTACTTCCCCAAAAACTAATTATTCACGCAGTCATGCCTGTACGTAAATTTATTCGGTGTGATGAATGCTATGTGCACAGCACTAGCGATTTGCTTCTAGAATATGTCGCCGCTCCCACACATCTCTTATCAACCTGCTAACAAAAGAAAATGCAATCATTAGCGCAATCCAAAGTCACCAGAATGTGTAATTTTATCTGTATTCTACAGCATAATGTGAGAAATTTCAAAATCTGGCTGTTTCTTACCAAAAAACTAATTATTCACGGATTCATCCACTGTACGTAGTTACATTCGGTGTGAAGAATGCTATTTGCACAGCACTAGCGTTTTTCTTCTAGAATATGACGCCGCTCTCACACATCCCTTGTCAACCTGCTAACGAAAGAAAAAGAAATCATTAGCGCAATCCAAAGTCACCAGAATGTGTAATTTTATCTGTATTCTAAAGCATAATGAAAAAGAATTAAATATAGATCTGTTACTTCCCAAAAAACTAATTATTCCCGCAGTCCTCCCCTGTAGGTAGATACATTCGGTGTGAAGAATCCTATGTGCACAGCACTAGCGTTTTTCTTCTAGAATATGTCGCCGCTCTCACACATCTCTTGTCAACCTGCTAACGAAAGAAAATGAAATCATTAGCGCAATCCAAAGTCACCTGAATGTGTAATTTTATCTGCATTCTAAAGCATAGTGAGAGAAATTTAAAAATCGAGCTGTTTCTTACCAAAAAACTAATTATTCACGAAGTCATCCCCTGTACGTAGATACATTCGGGGTGAATAATGCTATGTGCACAGCACTAGCGATTTTCTTCTAGAATATGTCGCCGCTCCCACAAATCTCTTGTAAAACTGCTAACGAAAGAAATTCAATCATTAGCGCAATCCAAAGTCAACTGAATGTGTAATTTTATCTGTATTCAAGAGCATAATAGGAGAAATTTAAAAATCTAGCTGTTTCTTACCAAAAAACTAATTATTCACGCAGTCATCCAGTGTACGTAGATACATTCTGTGTGAAGAATGCTATGTGCACAGCACTAGCGATTTTCTTCTAGAATATGTCGCCGCTCCAACACATCTCTTGTCAACCTGCTAACGAAAGAAAATGCATTCATTAGCGCAATCCAAAGTCACCAGAATGTGTATTTTTATCTGTATTCTACAGCATAATGAGAGAAATTTAAAATTCGGGCTGTTTCTTACCAAAAAACTAATTATTCACGCAGTCATCCCCTGTACGTAGATACATACGGTGTGAAGAATGCTATGTGCACAGCACTAGCGATTTTCTTCTAGAATATGTCGCCGCTCCCACACATCCCTTGTCAACCTGCTAACGAAAGAAAATGCATTCATTAGCGCAATCCAAAGTCACCAGAATGTGTAATTTTATCTGTATTCTACAGCATAATGAGAGAAATTTAAAATTCGGGGTGTTTCTTACCAAAAAACTAATTATTCACGCAGTCATATCCTGTACGTAGATACATACGGTGTGAAGAATGCTATGTGCACAGCACTAGCGATTTTCTTCTAGAATATGTCTCCGCTCCCACACATCCCTTGTCAACCTGCTAACGAAAGAAAATGCATTCATTAGCGCAATCCAAAGTCACCTGAATGTGTAATTTTATCTGTATTCTACAGCATAATGAGAGAAATTTAAAATTCGGGCTGTTTCTTACCAAAAAACTAATTATTCACGCAGTCATCCCCTGTACGTAGATACATACGGTGTGAAGAATCCTATGTGCACAGCACTAGCGATTTTCTTCTAGAATATGTCGCCGCTCCCACACATCCCTTGTCAACCTGCTAACGAAAGAAAATGCATTCATTAGCGCAATCCAAAGTCACCTGAATGTGTAATTTTATCTGTATTCTACAGCATAATGAGAGAAATTTAAAATTCGGGCTGTTTCTTACCAAAAAACTAATTATTCACGCAGTCATCCCCTGTACGTAGATACATACGGTGTGAAGAATGCTATGTGCACAGCACTAGCGATTTTCTTCTAGAATATGTCGCCGCTCCCACACATCCCTTGTCAACCTGCTAACGAAAGAAAATGCATTCATTAGCGCAATCCAAAGTCACCAGAATGTGTAATTTTATCTGTATTCTACAGCATAATGAGAGAAATTTAAAATTCGGGCTGTTTCTTACCAAAAAACTAATTATTCACGCAGTCATCCCCTGTACGTAGATACATACGGTGTGAAGAATGCTATGTGCACAGCACTAGCGATTTTCTTCTAGAATATGTCGCCGCTCCCACACATCCCTTGTCAACGTGCTAACGACAGAACATGCATTCATTAGCGCAATCCAAAGTCACCTGAATGTGTAATTTTATCTGTATTCTACAGCATAATGAGAGAAATTTAAAATTCGGGCTGTTTCTTACCAAAAAACTAATTATTCACGCAGTCATCCCCTGTACGTAGATACATACGGTGTGAAGAATGCTATGTGCACAGCACTAGCGATTTTCTTCTAGAATATGTCGCCGCTCCCACACATCCCTTGTCAACCTGCTAACGAAAGATAATGCATTCATTAGCGCAATCCAAAGTCACCAGAATGTGTAATTTTATCTGTATTCTACAGCATAATGAGAGAAATTTAAAATTCGGGCTGTTTCTTACCAAAAAACTAATTATTCACGCAGTCATATCCTGTACGTAGATACATACGGTGTGAAGAATGCTATGTGCACAGCACTAGCGATTTTCTTCTAGAATATGTCGCCGCTCCCACACATCCCTTGTCAACCTGCTAACGAAAGAAAATGCATTCATTAGCGCAATCCAAAGTCACCTGAATGTGTAATTTTATCTGTATTCTACAGCATAATGAGAGAAATTTAAAATTCGGGCTGTTTCTTACCAAAAAACTAATTACTCACGCAGTCATCCCCTGTACGTAGATACATACGGTGTGAAGAATGCTATGTGCAAAGCACTAGCGATTTTCTTCTAGAATATGTCGCCGCTCCCACACATCCCTTGTCAACCTGCTAACGAAAGATAATGCATTCATTAGCGCAATCCAAAGTCACCTGAATGTGTAATTTTATCTGTATTCTACAGCATAATGAGAGAAATTTAAAATTCGGGCTGTTTCTTACCAAAAAACTAATTACTCACGCAGTCATCCCCTGTACGTAGATACATACGGTGTGAAGAATGCTATGTGCACAGCACTAGCGATTTTCTTCTAGAATATGTCGCCGCTCCCACACATCCCTTGTCAACCTGCTAACGAAAGATAATGCATTCATTAGCGCAATCCAAAGTCACCAGAATGTGTAATTTTATCTGTATTCTACAGCATAATGAGAGAAATTTAAAATTCGGGCTGTTTCTTACCAAAAAACTAATTATTCACGCAGTCATATCCTGTACGTAGATACATACGGTGTGAAGAATGCTATGTGCACAGCACTAGCGATTTTCTTCTAGAATATGTCGCCGCTCCCACACATCCCTTGTCAACCTGCTAACGAAAGAAAATGCATTCATTAGCGCAATCCAAAGTCACCTGAATGTGTAATTTTATCTGTATTCTACAGCATAATGAGAGAAATTTAAAATTCGGGCTGTTTCTTACCAAAAAACTAATTATTCACGCAGTCATATCCTGTACGTAGATACATACGGTGTGAAGAATGCTATGTGCACAGCACTAGCGATTTTCTTCTAGAATATGTCGCCGCTCCCACACATCCCTTGTCAACCTGCTAACGAAAGAAAATGCATTCATTAGCGCAATCCAAAGTCACCTGAATGTGTAATTTTATCTGTATTCTACAGCATAATGAGAGAAATTTAAAATTCGGGCTGTTTCTTACCAAAAAACTAATTATTCACGCAGTCATATCCTGTACGTAGATACATACGGTGTGAAGAATGCTATGTGCACAGCACTAGCGATTTTCTTCTAGAATATGTCGCCGCTCCCACACATCCCTTGTCAACCTGCTAACGAAAGATAATGCATTCATTAGCGCAATCCAAAGTCACCAGAATGTGTAATTTTATCTGTATTCTACAGCATAATGAGAGAAATTTAAAATTCGGGCTGTTTCTTACCAAAAAACTAATTATTCACGCAGTCATATCCTGTACGTAGATACATACGGTGTGAAGAATGCTATGTGCACAGCACTAGCGATTTTCTTCTAGAATATGTCGCCGCTCCCACACATCCCTTGTCAATGTGCTAACGACAGAAAATGCATTCATTAGCGCAATCCAAAGTCACCTGAATGTGTAATTTTATCTGTATTCTACAGCATAATGAGAGAAATTTAAAATTCGGGCTGTTTCTTACCAAAAAACTAATTATTCACGCAGTCATATCCTGTACGTAGATACATACGGTGTGAAGAATGCTATGTGCACAGCACTAGCGATTTTCTTCTAGAATATGTCGCCGCTCCCACACATCCCTTGTCAACCTGCTAACGAAAGAAAATGCATTCATTAGCGCAATCCAAAGTCACCTGAATGTGTAATTTTATCTGTATTCTACAGCATAATGAGAGAAATTTAAAATTCGGGCTGTTTCTTACCAAAAAACTAATTATTCACGCAGTCATATCCTGTACGTAGATACATACGGTGTGAAGAATGCTATGTGCACAGCACTAGCGATTTTCTTCTAGAATATGTCGCCGCTCCCACACATCCCTTGTCAACCTGCTAGCGAAAGATAATGCATTCATTAGCGCAATCCAAAGTCACCAGAATGTGTAATTTTATCTGTATTCTACAGCATAATGAGAGAAATTTGAAATTCGGGCTGTTTCTTACCAAAAAACTAATTATTCACGCAGTCATATCCTGTACGTAGATACATACGGTGTGAAGAATGCTATGTGCACAGCACTAGCGATTTTCTTCTAGAATATGTCGCCGCTCCCACACATCCCTTGTCAACGTGCTAACGACAGAAAATGCATTCATTAGCGCAATCCAAAGTCACCTGAATGTGTAATTTTATCTGTATTCTACAGCATAATGAGAGAAATTTAAAATTCGGGCTGTTTCTTACCAAAAAACTAATTATTCACGCAGTCATCCCCTGTACGTAGATACATACGGTGTGAAGAATGCTATGTGCACAGCACTAGCGATTTTCTTCTAGAATATGTCGCCGCTCCCACACATCCCTTGTCAACCTGCTAACGAAAGAAAATGCATTCATTAGCGCAATCCAAAGTCACCTGAATGTGTAATTTTATCTGTATTCTACAGCATAATGAGAGAAATTTAAAATTCGGGCTGTTTCTTACCAAAAAACTAATTATTCACGCAGTCATATCCTGTACGTAGATACATACGGTGTGAAGAATGCTATGTGCACAGCACTAGCGATTTTCTTCTAGAATATGTCGCCGCTCCCACACATCCCTTGTCAACCTGCTAACGAAAGATAATGCATTCATTAGCGCAATCCAAAGTCACCAGAATGTGTAATTTTATCTGTATTCTACAGCATAATGAGAGAAATTTAAAATTCGGGCTGTTTCTTACCAAAAAACTAATTATTCACGCAGTCATATCCTGTACGTAGATACATACGGTGTGAAGAATGCTATGTGCACAGCACTAGCGATTTTCTTCTAGAATATGTCGCCGCTCCCACACATCCCTTGTCAATGTGCTAACGACAGAAAATGCATTCATTAGCGCAATCCAAAGTCACCTGAATGTGTAATTTTATCTGTATTCTACAGCATAATGAGAGAAATTTAAAATTCGGGCTGTTTCTTACCAAAAAACTAATTATTCACGCAGTCATATCCTGTACGTAGATACATACGGTGTGAAGAATGCTATGTGCACAGCACTAGCGATTTTCTTCTAGAATATGTCGCCGCTCCCACACATCCCTTGTCAACCTGCTAACGAAAGAAAATGCATTCATTAGCGCAATCCAAAGTCACCTGAATGTGTAATTTTATCTGTATTCTACAGCATAATGAGAGAAATTTAAAATTCGGGCTGTTTCTTACCAAAAAACTAATTATTCACGCAGTCATATCCTGTACGTAGATACATACGGTGTGAAGAATGCTATGTGCACAGCACTAGCGATTTTCTTCTAGAATATGTCGCCGCTCCCACACATCCCTTGTCAACCTGCTAGCGAAAGATAATGCATTCATTAGCGCAATCCAAAGTCACCAGAATGTGTAATTTTATCTGTATTCTACAGCATAATGAGAGAAATTTGAAATTCGGGCTGTTTCTTACCAAAAAACTAATTATTCACGCAGTCATATCCTGTACGTAGATACATACGGTGTGAAGAATGCTATGTGCACAGCACTAGCGATTTTCTTCTAGAATATGTCGCCGCTCCCACACATCCCTTGTCAACGTGCTAACGACAGAAAATGCATTCATTAGCGCAATCCAAAGTCACCTGAATGTGTAATTTTATCTGTATTCTACAGCATAATGAGAGAAATTTAAAATTCGGGCTGTTTCTTACCAAAAAACTAATTATTCACGCAGTCATCCCCTGTACGTAGATACATACGGTGTGAAGAATGCTATGTGCACAGCACTAGCGATTTTCTTCTAGAATATGTCGCCGCTCCCACACATCCCTTGTCAACCTGCTAACGAAAGATAATGCATTCATTAGCGCAATCCAAAGTCACCAGAATGTGTAATTTTATCTGTATTCTACAGCATAATGAGAGAAATTTAAAATTCGGGCTGTTTCTTACCAAAAAACTAATTATTCACGCAGTCATATCCTGTACGTAGATACATACGGTGTGAAGAATGCTATGTGCACAGCACTAGCGATTTTCTTCTAGAATATGTCGCCGCTCCCACACATCCCTTGTCAACCTGCTAACGAAAGAAAATGCATTCATTAGCGCAATCCAAAGTCACCAGAATGTGTAACTTTATCTGTATTCTACAGCATAATGAGAGAAATTTAAAATTCGGGCTGTTTCTTACCAAAAAACTAATTATTCACGCAGTCATATCCTGTACGTAGATACATACGGTGTGAAGAATGCTATGTGCACAGCCCTAGCGATTTTCTTCTAGAATATGTCGCCGCTCCCACACATCCCTTGTCAACCTGCTAACGACAGAAAATGCATTCATTAGCGCAATCCAAAGTCACCTGAATGTGTAATTTTATCTGTATTCTACAGCATAATGAGAGAAATTTAAAATTCGAGCTGTTTCTTACCAAAAAACTAATTATTCACGCAGTCATCCCCTGTACGTAGATACATTCGGTGCGAAGAATGCTATGTGCACAGCACTAGCGATTTTCTTCTAGAATATGTCGCCGCTCCCACACATCCCTTGTCAACCTGCTAACGAAAGAAAATGCATTCATTAGCGCAATCCAAAGTCACCAGAATGTGTATTTTTATCTGTATTCTACAGCATAATGAGAGATATTTAAAATTCGGGCTGTTTCTTACCTAAAAACTAATTATTCACGCAGTCATCCCCTGTACGTAGATACATACGGTGTGAAGAATGCTATGTGCACAGCACTAGCGATTTTCTTCTAGAATATGTCGCCGCTCCCACACATGCCTTGTCAACCTGCTAACGAAAGAAAATGCATTCATTAGCGCAATCCAAAGTCACCAGAATGTGTAATTTTATCTGTATTCTACAGCATAATGAGAGAAATTTAAAATTCGGGCTGTTTCTTACCAAAAAACTAATTATTCACGCAGTCATCCCCTGTACGTAGATACATACGGTGTGAAGAATGCTATGTGCACAGCACTAGCGATTTTCTTCTAGAATATGTCGCCGCTCCCACACATCCCTTGTCAACCTGCTAACGAAAGAAAATGCATTCATTAGCGCAATCCAAAGTCTCCTGAATGTGTAATTTTATCTGTATTCTACAGCATAATGAGAGAAATTTAAAATTCGGGCTGTTTCTTACCAAAAAACTAATTATTCACGCAGTCATCCCCTGTACGTAGATACATTCGGTGTGAAGAATGCTATGTGCACAGCACTAGCGATTTTCTTCTGGAATATGTCGCCGCTCCCACACATCCCTTGTCAACGTGCTAACGACAGAAAATGCATTCATTAGCGCAATCCAAAGTCACCTGAATGTGTAATTTTATCTGTATTCAACAGCATAATGAGAGAAATTTAAAAATCGAGCTGTTTCTTACCAAAAAACTAATTATTCACGCAGTCATCCCCTGTACGTAGATACATTCGGTGTGAAGAATGCTATGTGCACAGCACTAGCGATTTTCTTCTGGAATATGTCGCCGCTCCCACACATCCCTTGTCAACGTGCTAACGACAGAAAATGCATTCATTAGCGCAATCCAAAGTCACCTGAATGTGTAATTTTATCTGTATTCAACAGCATAATGAGAGAAATTTAAAAATCGAGCTGTTTCTTACCAAAAAACTAATTATTCACGCAGTCATCCCCTGTACGTAGATACATACGGTGTGAAGAATGCTATGTGCACAGCACTAGCGATTTTCTTCTAGAATATGTCGCCGCTCCCACACATCTCTTGTCAACTTGCTAACGAAAGAAAATGCAATCATTAGCGCAATCCAAAGTCACCCGAAGGTGTAATTTTATCTGTATTCTACAGCATAATGAGAGAAATTTAAAATTCGGGCTGTTTCTTACCAAAACACAAATCATTCATGCAGTCCTCCCCTGTACGTAGATACATTCGGTGTGAAGAATCCTATGTGCACAGCACTAGCGTTTTTCTTCTAGAATATGTCGCCGCTCCCACAACCTGCTAACGAAAGAAAATGCATTCACTAGCGCAATCCAAAGTCACCAGAATGTGTAATTTTATCTGTGTTCTGAAGCATAATGAAAAAAATTAAATATCTTTCTGTTACTTCCCCAAAAACTACTTATTCACGCAGTCATCCCCTGTACGTAGATACATTCGGTGTGAAGAATGCTATGTGCACAGCACTAGCGATTTTCTTCTAGAAAATGCGCCGCTTCCACACATCTCATGTCAACCTGCTAACGAAAGAAAATGCAATCATTAGCGCAATCCAAAGTCACCAGAATGTGTAATTTTATCTGTATTCTGAAGCATAATGAATAAAAATTGAATATCGATCTGTTACTTCACCAAAAACTAATTATTCACGCAGTCATCCCCTATACGTAGATATATTCGGTGTGAAGAATGCTATGTGCACAGCACTAGCGATTTTCTTCTAGAATATGTCGCCGCTCCCACACACCTCTTCTCAACCTGCTAACGAAAGAAAATGAATTTATTAGCGCAATCCAAAGTCACCTGAATGTGTAATTTTATCTGTATTCTACAGCATAATGAGAGAAATTTAAAAATTGAGCTGTTTCTTACCAAAAAACTAATTATTCACGCAGTCATCCCCTGTACGTAGATACATACGGTGTGAAGAATGCTATGTGCACAGCACTAGCGATTTTCTTCTAGAATATGTCGCCGCTCCCACACATCCCTTGTCAACCTGCTAACGAAAGAAAATGCATTCATTAGCGCAATCCAAAGTCACCAAAATGTGTAATTTTATCTGTATTCTGAAGCATAATGAAAAAAAATTGAATATCGATCTGTTACTTCCCCAAAAACTAATTATTCACGCAGTCATCCCCTATACGTACATATATTCGGTGTGAAGAATGCTATGTGCACAGCACTAGCGATTTTCTTCTAGAATATGTCGCCGCTCCCACACACCTCTACTCAACCTGCTAACGAAAGAAAATGCATTCATTAGCACAATCCAAAGTCACCAGAATGTGTAATTTTATCCGTATTCTGAAGCATAATGAAAAAAAAATTGAATATCGATATGTTACTTCACCAACAACTAATTATTCACGCAGTCATCCCCTATACGTAGATATATTCGGTGTGAAGAATGCTATGTGCACAGCACTAGCGATTTTCTTCTAGAATATGTCGTCGCTCCCACACATCTCTTGTCAACCTGCTAACGAAAGAAAATGCATTCATTAGCGCAATCCAAAGTCACCTGAATGTGTAATTTTATCTGTATTCTACAGCATAATGAGAGAAATTTAAAAATCGAGCTGTTTCTTACCAAAAAACTAATTATTCACGCAGTCATCCCCTGTACGTAGATACATTCGGTGTGAAGAATGCTATTTGCACAGCACTAGCGATTTTCTTGTAGAATATGTCGCCGCTCCCACACATCCCTTGTCAACCTGCTAACGAAAGAAAATGCATTCATTAGCGCAATCCAAAGTCACCAGAATGTGTAATTTTATCTGTATTCTGAAGCATAATGAAAAAAAATTGAATATCGATCTGTTACTTCCCCAAATACTAATTATTCACGCAGTCATCCCCTATACGTAGATATATTCGGTGTGAAGAATGCTATGTGCACAGCACTAGCGATTTTCTTCTAGAATATGTCGCCGCTCCCACACAACTCTTCTCAACCTGCTAACGAAAGAAAATGCATTCATTTGCAAAATCCAAAGTCACCTGAATGTGTAATTTTATCTGTATTCTACAGCATAATGAGAGAAATTTAAAAATCGATCTGTTACTTCCTCAAAAACTAATTATTCACGCAGTCATCCCCTATACGTAGATATATTCGGTGTGAAGAATGCTATGTGCACAGCACTAGCGATTTTCTTCTAGAATATGTCGCCGCTCCCACACATCTCATGTCAACCTGCTAACGAAAGAAAATGCAATCATTAGCGCAATCCAAAGTCACCTGAATGTGTAATTTTATCTGTATTCTATAGCATAATGAGAGAAATTTAAAATTCGGGTTGTTTCTTACAAAAACGCTAATTATTCATGCAGTCCTCCCCTGTAGGTAGATACATTCGGTGTGAAGAATCCTATGTGCACAGCACTAGCGTTTTTCTTCTGGAATATGTCGCCGCTCCCACACATCTATTGTCAAACTGCTAATGAAAGAATATGCAATCATTAGCGCAATCCAAAGTCACCAGAATGTGTAATTTTATCTGTATTCTGAAGCATAATGAAAAAAAATTGAATATCGATCTGTTACTTCCCCAAAAACTAATTATTCACGCAGTATCCCCTATACGTAGATATATTCGGTGTGAAGAATGCTATGTGCACTGCACTAGCGATTTTCTTCTAGAATATGTCGCCGCTCCCACACAACTCTTCTCAACCTGCTAACGAAAGAAAATGCATTCATTAGCACAATCCAAAGTCACCTGAATGTGTAATTTTAACTGTATTCTACAGCATAATGAGAGAAATTTAAAAATTGAGCTGTTTCTTACCAAAAAACTAATTATTCACGCAGTCATCCCCTGTACGTAGATACATTCGGTGTGAAGAATGCTATGTGCACAGCACTAGCGATTTTCTTCTAGAATATGTCGCCGCTCCCACACATCCCTTGTCAACCTGCTAACGAAAGAAAATGCATTCATTAGCGCAATCCAAAGTCACCTGAATGTGTAATTTTATCTGTATTCTACAGCATAATGAGAGAAATTTAAAAATCGAGATGTTTCTTACCAAAAAACTAATTATTCACGCAGTCATCCAGTGTACGTAGATACATTCTGTGTGAAGAATGCTATGTGCACAGCACTAGCGATTTTCTTCTAGAATATGTCGCCGCTCCAACACATCTCTTGTAAACCTGCTAACGAAAGAAAATGCAATCATTAGCGCAATCCAAAGTCTCCTGAATGTGTAATTTTATCTGTACTCTAAAGAATAATGGGACAAATTAAATTAAATGCTGTTACTTTCCCAAAAACTAATTATTCATGCAGTCATGCCCTGTACGTAGATACATTCGGTGTGAAGAATGCTATGTGCACAGCACTAGCGATTTTCTTCTAGAATATGTCGCCGCCCCCACACATCTCATGTCAACATGCTAACAAATGAAAATGCACTCATTAGCACAATCCGAAGTCACCTGTATGTGTAATATTATCTGTATTCTACAGCATAATGAGAGAAATTTAAAAATACAGCTGTTTCTTACCAAAAAACTAATTACTCACGCAGTCATCCCCTGTACGTAGATACATTCGATGTGAAGAATGCTATGTGCACAGCACTAGCGATTTTCTTCTAGAATATGTCGCGGCTCCCACACATCTCATGTCAATCTGCTAACGAAAGAAAATGCAATCATTAGCGCAATCCAAAGTCACCAGAATGTGTAATTTTATCTGTATTCTGAAGCATAATGAAAAAAAAAAAATATCGATCTGTTACTTCCCCAAAAAATTATTCACGCAGTCATGCCTGTACGTAAATTTATTCGGTGTGATGAATGCTATGTGCACAGCACTAGCGATTTGCTTCTAGAATATGTCGCCGCTCCCACACATCTCTTATCAACCTGCTAACAAAAGAAAATGCAATCATTAGCGCAATCCAAAGTCACCAGAATGTGTAATTTTATCTGTATTCTACATCATAATGTGAGAAATTTCAAAATCTGGCTGTTTCTTACCAAAAAACTAATTATTCACGGATTCATCCACTGTACGTAGTTACATTCGGTGTGAAGAATGCTATTTGCACAGCACTAGCGTTTTTCTTCTAGAATATGACGCCGCTCTCACACATCCCTTGTCAACCTGCTAACGAAAGAAAAAGAAATCATTAGCGCAATCCAAAGTCACCAGAATGTGTAATTTTATCTGTATTCTAAAGCATAATGAAAAAGAATTAAATATAGATCTGTTACTTCCCAAAAAACTAATTATTCCCGCAGTCCTCCCCTGTAGGTAGATACATTCGGTGTGAAGAATCCTATGTGCACAGCACTAGCGTTTTTCTTCTAGAATATGTCGCCGCTCTCACACATCTCTTGTCAACCTGCTAACGAAAGAAAATGAAATCATTAGCGCAATCCAAAGTCACCTGAATGTGTAATTTTATCTGCATTCTAAAGCATAGTGAGAGAAATTTAAAAATCGAGGTGTTTCTTACCAAAAAACTAATTATTCACGAAGTCATCCCCTGTACGTAGATACATTCGGGGTGAATAATGCTATGTGCACAGCACTAGCGATTTTCTTCTAGAATATGTCGCCGCTCCCACAAATCTCTTGTAAAACTGCTAACGAAAGAAATTCAATCATTAGCGCAATCCAAAGTCACCTGAATGTGTAATTTTATCTGTATTCAAGAGCATAATAGGAGAAATTTAAAAATCTAGCTGTTTCTTACCAAAAAACTAATTATTCACGCAGTCATCCCCTGTACGTAGATACATTCTGTGTGATGAATGCTATGTGCACAGCACTAGCGTTTTTCTTCTAGAATATGTCGCCGCTCCCACACATCTCTTGTCAACATGTTAACGAAAGAAAAAGCAATCACTAGCGCCATCCAAAGTCTGCTGAATGTGTAATTTTATCTGTACTCTTAAGAATAATTAAAAAAAATTAAATATCGGGCTGTTACTTCCCCAAAAACTAATTATTCACGCAGTCATCCCCTGTACGTAGATACATTCGGTGTGATGAATGATATGTGCACAGCTCTAGCGATTTTCTTCTACAATATGTCACCGTTACCACACATCTCTTGTCAACCTGCTAACGAAAGAAAATTCAATCATTAGCGCAATCCAAAGTCACCTGAATGTGTAATTTTATCTTTATTCTAAAGCATAATGAGAGAAATTTAAAATTCGAGCTGTTTCTTACCAAAAAACTAATTATTCACGCAGTCATCACCTGTACGTAGACACATTTGGTGTGAAGAATGCTATGTGCACAGCACTAGTGATTTTCTTCTAGAATATGTCGCCGCTCCCACACATTTCTTGTCAACTTGCTAACGAAAGACAAATGCAATCATTAGCGCAATCCAAAGTCACCAGAATGTGTAATTTTGTCTGTATTCTACAACATAATGAGAGAAGTTTAAAAATCGAGCTGTTTCTTATCAAAAAACTAATTATTCATGCAGTCATCCCCTGTACGTAGATACAATCGGTGTGAATAATGCTATGTGCACAGCACAAGCGATTTTCTTCTAGAATATGTCGCCGCTCCCACACATCTCTTGTCAACCTGCTAACGAAAGAAAATGCAGTCATTAGCGCAATCCAAAGTCACTTGAATGTGTAATTTTATCTGTATTCTATAGCATAATGAAAAAAGAATTAAATATCGATCTGTTACTTCCCCAAAAACTAATTATCCACGCAGTCATGCCCTGTATTTAGATACATTCGGTGTGAAGAATGCTATGTGCACAGCACTAGCGATTTTCTTCTAGAATACGTCGCCGCTCCCACACATCTCTTGTCAACCTGCTAACGAAAGAAAATGCAATCATTAGCGCAATCCAAAGTCACCTGAATGTGTAATTTTATCTGTATTCTATAGCATAATGAGAGAAATTTAAAATTCGGGCTGTTTCTAACCAAAACTCAAATTATTCATGCAGTCCTCCCCTGTACGTAGATACATTCGGTGTGAAGAATCCCATGTGCAAATAACTAGCGTTTTTCTTCTAGAATATGTCGCCTCTCCCACACATCTCTTGTCAACCTGCTAACGAAAGAAAATGCATTCATTAGCGCAATCCAAAGCCACCTGAATGTGTAATTTTATCTGTATTCTACAGCATAATGAGAGAAATTTAAAAATCGAGCTGTTTCTTACCAAAAAACTAAATATACACGCAGTCATCCCCTGTACGTAGATACATTCGGTGCGAAGAATGCTATGTGCACAGCACTAGCGATTTTCTTCTAGAATATGTCGCCGCTCCCACACATCCCTTGTCAACCTGCTAACGAAAGAAAATGCATTCATTAGCGCAATCCAAAGTCACCAGAATGTGTAATTTTATCTGTATTCTACAGCATAATGAGAGAAATTTAAAATTCGGGCTGTTTCTTACCAAAAAACTAATTATTCACGCAGTCATCCCCTGTACGTAGATACATACGGTGTGAAGAATGCTATGTGCACAGCACTAGCGATTTTCTTCTACAATATGTCGCCGCTCCCACACATCCCTTGTCAACCTGCTAACGAAAGAAAATGCATTCATTAGCGCAATCCAAAGTCACCAGAATGTGTAATTTTGTCTGTATTCTACAGCATAATGAGAGAAATTTAAAATTCGGGCTGTTTCTTACCAAAAAACTAATTATTCACGCAGTCATCCCCTGTACGTAGATACATTCGGTGTGAAGAATGCTATGTGCACAGCACTAGCGATTTTCTTCTGGAATATGTCGCCGCTCCCACACATCCCTTGTCAACCTGCTAACGAAAGAAAATGCATTCATTAGCGCAATCCAAAGTCACCTGAATGTGTAATTTTATCTGTATTCTACTGCATAATGAGAGAAATTTAAAAATCGAGCTGTTTCTTACCAAAAAACTAATTATTCACGCAGTCATCCCCTGCACGTAGATACATTCGGTGTGAAGAATGCTATGTGCACAGCACTAGCGATTTTCTTCTAGAATATGTCGCCGCTCCCACACATCCCTTGTCAACCTGCTAACGAAAGAAAATGCATTCATTAGCGCAATCCAAAGTCACCTGAATGTGTAATTTTATCTGTATTCTACAGCATAATGAGAGAAATTTAAAAATCGAGCTGTTTCTTACCAAAAAACTAATTATTCACGCTGTCATCCCCTGTACGTAGATACATTCGGTGTGAAGAATGCTATGTGCACAGCACTAGCGATTTTCTTCTATAATATGTCGCCGCTCCGACACATCTCTTGTCAACCTGCTAACGAAAGAAAATGCAATAATTAGCGCAATCCAAAGTCACCCGAATGTGTAATTTTATCTGTATTCTACAGCATAATGAGAGAAATTTAAATTTCGGGCTGTTTCTTACCAAAACACAAATTATTCATGCAGTCCTCCCCTGTACGTAGATACATTCGGTGTGAAGAATGCTATGTGCACAGCACTAGCGATTTTCTTCTAGAATATGTCGCCGCTCCCACACATCTCATGTCAACCTGCTAACGAAAGAAAATGCAATCATTAGCGCAATCCAAAGTCACTAAAATGTGTAATTTTATCTGTATTCTGAAGCATAATGAAAAAAAATTGAATATCGATCTGTTACTTCACCAAAAACTAAATTTTCACGCAGTCATCCCCTATACGTAGATATATTCGGTGTGAAGAATGCTATGTGGACAGCACTAGCGATTTTCTTCTAGAATATGTCGCCGCTCCCACACACCTCTTCTCAACCTTCTAACGAAAGAAAATGCATTTATTAGCGCAATCCAAAGTCACCTGAATGTGTAATTTTATCTGTATTCTACAGCATAATGAGAGAAATTTAAAAATCGAGCTGTTTCTT
Source organism: Schistocerca serialis cubense (assembly GCF_023864345.2). Taxonomy (NCBI): domain Eukaryota; kingdom Metazoa; phylum Arthropoda; class Insecta; order Orthoptera; family Acrididae; genus Schistocerca; species Schistocerca serialis. Next base: position 491,978,459 of record NC_064646.1, on the reverse strand, counting down.
ACCAAAAAACTAACTATTCACGCAGTCATCCCCTGTACGTAGATACATTCGGTGTGAAGAATGCTATGTGCACAGCACTAGCGATTTTCTTCTAGAATATGTCGCCGCTCCCACACATCCCTTGTCAACCTGCTAACGAAAGAAAATGCATTCATTAGCGCAATCCAAAGTCACCAGAATGTGTAATTTTTTCTGTATTCCGAAGCATAATGAAAAAAAAATTGAATATCGATCTGTTACTTCCCCAAAAACTAATTATTCACGCAGTCATCCCCTATACGTAGATATATTCGGTGTGAAGAATGCTATGTGCACAGCACTAGCGATTTTCTTCTAGAATATGTCGCCGCTCCCACACACCTCTTCTCAACCTGCTAACGAAAGAAAATGTATTCATTAGCACAATCCAAAGTCACCAGAATGTGTAATTTTATCTGTATTCTGAAGCATAATGAAAAAAAAAATTGAATATCGATATGTTACTTCACCAAAAACTAATTATTCACGCAGTCATCCCCTATACGTAGATATATTCGGTGTGAAGAATCCTATGTGCACAGCACTAGCGATTTTCTTCTAGAATATGTCGCCGCTCCCACACATCTCTTGTCAACCTGCTAACGAAAGAAAATGCATTCATTAGCGATATCCAAAGTCACCTGAATGTGTAATTTTATCTGTATTCTACAGCATAATGACAGAAATTTAAAAATCGAGCTGTTTCTTACCAAAAAACTAATTATTCACGCAGTCATCCCCTGTACGTAGATACATTCGGTGTGAAGAATGCTATGTGCACAGCACTAGCGATTTTCTTCTAGAATATGTCACCGCTCCCACACATCCCTTGTCAACCTGCTAACGAAAGAAAATGCATTCATTAGCGCAATCCAAAGTCACCAGAATGTGTAATTTTATCTGTATTCTACAGCATAATGAGAGAAATTTAAATTTCGGGCTGTTTCTTACCAAAAAACTAATTATTCACGCAGTCATCCCCTGTACGTAGATACATTCGGTGTGAAGAATGCTATGTGCACAGCACTAGCGATTTTCTTGTAGAATATGTCGCCGCTCCCACACATCCCTTGTCAACCTGCTAACGAAAGAAAATGCATTCATTAGCGCAATCCAAAGTCACCAGAATGTGTAATTTTATCTGTATTCTGAGCATAATGAAAAAAATTTGAATATCGATCTGTTACTTCCCCAAAAACTAATTATTCACGCAGTCATCCCCTATACGTAGATATATTCGGTGTGAAGAATGCTATGTGCACAGCACTAGCGATTTTCATCTAGAATATGTCGCCGCTCCCACACAACTCTTCTCAACCTGCTAACGAAAGAAAATGCATTCATTAGCACAATCCAAAGTCACCTGAATGTGTAATTTTATCTGTACTACTACTGCATAATGAGAGAAATTTAATAATCGAGCTGTTTCTTACCAAAAAACTAATTATTCACGCAGTCATCCCCTGTACGTAGATACATTCGGTGTGAAGAATGCTATGTGGACAGCACTAGCGATTTTCTTCTAGAATATGTCGCCGCTCCCACACATCCCTTGTCAACCTGCTAACGAAAAAAAATGCATTCATTAGCGCAATCCAAAGTCACCAGAATGTGTAATTTTATCTGTATTCTACAGCATAATGAGAGAAATTTAAAATTCGGGATGTTTCTTACCAAAAAACTAATTGTTCACGCAGTCATCCCCTGTACGTAGATACATTCGGTGTGAAGAATGCTATGTGCACAGCACTAGCGATTTTCTTCTAGAATAAGTCGCCGCTCCCACACATCCCTTGTCAACCTGCTAACGAAAGAAAATGCATTCATTAGCGCAATCCAAAGTCACCTGAATGTGTAATTTTATCTGTATTCTACAGCATAATGAGAGAAATTTAAAAATCGAGCTGTTTCTTACCAAAAAACTAATTATTCACGCAGTCATCCCCTGTACGTAGATACATTCGGTGTGAAGAATGCTATGTGCACAGCACTAGCGATTTTCTTCTAGAATATGTCGCCGCTCCGACACATCCCTTGTCAACCTGCTAACGAAAGAAAATGCATTCATTAGCGCAATCCAAAGTCACCTGAATGTGTAATTTTATTTGTATTCTACAGCATAATGAGAGAAATTTAAAAATCGAGCTGTTTCTTACCAAAAAACTAATTATTCACGCAGTCTTCCCTTGTACGTAGATACATTCGGTGTGAAGAATGCTATGTGCACAGCACTAGCGATTTTCTTCTAGAATATGTCGCCGCTCCGACACATCTCTTGTCAACCTGCTAACGAAAGAAAATGCAATCATTAGCGCAATCCAAAGTCACCTGAATGTGTAATTTTATCTGTATTCTACAGCATAATGAGAGAAATTTAAAATTCGGGCTGTATCTTACCAAAACACAAATTATTCATGCAGTCCTCCCCTGTACGTAGATACATTCGGTGTGAAGAATCCTATGTGCACAGCACTAGCGTTTTTCTTCTAGAATATGTCGCCGCTCCCACACATCCCTTGTCAACCTGCTAACGAAAGAAAATGCATTCATTAGCGCAATCCAAAGTCACCGGAATGTGTAATTTTATCTGTGTTCTGAAGCATAATGAAAAAAATTAAATATCTTTCTGTTACTTCCCCAAAAACTACTTATTCACACAGTCATCCCCTGTACGTAGATACATTCGGTGTGAAGAATGCTATGTGCACACCACTAGCGATTTTCTTCTATAATATGTCGCCGCTCCCACACATCTCTTGTCAACATGCTAACGAAAGAAAATGCAATCATTAGCGCAATCCAAAGTCACCAGAATGTGTAATTTTATCTGTATTCTGAAGCATAATAAAAAAAAATTGAATATCGGTCTGTTACTTCCCCAAAAACTAATTATTCACGCAGTCATCCCCTATACGTAGATATATTCGGTGTGAAGAATGCTATGTGCACAACACTAGCGATTTTCTTCTAGAATATGTCGCCGCTCCCACACACCTCTTCTCAACCTGCTAACGAAAGAAAATGCATTCATTAGCACAATCCAAAGTCACCTGAATGTGTAATTTTATCTGTATTCTACAGCATAATGAAAGAAATTTAAAAATCGAGCTGTTTCTTACCAAAAAACTAATTATTCACGCAGTCATCCCCTGTACGTAGATACATTCGGTGTGAAGAATCCTATGTGCACAGCACTAGCGATTTTCTTCTAGAATAAGTCGCCGCTCCCACACATCCCTTGTCCACCTGCTAACGAAAGAAAATGCATTCATTAGCGCAATCCAAAGTCACCTGAATGTGTAATTTTATCTGTATTCTACAGCGTAATGAGAGAAATTTAAAAATCGAGCTGTTTCTTACCACAAAACTAATTATTCACGCAGTCATCCCCTGTACGTAGATACATTCGGTGTGAAGAATGCTATGTGCACAGCACTAGCGATTTTCTTCTAGAATATGTCGCCGCTCCCACACATCCCTTGTCAACCTGCTAACGAAAGAAAATGCATTCATTAGCGCAATCCAAAGTCTCCTGAATGTGTAATTTTATCTGTATTCTACAGCATAATGAGAGAAATTTAAAAATCGAGCTGTTTCTTACCAAAACACAAATTATTCATGCAGTCCTCCCCTGTACGTAGATACATTCGGTGTGAAGAATGCTATGTGCACAGCACTAGCGATTTTCTTCTATAATATGTCGCCGCTCCCACACATCTCTTGTCAACCTGCTAACGAAAGAAAATGCAATCATTAGCGCAATCCAAAGTCACCAGAATGTGTAATTTTATCTGTATTATGAAGCATAATGAAAAAAAATTTAATATCGATCTGTTACTTTCGTAAAAACTAATTATTCACGCAGTCATCCCCTATACGTAGATATATTCGGTGTGAAGAATGCTATGTGCACAGCACTAGCGATTTTCTTCTAGAATATGTCGCCGCTCCCACACACCTCTTCTCAACCTGCTAACGAAAGAAAATGCATTCATTAGCACAATCCAAAGTCACCTGAATGTGTAATTTTATCTGTATTCTACAGCATAATGAGAGAAATTTAAAAATCGAGCTGTTTCTTACCAAAAAACTGATTATTCACGCAGTCATCCCCTGTACGTAGATACATTCGGTGTGAAGAATGCTATTTGAACAGCACTATTGATTTTCTTCTAGAATATGTCGCCGCTCCCACACATCCCTTGTCAACCTGCTAACGAAAGAAAATGCATTCATTAGCGCAATCCAAAGTCACCAGAATGTGTAATTTTATCTGTATTATGAAGCATAATGAAAAAAAATTTAATATCGATCTGTTACTTTCCCAAAAACTAATTATTCACGCAGTCATCCCCTATACGTAGATATATTCGGTGTGAAGAATGCTATGTGCACAGTACTAGCGATTTTCTTGTAGAATATGTCGCCGCTCCCACACATCCCTTGTCAACCTGCTAACGAAAGAAAATGCATTCATTAGCACAATCCAAAGTCACCTGAATGTGTAATTTTATCTGTGTTCTACAGCATAATGCGAGAAATTTAATAATCGATCTGTTACTTCCCCAAAAACTAATTATTCACGCAGTCATCCCCTATACGTAGATATATTCGGTGTGAAGAATGCTATGTGCACTGCACTAGCGATTTTGTTCTAGAATATGTCGCCGCTCCCACACACCTCTTCTCAACCTGCTAACGAAAGAAAATGCATTCATTAGCGCAATCCAAAGTCACCGGAATGTGTAATTTTATCTGTATTCTACAGCATAATGAGAGAAATTTAAAATTCTGGCTGTTTCTTACCAAAAAACTAATTATTCACGCAGTCATCCCCTGTACGTAGATACATTCGGTGTGAAGAATGCTATGTGCACAGCACTAGCGATTTTCTTCTAGAATATGTCGCCGCACCCACACATCCCTTGTCAACCTGCTAACGAAAGAAAATGCATTCATTAGCGCAATCCAAAGTCACCGGAATGTGTAATTTTATCTGTATTCTACAGCATAATGAGAGAAATTTAAAATTCGGGCTGTTTCTTACCAAACAACTAATTATTCACGCAGTCATCCCCTGTACGTAGATACATTCGGTGTGAAGAATGCTATGTGCACACCACTAGCGATTTTCTTGTAGAATATGTCGCCGCTCCCACACATCCCTTGTCAACCTGCTAACGAAAGAAAATGCATTCATTAGCACAATCCAAAGTCACCTGAATGTGTAATTTTATCTATATTCTACAGCATAATGCGAGAAATTTAATAATCGATCTGTTACTTCCCCAAAAACTAATTATTCACGCAGTCATCCCCTATACGTAGATATATTCGGTGTGAAGAATGCTATGTGCACTGCACTAGCGATTTTGTTCTAGAATATGTCGCCGCTCCCACACATCTCATGTCAACCTGCTAACGAAAGAAAATGCAATCAGTAGCGCAATCCAAAGTCACCTGAATGTGTAATTTTATCTGTATTCTATAGCATAATGAGAGAAATTTAAAATTCGGGCTGTTTCTTACCAAAACGCTAATTATTCATGCAGTCCTCCCCTGTAGGTAGATACATTCGGTGTGAAGAATCTTATGTGCACAGCACTAGCGTTTTTCTCCTATAATATGTCGCCGCTCACACACATCTCTTGTCAAACTGCTAATGAAAGAAAATGCAATCATTAGCGCAATCCAAAGTCACCAGAATATGTAATTTTATCTGTATTCTGAAGCATAATGAAAAAAAATTGAATATCGATCTCTTACTTCCCCAAAAACTAATAATTCACGCAGTCATCCCCTATACGTAGATACATTCGGTTTGAAGAATGCTATGTGCACAGCACTAGCGATTTTCTTCTAGAATATGTCGCCGCTCCCACACAACTCTTCTCAACCTGATAACGAAAGAAAATGCATTCATTAGCACAATCCAAAGTCACCTGAAAGTGTAATTTTATCTGTATTCTACAGCATAATGGGAGAAATTTAAAAATCGAGCTGTTTCTTACCAAAAAACTGATTATTCACGCAGTCATCCCCTGTACGTAGATACATTCGGTGTGAAGAATGCTATGTGCACAGCAATAGCGATTTTCTTCTAGAATATGTCGCCGCACCCACACATCCCTTGTCAACCTGCTAACGAAAGAAAATGCATTCATTAGCGCAATCCAAAGTCACCGGAATGTGTAATTTTATCTGTATTCTACAGCATAATGAGAGAAATTTAAAATTCGGGCTGTTTCTTACCAAAAAACTAATTATTCACGCAGTCATCCCCTGTACGTAGATACATTCGGTGTGAAGAATGCTATGTGCACAGCACTAGCGATTTTCTTGTAGAATATGTCGCCGCTCCCACACATCCCTTGTCAACCTGCTAACGAAAGAAAATGCATTCATTAGCACAATCCAAAGTCACCTGAATGTGTAATTTTATCTGTATTCTACAGCATAATGCGAGAAATTTAATAATCGATCTGTTACTTCCCCAAAAACTAATTATTCACGCAGTCATCCCCTATACGTAGATATATTCGGTGTGAAGAATGCTATGTGCACTGCACTAGCGATTTTGTTCTAGAATATGTCGCCGCTCCCACACATCTCATGTCAACCTGCTAACGAAAGAAAATGCAATCATTAGCGCAATCCAAAGTCACCTGAATGTGTAATTTTATCTGTATTCTATAGCATAATGAGAGAAATTTAAAATTCGGGCTGTTTCTAACCAAAACTCAAATTATTCATGCAGTCCTCCCCTGTACGTAGATACATTCGGTGTGAAGAATCCCATGTGCAAATAACTAGCGTTTTTCTTCTAGAATATGTCGCCTCTCCCACACATCTCTTGTCAACCTGCTAACGAAAGAAAATGCATTCATTAGCGCAATCCAAAGTCACCTGAATGTGTAATTTTATCTGTATTCTACAGCATAATGAGAGAAATTTAAAAATCGAGCTGTTTCTTACCAAAAAACTAAATATACACGCAGTCATCCCCTGTACGTAGATACATTCGGTGTGAAGAATGCTATGTGCACAGCACTAGCGATTTTCTTCTAGAATATGTCGCCGCTCCCACACATCCCTTGTCAACCTGCTAACGAAAGAAAATGCATTCATTAGCGCAATCCAAAGTCTCCTGAATGTGTAATTTTATCTGTATTCTACAGCATAATGAGAGAAATTTAAAAATCGAGCTGTTTCTTACCAAAACACAAATTATTCATGCAGTCCTCCCCTGTACGTAGATACATTCGGTGTGAAGAATGCTATGTGCACAGCACTAGCGATTTTCTTCTATAATATGTCGCCGCTCCCACACATCTCTTGTCAACCTGCTAACGAAAGAAAATGCAATCATTAGCGCAATCCAAAGTCACCAGAATGTGTAATTTTATCTGTATTATGAAGCATAATGAAAAAAAATTTAATATCGATCTGTTACTTTCGTAAAAACTAATTATTCACGCAGTCATCCCCTATACGTAGATATATTCGGTGTGAAGAATGCTATGTGCACAGCACTAGCGATTTTCTTCTAGAATATGTCGCCGCTCCCACACACCTCTTCTCAACCTGCTAACGAAAGAAAATGCATTCATTAGCACAATCCAAAGTCACCTGAATGTGTAATTTTATCTGTATTCTACAGCATAATGAGAGAAATTTAAAAATCGAGCTGTTTCTTACCAAAAAACTGATTATTCACGCAGTCATCCCCTGTACGTAGATACATTCGGTGTGAAGAATGCTATTTGAACAGCACTATTGATTTTCTTCTAGAATATGTCGCCGCTCCCACACATCCCTTGTCAACCTGCTAACGAAAGAAAATGCATTCATTAGCGCAATCCAAAGTCACCAGAATGTGTAATTTTATCTGTATTATGAAGCATAATGAAAAAAAATTTAATATCGATCTGTTACTTTCCCAAAAACTAATTATTCACGCAGTCATCCCCTATACGTAGATATATTCGGTGTGAAGAATGCTATGTGCACAGTACTAGCGATTTTCTTGTAGAATATGTCGCCGCTCCCACACATCCCTTGTCAACCTGCTAACGAAAGAAAATGCATTCATTAGCACAATCCAAAGTCACCTGAATGTGTAATTTTATCTGTGTTCTACAGCATAATGCGAGAAATTTAATAATCGATCTGTTACTTCCCCAAAAACTAATTATTCACGCAGTCATCCCCTATACGTAGATATATTCGGTGTGAAGAATGCTATGTGCACTGCACTAGCGATTTTGTTCTAGAATATGTCGCCGCTCCCACACACCTCTTCTCAACCTGCTAACGAAAGAAAATGCATTCATTAGCGCAATCCAAAGTCACCGGAATGTGTAATTTTATCTGTATTCTACAGCATAATGAGAGAAATTTAAAATTCTGGCTGTTTCTTACCAAAAAACTAATTATTCACGCAGTCATCCCCTGTACGTAGATACATTCGGTGTGAAGAATGCTATGTGCACAGCACTAGCGATTTTCTTCTAGAATATGTCGCCGCACCCACACATCCCTTGTCAACCTGCTAACGAAAGAAAATGCATTCATTAGCGCAATCCAAAGTCACCGGAATGTGTAATTTTATCTGTATTCTACAGCATAATGAGAGAAATTTAAAATTCGGGCTGTTTCTTACCAAACAACTAATTATTCACGCAGTCATCCCCTGTACGTAGATACATTCGGTGTGAAGAATGCTATGTGCACACCACTAGCGATTTTCTTGTAGAATATGTCGCCGCTCCCACACATCCCTTGTCAACCTGCTAACGAAAGAAAATGCATTCATTAGCACAATCCAAAGTCACCTGAATGTGTAATTTTATCTATATTCTACAGCATAATGCGAGAAATTTAATAATCGATCTGTTACTTCCCCAAAAACTAATTATTCACGCAGTCATCCCCTATACGTAGATATATTCGGTGTGAAGAATGCTATGTGCACTGCACTAGCGATTTTGTTCTAGAATATGTCGCCGCTCCCACACATCTCATGTCAACCTGCTAACGAAAGAAAATGCAATCAGTAGCGCAATCCAAAGTCACCTGAATGTGTAATTTTATCTGTATTCTATAGCATAATGAGAGAAATTTAAAATTCGGGCTGTTTCTTACCAAAACGCTAATTATTCATGCAGTCCTCCCCTGTAGGTAGATACATTCGGTGTGAAGAATCTTATGTGCACAGCACTAGCGTTTTTCTCCTATAATATGTCGCCGCTCACACACATCTCTTGTCAAACTGCTAATGAAAGAAAATGCAATCATTAGCGCAATCCAAAGTCACCAGAATATGTAATTTTATCTGTATTCTGAAGCATAATGAAAAAAAATTGAATATCGATCTCTTACTTCCCCAAAAACTAATAATTCACGCAGTCATCCCCTATACGTAGATACATTCGGTTTGAAGAATGCTATGTGCACAGCACTAGCGATTTTCTTCTAGAATATGTCGCCGCTCCCACACAACTCTTCTCAACCTGATAACGAAAGAAAATGCATTCATTAGCACAATCCAAAGTCACCTGAAAGTGTAATTTTATCTGTATTCTACAGCATAATGGGAGAAATTTAAAAATCGAGCTGTTTCTTACCAAAAAACTGATTATTCACGCAGTCATCCCCTGTACGTAGATACATTCGGTGTGAAGAATGCTATGTGCACAGCAATAGCGATTTTCTTCTAGAATATGTCGCCGCACCCACACATCCCTTGTCAACCTGCTAACGAAAGAAAATGCATTCATTAGCGCAATCCAAAGTCACCGGAATGTGTAATTTTATCTGTATTCTACAGCATAATGAGAGAAATTTAAAATTCGGGCTGTTTCTTACCAAAAAACTAATTATTCACGCAGTCATCCCCTGTACGTAGATACATTCGGTGTGAAGAATGCTATGTGCACAGCACTAGCGATTTTCTTGTAGAATATGTCGCCGCTCCCACACATCCCTTGTCAACCTGCTAACGAAAGAAAATGCATTCATTAGCACAATCCAAAGTCACCTGAATGTGTAATTTTATCTGTATTCTACAGCATAATGCGAGAAATTTAATAATCGATCTGTTACTTCCCCAAAAACTAATTATTCACGCAGTCATCCCCTATACGTAGATATATTCGGTGTGAAGAATGCTATGTGCACTGCACTAGCGATTTTGTTCTAGAATATGTCGCCGCTCCCACACATCTCATGTCAACCTGCTAACGAAAGAAAATGCAATCATTAGCGCAATCCAAAGTCACCTGAATGTGTAATTTTATCTGTATTCTATAGCATAATGAGAGAAATTTAAAATTCGGGCTGTTTCTTACCAAAACGCTAATTATTCATGCAGTCCTCCCCTGTAGGTAGATACATTCGGTGTGAAGAATCTTATGTGCACAGCACTAGCGTTTTTCTCCTATAATATGTCGCCGCTCACACACATCTCTTGTCAAACTGCTAATGAAAGAAAATGCAATCATTAGCGCAATCCAAAGTCACCAGAATATGTAATTTTATCTGTATTCTGAAGCATAATGAAAAAAAAATTGAATATCGATCTGTTACTTCACCAAAAACTAACTATTAACGCAGTCATCCCCTATACGTAGATATATTCGGTATGAAGAATGCTATGTGCACAGCACTAGCGATTTTCTTCTAGAATATGTCGCCGCTCCCACACACCTCTTCTCAACCTGCTAACGAAAGAAAATGCATTCATTAGCGCAATCCAAAGTCACCTGAAAGTGTAATTTTATCTGTATTCTACAGCATAATGGGAGAAATTTAAAAATCGAGCTGTTTCTTACCAAAAAACTGATTATTCACGCAGTCATCCCCTGTACGTAGATACATTCGGTGTGAAGAATGCTATGTGCACAGCACTAGCGATTTTCTTCTAGAATATGTCGATGCACCCACACATCCCTTGTCAACCTGCTAACGAAAGAAAATGCATTCATTAGCGCAATCCAAAGTCACCGGAATGTGTAATTTTATCTGTATTCTACAGCATAATGAGAGAAACTTAAAATTCGGGCTGTTTCTTACCAAATAACTAATTATTCACGCAGTCATCCCCTGTACGTAGATACATTCGGTGTGAAGAATGCTATGTGCACAGCACTAGCGATTTTCTTGTAGAATATGTCGCCGCTCCCACACATCCCTTGTCAACCTGCTAACGAAAGAAAATGCATTCATTAGCACAATCCAAAGTCACCTGAATGTGTAATTTTATCTGTATTCTACAGCATAATGCGAGAAATTTAATAATCGATCTGTTACTTCCCCAAAAACTAATTATTCACGCAGTCATCCCCTATACGTAGATATATTCGGTGTGAAGAATGCTATGTGCACTGCACTAGCGATTTTGTTCTAGAATATGTCGCCGCTCCCACACATCTCATGTCAACCTGCTAACGAAAGAAAATGCAATCATTAGCGCAATCCAAAGTCACCTGAATGTGTAATTTTATCTGTATTCTATAGCATAATGAGAGAAATTTAAAATTCGGGCTGTTTCTTACCAAAACGCTAATTATTCATGCAGTCCTCCCCTGTAGGTAGATACATTCGGTGTGAAGAATCTTATGTGCACAGCACTAGCGTTTTTCTCCTATAATATGTCGCCGCTCACACACATCTCTTGTCAAACTGCTAATGAAAGAAAATGCAATCATTAGCGCAATCCAAAGTCACCAGAATATGTAATTTTATCTGTATTCTGAAGCATAATGAAAAAAAATTGAATATCGATCTCTTACTTCCCCAAAAACTAATTATTCACGCAGTCATCCCCTATACGTAGATATATTCGGTGTGAAGAATGCCATGTGCACAGCACTAGCGATTTTCTTCTAGAATATGTCGCCGCTCCCACACAACTCTTCTCAACCTGCTAACGAAAGAAAATGCATTCATTAGCACAATCCAAAGTCACCTGAATGTGTAATTTTATCTGTATTCTACAGCATAATGAGAGGAAATTTAAAAATCGAGCTGTTTCTTACCAAAAAACTAATTATTCACGCAGTCATCCCCTGTACGTAGATACATTCGGTGTGAAGAATGCTATGTGCACAGCACTAGCGATTTTCTTCTAGAATATGTCGCCGCTCCCACACATCCCTTGTCAACCTGCTAACGAAAGAAAATGCATTCATTAGCGCAATCCAAAGTCACCTGAATGTGTAATTTTATCTGTATTCTACAGCATAATGAGAGAAATTTAAAATTCGGGCTGTTTCTTACCAAAAAATAATTATTCACGCAGTCATCCCCTGTACGTAGATACATACGGTGTGAAGAATGCTATGTGCACAGCACTAGCGATTTTCTTCTAGAATATGTCGCCGCTCCCACACATCCCTTGTCAACCTGCTAACGAAAGAAAATGCATTCATTAGCGCAATCCAAAGTCACCAGAATGTGTAATTTTATCTGTATTCTACAGCATAATGAGAGAAATTTAAAATTCGGGCTGTTTCTTACCAAAAAACTAATTATTCACGCAGTCATCCCCTGTACGTAGATACATTCGGTGTGAAGAATCCTATGTGCACAGCACTAGCGATTTTCTTCTAGAATATGTCGCCGCTCCCACACATCCCTTGTCAACCTGCTAACGAAAGAAAATGCATTCATTAGCGCAATCCAAAGTCACCTGAATGTGTAATTTTATCTGTGTTCTGAAGCATAATGAAAAAAATTAAATATCTTTGTGTTACTTCCCCAAAAACTACTTATTCACGCAGTCATCCCCTGTACGTAGATACATTCGGTGTGAAGAATGCTATGTGCACAGCACTAGCGATTTTCTTCTAGAATATGTCGCCGCTCCCACACATCCCTTGTCAACCTGCTAACGAAAGAATATGCATTCATTAGCGCAATCCAAAGTCACCAGAATGTGTAATTTTCTCTGTATTCTGAAGCATAATGAAAAAAAATTTAATATCGAACTGTTACTTCCCCAAAAACTAATTATTCACGCAGTCATCCCCTATACGTAGATATATTCGATGTGAAGAATGCTATGTGCACAGCACTAGCGATTTTCTTCTAGATTATGTCGCCGCTCCCACACACCTCTTCTCAACCTGCTAACGAAAGAAAATGCATTCATTAGCACAATCCAAAGTCACCTGAATGTGTAATTTTATCTGTATTCTGAAGCATAAGGAAAAAAAAATTGAATATCGATCTGTTACATCACCAAAAACTAATTATTCACGCAGTCATCCCCTTTACGTAGATATATTCGGTGTGAAGAATGCTATGTGCATAGCACTAGCGATTTTCTTCTAGAATATGTCGCCGCTCCCACACATCCCTTGTCAACCTGCTAACGAAAGAAAATGCATTCATTAGCGCAATCCAAAGTCACCTGAATGTGTAATTTTATCTGTATTCTACAGCATAATGAGAGAAATTTAAAAATCGAGCTGTTTCTTACCAAAAAACTGATTATTCACGCAATCATCCCCTGTACGTAGATACATTCGGTGTGAAGAATTCTATGTGCACAGCACTAGCGATTTTCTTCTATAATATATCGCCGCTCCCACACATCCCTTGTCAACCTGCTAACGAAAGAAAATGCATTCATTAGCGCAATCCAAAGTCACCGGAATGTGTAATTTTATCTGTATTCTACAGCATAATGAGAGAAATTTAAAATTCTGGCTGTTTCTTACCAAAAAACTAATTATTCACGCAGTCATCCCCTGTACGTAGATACATTCGGTGTGAAGAATGCTATGTGCACAGCACTAGCGATTTTCTTCTAGAATATGTCGCCCATCCCACACATCCCTTGTCAACCTGCTAACGAAAGAAAATGCATTCATTAGCGCAATCCAAAGTCACCAGAATGTGTAATTTTATCTGTACTCTGAAGCATAATGAAAAAAAATTGAATATCGTTCTGTTACTTCCCCAAAAACTAATTATTAACGCAGTCATCCCCTATACGTAGATATATTCGGTGTGAAGAATGCAATGTGCACAGCACTAGCGATTTCCTTCTAGAATATGTCGCCTCTCCCACACACCTCTTCTCAACCTGCTAACGAAAGAAAATGCATTCATTAGCACAATCCAAAGTCACCTGAATGTGTAATTTTATCTGTATTTTACAGCATAATGAGAGAAATTTAAAAATCGATCTGTTACTTCCCCAAAAACTAATTATTCACGCAGTCATCCCCTATACGTAGATATATTCGGTGTGAAGAATGCTATGTGCACAGCACTAGCGATTTTCTTCTAGAATATGTCGCCGCTCCCACACATCTCTTGTCAACCTGCTAACGAAAGAAAATGCAATCATTAGCGCAATCCAAAGTCACCTGAATGTGTAATTTTATCTGTATTCTACAGCTTAATGAGAGAAATTTAAAATTCGGGCTGTTTCTTACCAAAACACAAATTATTCATGCAGTCCTCCCCTGTACGTAGATACATTCGGTGTGAAGAATGCTATGTGCACAGCACTAGCGATTTTCTTCTAGAATATGTCGCCGCTCCCACACACCTCTTCTTAACCTGCTAACGAAAGAAAATGCATTCATTAGCACAATCCAAAGTCACCTGAATGTGTAATTTCATCTGTATTCTGAAGCATAATGAAAAAAAAATTGAATATCGATCTGTTACATCACCAAAAACTAATTATTCACGCAGTCATCCCCTATACGTAGATATATTCGGTGTGAAGAATGCTATGTGCACAGCACTAGCGATTTTCTTCTAGAATATGTCGCCGCTCCCACACATCCCTTGTCAACCTGCTAACGAAAGAATATGCATTCATTAGCGCAATCCAAAGTTACCAGAATGTGTAATTTTATCTGTATTCTGAAGCATAATGAAAAAAAATTTAATATCGATCTGTTACTTCCCCAAAAACTAATTTATCACGCAGTCATCCCCTATACGTAGATATATTCGGTGTGAAGAATGCTATGTGCACAGCACTAGCGATTTTCTTCTAGAATATGTCGCCGCTCCCACACACCTCTTCTCAACCTGCTAACGAAAGAAAATGCATTCATTAGCACAATCCAAAGTCACCTGAATGTGTAATTTTATCTGTATTCTGAAGCATAATGAAAAAAAAAATTGAATATCGATCTGTTACATCACCAAAAACTAATTATTCACGCAGTCATCCCCTATACGTAGATATATTCGGTGTGAAGAATGCTATGTGCACAGCACTAGCGATTTTCTTCTAGAATATGTCGCCGCTCCCACACATCCCTTGTCAACCTGCTAACGAAAGAATATGCATTCATTAGCGCAATCCAAAGTTACCAGAATGTGTAATTTTATCTGTATTCTGAAGCATAATGAAAAAAAATTTAATATCGATCTGTTACTTCCCCAAAAACTAATTATTCACGCAGTCATCCCCTATACGTAGATATATTCGGTGTGAAGAATGCTATGTGCACAGCACTAGCGATTTTCTTCTAGAATATGTCGCCGCTCCCACACACCTCTTCTCAACCTGCTAACGAAAGAAAATGCATTCATTAGCACAATCCAAAGTCACCTGAATGTGTAATGTTATCTGTATTCTACAGCATAATGAGAGAAATTTAAAAATCGATCTGTTACTTCCCCAAAAACTAATTATTCACGCAGTCAACCCCTATACGTAGATATATTCGGTGTGAAGAATGCTATGTGCACAGAACTAGCGTTTTTCTTCTAGAATATATCGCCGCTCCCACACATCCCTTGTCAACCTGCTAACGAAAGAAAATGCATTCATTAGCGCAATCCAAAGTCACCTGAATGTGTAATTTTATCTGTATTCTACAGCATAATGAAAGAAATTTAAAAATCGAGCTGTTTCTTACCAAAAAACTGATTATTCACGCAATCATCCCCTGTACGTAGATACATTCGGTGTGAAGAATGCTATGTGCACAGCACTAGCGATTTTCTTCTAGAATATGTCGCCGCTCCCACACATCCCTTGTCAACCTGCTAACGAAAGAAAATGCAATCACTAGCGCAATCCAAAGTCACCTCAATGTGTAATTTTATTTGTTTTCTATAGCATAATGAGAGAAATTTAAAATTCGAGCTGTTTCTTACCAAAACACTAATTATTCATGCAGTCATCCCCTGTACGTAGATACATTCGGTGTGAAGAATGCTATGTGAACAGCACTAGCGTTTTTCTTCTAGAATATGTCGCCGCTCCCACACATCCCTTGTCAACCTGCTAACGAAAGAAAATGCATTCATTAGCGCCATCCAAAGTCACCAGAATGTGTAATTCTATCTGTGTTCTGAAGCATAATGAAAAAAAGTTAAATATCGTTCTGTTACTTCCCCAAAAACTACTTATTCACGCAGTCATCCCCTGTCCGTAGATACATTCGGTGTGAAGAATGCTATGTGCACAGCACTAGCGATTTTCTTCTAGAATATGTCGCCGCTCCCACACATCCCTTGTCAACCTGCTAACGAAAGAAAATGCAATCATTAGCGCAATCCCAAGTCACCTGAATGTGTAATTTTATCTGTATTCTACAGCATAATGAGAGAAATTTAAAATTCGGGCTGTTTCTTTCCAGAAAGCTAATTATTCACGCAGTCATCCCCTGTACGTAGGTACATTCGGTGTGAAGAATGCTATGTGCACAACACTAGCGGTTTTATTGTCGAATATGTCGCCGCTCCCACACATCTTTTTTCAACCTGCTGACGAAAGAAAATGCAATCATTAGCGCAATATAAAATCACCTGAATATATAATTTTATCTGTATTCTAAAGCATAATGAGAGAAATTTAAAAATCGAGCTGTTTCTTTCCAGAAAGCTAATTATTCACGCAGTCATCCCCTGTACGTAGGTACATTCGGTGTGAAGAATGCTATGTGCACAACACTAGCGGTTTTATTGTCGAATATGTCGCCGCTCCCACACATCTTTTTTCAACCTGCTGACGAAAGAAAATGCAATCATTAGCGCAATCCAAAGTCACCTGAATGTGTAATTTTACCTGTATTCTAAAGCATAATGAAAAAAAAGTAAATATCGAGCTGTTACTTCCCAAAAAACTAATTATTCACGCAGTCATCCCCTGTACGTAGGTACATTCGTTGTGATGAATGCTATCTGCACAGCACTAGCGATTTTATTGTCGAATATGTCGCCTCTCCCACACATCTTTTTTCAACCT
Organism: Schistocerca serialis cubense; assembly: GCF_023864345.2. Classification (NCBI taxonomy): domain Eukaryota; kingdom Metazoa; phylum Arthropoda; class Insecta; order Orthoptera; family Acrididae; genus Schistocerca; species Schistocerca serialis. The sequence continues at coordinate 491,961,211 of NC_064646.1, read as the reverse complement.
GCTGACGAAAGAAAATGCAATCATTAGCGCAAACCAAAGTCACCTGACTGTGTAATTTTATCTGTATTCTAAAGCATAATGAAAAAAAATTAAATATCGAGCTGTTACATCCCCAAAAACTAATTATTCACGCAGTCATCCCCTGTACGTAGGTACATTCGGTGTGATGAATGCTATCTGCACAGCTACCGATTTTCTTCTAGAATATGTCGCCGCTCTCACACATCCCTTGTCATGCTCCTAACGAAGGAAAATGCAACCATTAGCGCAATCCAAAGTCTCCTGAATGTGTAATTTTATCAGTACTCTTAGGAATAATTAAAAAAATTAAATATCGGGTTGTTACTTCCCCAAAATCTAATTATTCACGCAGCCATCCCCTGTACGTAGATACATTCGGTGTGATGAATGATATGTGCACAGCACTAGCGATTTTCTTCTACAATATGTCGCCGCTACTACACATCTCTTGTCAACCTGCTAACGAAAGAAAATGCAATCATTAGCGCAATATAAAATCACCTGAATGTATAATTTTATCTGTATTCTAAAGCATAATGAGAGAAATTTAAAAATCGAGATGTTTCTTTCCAGAAAGCTAATTATTCACGCAGTCATCCCCTGTACGTAGGTACATTCGGTGTGAAGAATGCTATGTGCACAGCACTAGCGATTTTATTGTCGAATATGTCGCCGCTCCCACACATCTTTTTTCAACCTGCTGACGAAAGAAAATGCAATCATTAGCGCAAACCAAAGTCACCTGAATGTGTAATTTTATCTGTATTCTAAAGCATAATGAATAAAAATTAAATATCGAGCTCTTACTTCCCAAAAAACTAATTATTCACCCAGTCATCCCCTGTACGTAGGTACATTCGGTGTGATGAATGCTATCTGCACAGCTACCGATTTTCTTCTAGAATATGTCGCCGCTCTCACACATCCCTTGTCATGCTGCTAACGAAGGAAAATGCAATCATTAGCGCAATCCAAAGTCACCTGAATGTGTAATTTTATCTGTATTCTAAAGCCTAATGAGAGAAATTTAAAAATCGAGCTGTTTGTTACCAAAAAACTGATTATTCATGCAGTCATCCTCTGTAAGTAGATACATTCGGTGTGAAGAATGCTACCTGCATAGCACTAGCGATTTTCTTCTAGAATATGTCTCCGCTCCCACACATCTCTTGTCAACCTGCTAACGAAACAAATTGCAATCACTAGGGCAAACCAAAGCCACCTGAATGTGTAATTTTATCTGTATTCTAAAGCATACTGGGACAAATTTAAAAATCGAGCTCTTTCATACCAAAAAAGTAATTATTCATGCTGTCATCCCCTGTTCATAGATACATTCGGTGTGAAGAATGCTATCTGCACAGCACTAGCGATTTTCTTCTAGAATATGTCTCCGCTCCCACACATCTCTTGTCAACCTGCTAACGAAAGAAATTGCAATCACTAGGGCAAACCAAAGTCACCTGAATGTGTAATTTTATCTGTATTCTAAAGCATACTGGGAGAAATTTAAAAATCGAGCTCTTTCATACCGAAAAAGTAATTATTCATGCTGTCATCCCCTGTACGTAGATACATTCGGTGTGAAGAATGCTATAGGCACAGCACTAGCGATTTTCTTCTAGAATATGTCGCCGCTCCCACACATCTCTTGTCAACCTGTTAACGAAAGAAATTGCAATCATTAGCGCAATCCAAAGTCAAACGAATGTGTAATTTTATCTGTATTCTAAAGCATAATGAATAAAATTAAATATCGAGCTGTTACATCCCCAAAAACTAATTATTCACGCAGTCATCCCCTGTACGTAGGTACATTCGGTGTGAAGAATGCTATGTGCACAGCACTATCGATTTCCTTCTAGAATATATCGCCGCTCCCACACATCTCTTGTCAACCTGCTAACGAAAGAAAATCAATCATTAGCGCAATCCAAGGTCACCTGAATGTGTAATTTTATCTGTACTCAAAAGAATATTGAATAAAATTAAATATCGAGCTGTTACTTCCCCAAAAACTATATATTCATGCAGTCATCCCCTGTACGTAGATACATTCGGTGTGAACAATGCTATGTGCACAGCCTAGCGATTTTCTTCTAGAATATGTCGCCGCTCCCACACATCTCTTGTCAACCTGCTAACGATAGAAAATGCAATCATTAGCGCAATCCAAAGTCACCTGAATGTGTAATTTTATCTGTATTCTAAAGCATAATGAAAAAAAATTAAATATCGAGCTTTTGCTTCCCCAAAAACTAATTATTCACGCAGTCTTCCCCTCTACGTAAGTACATTCGGTGTGAAGAATGTTATCTGCACACCACTAGCGATTTTATTGTCGAATATGTCGCCGCTCCCACACATCTTTTGTCAACCTGCTGACTGAAGAAAATGCAATCATTAGCGCAAACCAAAGTCACCTGAATGTGTAATTTTATCTGTATTCTAAAGCATAATGAAAAAAAATTAAACATCGAGCTGTTACTTCCCAAAAAACTAATTATTCATCCAGTCATCCCCTGTACGTAGGTACATTCGGTGTGATGAATGCTATCTGCACAGCTACCGATTTTCTTCTAGAATATGTCGCCGCTCTCACACATCCCTTGACATGCTGCTAACGAAGGAAAATGCAATCATTAGCGCAATCCAAAGTCACCTGAATGTGTAATTTTATCTGTATTCTAAAGCATAATGAGAGAAATTTAATAATCGAGCTGTTTCTTACCAAAAAACTGATTATTCATGCAGTAATCCCCTGTACGTAGATACATTCGCTGTGAAGAATGCTACCTGCATAGCAATAGCGATTTTCTTCTAGAATATATCGCCGCTCCCACACATCTCTTGTCAACCTGCTAACGAAAGAAAATCAATCATTAGCGCAATCCAAGGTCACCTGAATGTGTAATTTTATCTGTACTCAAATGAATAATGAAAAAAATAAATATCGAGCTGTTACTTCCCCAAAAACTATATATTCATGCAGTCATCCCCTGTACGTAGATACATTCGGTGTGAACAATGCTATGTGCACAGCCTAGCGATTTTCTTCTAGAATATGTCGCCGCTCCCACACATCTCTTGTCAACCTGCTAACGATAGAAAATGCAATCATTAGCGCAATCCAAAGTCACCTGAATGTGTAATTTTACCTGTATTCTAAAGCATAATGAAAAAAAATTAAATATCGAGCTTTTGCTTCCCCAAAAACTAATTATTCACGCAATCTTCCCCTGTACGTAAGTACATTCGGTGTGAAGAATGTTATCTGCACAGCACTAGCGATTTTATTGTCGAATATGTCGCCGCTCCCACACATCTTTTGTCAACCTGCTGACTAAAGAAAATGCAATCATTTGCGCATTCCAAAGTCACTTGAATGTGTAATTTTACCTGTATTCTAAAGCATAACGAGAGAAGTTTAAAAATGGAGCTATTTGTTAAAAAAAAACTAATTATTCAAGCAGTCATCCCCTGTACGTAGATACATTCGGTGTGAAGAATGCTATGTGCACAGCACTAGCGATTTTCTTCTAGAAAATGTCGCCGGTCCCACACATCTCTTGTCTACCTGCTAACGAAAGAAAATGCAATCATTAGCGCAATCCAAAGCCACCTGAATGTGTAATTTGGTCTGTATTCTAAAGCATAATGAGAGAAATTTAAAAATCGAGCTGTTTCTTACCAAAAAACTAATTATTCACGCAGTCATCCCCTGTACGTAGATACATTCGGTGTGATGAATGCTATGTGCACAGCACTAGCGATTTTCTTCTAGAATATGTCGCTACTCCCACACATCTCTTGTCAACCTGCTAACGCAAGTAAATGCAATCATTAGCGCAATCCAAAGTCACCTGAATGTGTAATTTTATCTGTTTTCTAAAGCATAATGAGAGATATTTAAAAATCGAGCTGTTTCTTACCAAATAACTAATTATTCATGCAGTCATTCCTTTACGTAGATACATTCGGTGTGAAGAATGCTATGTGCACAGCACTAGCGATTTTCTTCTAGCATATATCACCTCTCAGACACAACTCTTGTCAACTTGCTAACGAAAGAAATTGCAATCATTAGCGCAATCAAAAGTCTCCTTAATGTGCAATTTTAACTGTATTCTAAAGCATAATAAGAGAAATTTAAAAACGGGCTGTTTCTTACCAAAATAGTAATTATTCATGCAGTCCTCCCCTGTACGTAGATACATTCGATGTGAAGAATGCTATGTGCACAGCACTAGCGATTTTCTTCTAGAATATGACGCCGCTCCCACACATCTCTTGTCAACCTGCTAACGAAAGAACATGCAATCATTAGCGCAATCCAAAGTCTCCTTAATGTGTAATTTTAACTGTATTCTAAACAATAATGAGAGAAATTTAAAAATCGAGATGTTTCTTACCAAAATACTAATTATTCATGCAGTCCTCCCCTGTACGTAGATACATTCGGTGTGAAGAATGCTATGTGCACAGCACTAGCGATTTTCTTCTAGAATATGTCGCCGCTCCCACACATCTCTTGTCAACCTGCTAACGAAAGGAAATGCAATCATTAGCGCAATCCAAAGCCGCCTGAATGTGTAATTTAGTCTGTATTCTAAAGCATAATGAGAGAAATTTAAAAATCGATCTGTTTCTTACCAAAAAACAAATTATTCACGCAGTCATCCCCTGTACGTAGATACATTCGGTGTAAGGAATGCTATGTGCACAGCACTAGCGATTTTCTTCTAGAATATGTCACCGCTCCCACACATATCTTGTCAACCTACTAACGACAGAAAATACAATCATTAGCGCAAACCAAAGTCACCTGAATGTGTAATTTTATCTGTATTCTAAAGCATAATGAGAGAAATATAAAAATCGAGCTGTTTCTTACCAAAAAGTAAATATTCATGCAGTCATCCCCAGTACGTAGATACATTCGGTGTGAGGAATGCTATGTGCACAGCACGATCGATTTCCTTCTAGATTATGTCGCCGCTACCACACATCACTTGTCAACCTGCTAACGAAAGAGAATCAATAATTAACGCAATCCAAAGTCACCAGAATGTGTAATTTCATCTGTATTCTAAAGCATAAGCAGAGATATTTAAGAATCGAGCTGTTTCTTACCAAAAAATTAACTATTCACGCAGTCATCCCCTGTACGTAGATTTATTCATGTGAAGAATGCTACCTGCACAGCACTAGCGATTTTCTTTTAGAATATGTCGCCGCTCCCACACATCTCTTGTCGACCTGCTAACGAAAGAAAATGCAAACATTAGCGCAATCCAAAGCCACCTGAATGTGTAATTTAGTCTGTATTCTAAAGCATAATGAGAGAAATTTAAAAATCGAGCAGTTTCTTACCAAAAAACTAATTATGCACGCAGTCATCCCCTGTACGTAGATACATTCGGTGTGAAGAATGCTATGTGCACAGCACTAGCGATTTTATTGTCGAATATGTCGCCACTCCCACACATCTATTGTCAACCTGCTGACTAAAGAAAATGCAATCATTAGGGCAATCCTAAGTCACCTGAATGTGTAATTTTACCAGTATTCTAAAGCATAACGAGAGAAATTTAAATATCGACTTTTTTCTTACCAAAAAACTAATTATTCATGCAGTCATCCCTTGTACGTTGATACATTCGGTGTGAAGAATGCTATGTCCACAGGACAAGCGATTTTATTGTCTAATATGTCGCCGATCCCACACATCTATTGTAAACCTGCTGACGAAAGAAAATGCAATCATTGGTGCAATACAAAGTCACGTGAAAGTGTAATTTTATCTGTATTCTAAAGCATAATGTGAGAAATTTAAAATTCGAGCTGTTTCTTACCAAATACCTAATTATTCATGCAGTCATACCCTTTACGTAAATACATTCGGTGTGAAGAATGCTATGTGCACAGCACTAGCGATTTTCTTCTAGAATATGTCGCCGCTCCCACACATCCCTTGTCAACCTGCTATCGAAAGAAAATGCAATGATTAGCGCAAACCAAAGCCACCTGAATGTGTAGTTTTATCTGTATTCTGAAGCATACTGGGAGAAATTAAAAAATCGAGCTGTTTCTTACCAAAAAACTAATTATTCATGCAGTCATCCCCTGTACGTAGATACATTCGGTGTAAAGAGTGCTATGTGCACAGAACTAGCAATTTTCTTCTAGAATATGTCGCCGCTCTCACACTTCTCTTGTCAAGCTGCTAACGAAAGAAAATGCAATCATTAGCGCAATCCAAAATCACTAGAATGTGTAATTTTATCTGTATTCTAAAGCATAATGAAAATAAATTAAATATCGAGCTGTTACTTCCCCAAAAACTATATATTCATGCAGTCATCCCCAGTACGTAGGTACATTCGGTGTGAAGAATGCTATGTGCACAGCACTAGCGATTTTATTTTCGAATATGTCCCCGCTCCCACACATATTTTGTCAACCTGCTGGCTAAAGAAAATGCAATCATTAGCGCAATCCAAAGTCACCTGAATGTGTAATTTTATCTGTATTGTAAAGCATAATGAAAAAAAATTAAACATCGAGCTTTTACTTCCCCAAAAACTAATTATTCGCGCAGTCTTCCCCTGTACGTAGTAGGTACATTCGGTGTGAAGAATGCTATGTGCACAGCACTAGCGATTTTATTGTCGAATATGTCGCCGCTCCCACACATCTTTTGTCAACCTGCTGACTAAAGAAAATGCAATCGTTAGCGCAATCCAAAGTCATCTGAATTTGTAATTTTACCTGTATTCTGGAGCATACCGAGAGAAATTTAAAAATCGAACTGTATCTTGCCAAATAACTTATTATTCATGCAGTCATCCCTTGTACGTAGATACATTCGGTGTGAAGAATGCTATGTGCACAGCACTAGCGATTTTCTTCTAGATTATTTCGCCGCTTTCACACATCTATTTTCAAGCTGCTAACGAAAAGAATTGCAATCATTAATGCAATCCAAAGTAACCAGAATGTGTAATTTTATCTATATTATAAAGCATAATGAAAAAAAATTAAAAATCGAGCTGTTTCTTACCAAAAAACTAATTATTCACGCAGTCATATCCTCTACGCAGATACATTCGGTGTGAAGAACGGTATGTGCACAGCACTAGCGATTTCCTTCTAGAATATGTCGCCGCTCCCACACATCTTTTGTCAACCTGCTAACGAAAGAAAATCAATCATTAGCGCAATCCAAGGTCACCTGAATGTGTAAGTTTATCTGTATTCTGAAGCATACTGGGAGAAATTAAAAAATCGAGCTGTTTCTTACCAAAAAACTAATTATTCATGCAGTCATCCCCTGTACGTAGATACATTCGGTGTGAAGAATGCTACCTGCACAGCACTAGCGATTTTCTTCTAGAATATGTCGCCGCTCCCACACATGTCTTGTCAACCTGCTAACGAAAGAAATTGCAATCATTAGGGCAAACCAAAGTCACCTGAATGTGTAATTTTATCTCTATTCTAAAGCATACTGGGAGAAATTTAAAAATCGAGCTCTTTCTTACCAAAAAAGTAATTATTCACGCAGTAATCCCTTGTACGTGGATACATTCGATGTGAAGAGTGCTATGTGCACAGCACTAGCGATTTCCTTCTAGAATATGTCGCCGCTCCCACACATCTCTTGTCAACCTGCTAACGAAAGAAAATCAATCATTAGCGCAATCCAAGGTCACCTGAATGTGTAATATTATCTGTACTCTAAGGAATAAGGAAAAAAATTAAATATGGAACTGTTTCTTACCAAAAAACTAATTATTCATGCAGTCATCCAATGTACGTAGATACATTCGGTGTGAAGAATGCTATAAGCACAGCTCTATCGATTTTCTTCTAGAATATGTCGCCGCTCCCACACATATCTTGTCAACCTGCTAACGAAAGATAATCAATCATTAGCGCTATCCAAAGTCACCTGAATGTGAAATTTTATCTGTATTATAAAGGATAATGAAAAAAAATTAAATATCGTGCTGTTACTTCCCCAAAGTCTAATTATTCACGCAGTCATCCCCTGTACGTAGATACATTCGGTGTGAAGAATGATATGTGCGCAGGACTAGCGATTTTCTTCTAGAATATCTCGCTGCTCTCACACATCTCTTGTCAACCTGCTAACGAAAGAAAATCAATCATGAGCGCAATCCAAAGTCACCTGAATGTGTAAGATTATCTGTACTCTAAAGAATAATGAAAAAATTAAATATCGTGCTGTTACTTCCCCAAAGTCTAATTATTCACGCAGTCATCCCTTGTACGTAGATACATTCGATGTGAAGACTGCTATGTGCACAGCACTAGCGATTTCCTTCTAGAATATGTCACCGCTCCCACACATCTCTTGTCAACCTCCTAACGAAAGAAAATCAATCATTAGCGTAATCCAAGGTCACCTGAATGTGTAATATTATCTGTACTCTAAAGAATAATGAAAAAAATTAAATATCGAGCTGTTTCTTACCAAAAAACTAATTATTCATGCAGTCATCCAATGTACGTAGATACATTCGGTGTGAAGAATGCTATAAGCACAGCACTATCGATTTTCTTCTAGAATATGTCGCCGCTCCCACACATCTCTTGTCAACCTGCTAACGATAGAAAATGCAATCATTAGCGCAATCCAAAGTCACCTGAATGTGTAATTTTACCTGTATTCTGAAGCATAATGAAAAAAAAATTAATTATCGAGCTTTTACTTCCCCAAAAACTGATTATTCACGCAGTCATCCCCTGTACGTAGGTACATTCGGTGTGAAGAATGTTATGTGCACAGTACTAGCGATTTTATTGTCGAATATGTAGCCGCTCCCACACATCTTTTGTCAACCTGCTGACTTAAGAAAATGCATTCATTAGCGCAATCCAAAGTCACCTGAAAGTGTAATTTTAGCTGTATTCTAAAGCAAATCGAGAGAAACATAAAAATCGAGCTGTTTCTTACCAAAAAACTAATTATTCATGCAGTCATCCAATGTACGCAGATACATTCGGTGTGAAGAATGATATGTGCGCAGGACTAGCGATTTTCTTCTAGAATATGTCGCCGCTCCCATACATCTTTTGTCAACGTGCTGACGAAAGAAAATGCAATCATTAGCGCAATCCAAAGTCAACTGTATGTGTAATTTTATCTGTATTCTAAAGCATAATGAAAAAAAATTAAATATCGAGTTGTTACTTCCCCAAAATCTGATTATTCACGCAGTCATCCCCTGTACGTAGGTACATTCGGTGTGAAGAATGATATGTGCACAGTACTAGCGATTTTATTCTCGAAAGTGTCGCCGCTCCCACACATCTTTTGTCAACCTGCTGACTAAAGAAAATGCAATCATTAGCGCAATCCAAAGTCACCTGAATGTGTAAATTTATCTGCATTCTAAAGCATAATGAAAAAAATTAAATATCGAGCTGTTTCATCCCCAAATACTAATTATTCACGCAGTCATCCCCTGTACGTAGGTATATTCGGTGTGAAGAATGCTATGTGCACAGCACCAGCGATTTTATTGTCGAATATGTCGCCGCTGCCACACATCTTTTGTCAACCTACTGACTAAAGAAAATGCAATCATTAGCGCAATCCAAAGTCACCTGAATGTGTAATTTTACCTGTATTCTAAAGCATAACGAGAGAAATTTAAAAATGGAGCTGTTTCTTACCAAAAAACTAATTCTCCACGCAGTCATCCCCTGTACATAGATACATTCGGTGTGAAGAATGCTATGTGCACAGCACTAGCGATTTTCTTCTAGAATATGTCGCTGCTCTCACACATCTCTTGTCAAGCTGCTAACGAAAGAAAATGCAATCAATCGCACAATCCAAAGCCACCTGAATGTGTAAACTTATCTGTATTCTAAAGCATAATGAAAAAAAATTAAATATCGAGCTGTTACTTCCTCAAAAACTAATTATTCACGCAGTCATCCCCTGTTCGTAATTACATTCGGTGTGAGGAATGCTATGTGCACAGCACTAGCGATTTTACTGTCGAAAGTGTCGCCGCTCCCACACATCTTTGTCAACGTGCTGACGAAAGAAAATGCAATCATTAGCGCAATTCAAAGTCACCTGAATGTGTAATTTTATCTGTATTCTAAAGCATAATGAAAAAAAAATAAATATCGAGCTGTTACTTCCCCGAAAACTAATTATTCACGCAGTCATCCCCTGTACGTAGGTACATTCGGTGTGAAGAATGCTATGTGCACAGCACTACCAATTTTCTTCTAGAATATGTCGCCGCTCTCACACATCCCTTGTCATGCTGCTAACGAAATAAAATGCAATCATTAGCGCAATCCAAAGTCACCAGAATGTGTAATTTTATCTGTATTCTTAAGAATACTGGGAGAAATTTAAAAAACGAGCTCTTTCTTACCAAAAAAGTAATTATTCTTGCAGTCATCCCCTGTACGTAGATATATTCGGTGTTAAGAATGCTATGTGCACAGCACTAGCGATTTTCTTCTAGAATATATCGCCTCTCAGACACAACTCTTGTCAACTTGCTAACGAAAGAAAATGCAATCAGTAGCGCAATCCAAAGCCTCCTTAATGTGTAATTTTAACTGTATTCTAAAGCATAATGAGAGAAATTTAAAAATCGAGCTGTTTCTTACCAAAATACTAATTATTCATGCAGTCATCCCCTGTACGTAGATACATTCGGTATGAAGAATGCTATGTGAACAGCACTAGCGATTTTCTTCTAGAATATGTCGCCGCTCCCACACATCTCTTGTCAACCTGCTAACGAAAGAAAATGCAATCATTAGCGCAATCCAAAGCCACCTGAATGTGTAATTTTATCTGTACTCTAAAGAATAATGAAAAAAATTAAATATCGAGCTGTTACTTCCCCAAATACTTACTATTGACGCAGTCATCCCCTGTACGTAGATACATTCGGTATGAAGAATGCTATGTGCACAGCACTAGCGATTTTCTTCTAGAATATGTCGCCGCTCCCACACATCTCTTGTCAACCTGTTAACGAAACAAAATACAATCATTAGCGCAATCCAAAGTCACCTGAATGTGTAATTTTATCTGTACTTTAAAGAATAATGAAAAAAATTAAATATCGAGCTGTTACTTCCCCAAATACTTACTATTGACGCAGTCATCCCCTGTACGTAGATACATTCGGTGTGAAGAATGCTATGTGCACAGCAGTATCGATTTCCTTCTAGAATATGTCGCCGCTCCCATACATCATTTGTCAACCTGCTAACGAAAGAAAATGCAATCATTAGCGCAATCCAAAGTCACCAGAATGTGTAATTTTATCGGTATTCTACAGCATAATGAGAGAAATGTTAATTCGAGCTGTTTCTTACCAAAAAACTAATTATTCATGCAGTCATCCAATGTGCGTAAATACATTCGGTGTGAAGAATGCTATAAGCACAGCACTAGCGATGTTCTTCTAGAATATGTCGCCGCTTACACACATCTCTTGTCAAACTGGTAATGAAAGAAAATGCAATCATTAGCGCAATCCAAAGTCACCTGAATGTGTAATTTTACCTGTATACTAAAGCATAATGAAAAAAAATTAAATATCGAGCTGTTACTTCCCCAAAAACTAATTATTCACGCAGTCATCCCCTGTACGTAGGTACATTCGGTGTGATGAATGCTATGTGCACAGCACTACCGATTTTATTGTCGAATATGTCGCCACTCCCACACATCTATTGTCAACCTGCTGACTATAGAAAATGCAATCATTAGGGCAATCCTAAGTCACCTGAATGTGTAATTTTACCAGTATTCTAAAGCATAACGAGAGAAATTTAAATATCGACTTTTTTCTTACCAAAAAACTAATTATTCATGCAGTCATCCCTTGTACGTAGATACATTCGGTGTGAAGAATGCTATGTCCACAGGACAAGCGATTTTATTGTCTAATATGTCGCCGATCCCACACATCTATTGTCAACCTGCTAACGAAAGAAAATGCAATCATTGGCGCAATACAAAGTCACGTGAAAGTGTAATGTTATCTGTATTCTAAAGCATAATGTGAGAAATTTAAAATTCGAGCTGTTTCTTACCAAATACCTAATTATTCATGCAGTCATACCCTTTACGTAAATACATTCGGTGTGAAGAATGCTATGTGCACAGCACTAGCGATTTTCTTCGAGAATATGTCGCCGCTCCCACACATCCCTTGTCAACCTGCTATCGAAAGAAAATGCAATGATTAGCGCAAACCAAAGCCACCTGAATGTGTAGTTTTATCTGTATTCTGAAGCATACTGGGAGAAATTAAAAATCGAGCTGTTTCTTACCAAAAAACTAATCATTCATGCAGTCATCCCCTGTACGTAGATACATTCGGTGTAAAGAGTGCTATGTGCACAGAACTAGCAATTTTCTTCTAGAATATGTCGCCGCTCTCACACTTCTCTTGTCAAGCTGCTAACGAAAGAAAATGCAATCATTAGCGCAATCCAAAATCACTAGAATGTGTAATTTTATCTGTATTCTAAAGCATAATGAAAATAAATTAAATATCGAGCTGTTACTTCCCCAAAAACTATATATTCATGCAGTCATCCCCAGTACGTAGGTACATTCCGTGTGAAGAATGCTATGTGCACAGCACTAGCGATTTTATTGTCGAATATGTCGCCGCTCCCACACATCTTTTGTCAACCTGCTGACTATAGAAAATGCAATCGTTAGCGCAATCCAAAGTCATCTGAATTTGTAATTTTACCTGTATTCTGAAGCATACCGAGAGAAATTTAAAAATCGAACTGTATCTTGCCAAATAACTTATTATTCATGCAGTCATCCCTTGTACGTAGATACATTCGGTGTGAAGAATGCTATGTGCACAGCACTAGCGATTTTCTTCTAGATTATTTCGCCGCTTTCACACATCTATTTTCAAGCTGCTAACGAAAAGAAATGCAATCATTAGCGCAATCCAAAGTAACCAGAATGTGTAATTTTATCTATATTATAAAGCATAATGAAAAAAAATTAAAAATCGAGCTTTTTCTTACCAAAAAACTAATTATTCACGCAGTCATATCCTGTACGCAGATACATTCGGTGTGAAGAACGGTATGTGCACAGCACTAGCGATTTTCTTCTAGAATATGTCGCCGCTCCCACACACCTCTTGTCAACCTGCTATCGAAAGAAAATGCAATCATTAGCGCAAACCAAAGCCACCTGAATGTGTAATTTTATCTCTATTCTAAAGCATACTGGGAGAAATTTAAAAATCGAGCTCTTTCTTACCAAAAAAGTAATTATTCACGCAGTAATCCCTTGTACGTAGATACATTCGATGTGAAGAGTGCTATGTGCACAGCACTAGCGATTTCCTTCTAGAATATGTCGCCGCTCCCACACATCTCTTGTCAACCTGCTAACGAAAGAAAATCAATCATTAGCGCAATCCAAGGTCACCTGAATGTGTAATATTATCTGTACTCTAAAGAATAAAGAAAAAAATTAAATATCGAGCTGTTTCTTACCAAAAAACTAATTATTCATGCAGTCATCCAATGTACGTAGATACATTCGGTGTGAAGAATGCTATAAGCACAGCTCTATCGATTTTCTTCTAGAATATGTCGCCGCTCCCACACATATCTTGTCAACCTGCTAACGAAAGATAATCAATCATTAGCGCTATCCAAAGTCACATGAATGTGAAATTTTATCTGTATTATAAAGGATAATGAAAAAAAATAAAATATCGTGCTGTTACTTCCCCAAAGTCTAATTATTCACGCAGTCATCCCCTGTACGTAGATACATTCGGTGTGAAGAATGATATGTGCGCAGGACTAGCGATTTTCTTCTAGAATATCTCGCTGCTCTCACACATCTCTTGTCGACCTGCTAACGAAAGAAAATCAATCATGAGCACAATCCAAAGTCACTTGAATGTGTAAGATTATCTGTACTCTAAAGAATAATGAAAAAAATTAAATATCGAGCTGTTTCTTACCAAAAAACTAATTATTCATGCAGTCATCCAGTGTACGTAGATACATTCGGTGTGAAGAATGCTATAAGCACAGCTCTATCGATTTTCTTCTAGAATATGTCGCCGCTCCCACACATATCTTGTCAACCTGCTAACGAAAGATAATCAATCATTAGCGCTATCCAAAGTCACCTGAATGTGAAATTTTATCTGTATTATAAAGGATAATGAAAAAAAATAAAATATCGTGCTGTTACTTCCCCAAAGTCTAATTATTCACGCCGTCATCCCCTGTACGTAGATACATTCGGTGTGAAGAATGCTATGTGCACAGCACTATCGATTTCCTTCAAGAATATGCCGCCGCTCCCACACATCTCTTGTCAACCTGCTAACGAAAGAAAATGCAATCATTCGCGCAATCCAAAGTCACCTGAATGTGTAATTTTATCTGTATTCTAAAGCATAATGAAAAAAATTAAATATGGAGCTGCTACTTCCCCAAAAACTAATTATTCATGCAGTCATCCCCTGTACGTAGGTATGTTCGGTGGGAAGAATGCTATGTGCAGAGCACTAGCGATTTTATTGTCGAATATGTCGCCTCTCCCACACATCTTTTGTCAACCTGCTAACGAAAGAAAATGCATTCATTAGCGCAATCCAAAGTCACCCGAATGTGTAATTTTATCTGTATTCTAAAGCATAATGAGAGAAATTTAAAAATCGAGCTGTTTCTTACCAAAAACCTAATTATTCACGCCGTCATCCCCTGTACGTAGATACATTCGGTGTGAAGAATGCTATGTGCACAGCACTATCGATTTCCTTCAAGAATATGCCGCCGCTCCCACACATCACTTGTCAACCTGCTAACGAAAGAAAATGCAATCATTCGCGCAATCCAAAGTCACCTGAATGTGTAATTTTATCTGTATTCTAAAGCATAATGAAAAAAATTAAATATGGAGCTGCTACTTCCCCAAAAACTAATTATTCATGCAGTCATCCCCTGTACGTAGGTATATTCGGTGGGAAGAATGCTATGTGCAGAGCACTAGCGATTTTATTGTCGAATATGTCGCCTCTCCCACACATCTTTTGTCAACCTGCTAACGAAAGAAAATCAATCATTAGTGCAATCCAAGGTCACCTGAATGTGTAATTTTATCTGTACCCTAAAGAATAATGAAAAAAATTAAATATCGAGCTGTTACTTCCCCAAAAACTAATTATTCACGCAGTCATCCCCTGTACGTAGATACATTCGGTGTGAAGAATCCTATGTGCACAGCACTAGCGTTTTTCTTCTAGAATATGTCGCCGCTCTCACACATCTCTTGTCAACCTGCTAACGAAAGAAAATGAAATCATTAGCGCAATCCAAAGTCACCTGAATGTGTAATTTTATCTGCATTCTAAAGCATAGTGAGAGAAATTTAAAAATCGAGCTGTTTCTTACCAAAAAACTAATTATTCACGAAGTCATCCCCTGTACGTAGATACATTCGGGGTGAATAATGCTATGTGCACAGCACTAGCGATTTTCTTCTAGAATATGTCGCCGCTCCCACAAATCTCTTGTAAAACTGCTAACGAAAGAAATTCAATCATTAGCGCAATCCAAAGTCACCTGAATGTGTAATTTTATCTGTATTCAAGAGCATAATAGGAGAAATTTAAAAATCTAGCTGTTTCTTACCAAAAAACTAATTATTCACGCAGTCATCCCCTGTACGTAGATACATTCTGTGTGATGAATGCTATGTGCACAGCACTAGCGTTTTTCTTCTAGAATATGTCGCCGCTCCCACACATCTCTTGTCAACATGTTAACGAAAGAAAAAGCAATCACTAGCGCAATCCAAAGTCTGCTGAATGTGTAATTTTATCTGTACTCTTAAGAATAATTAAAAAAAATTAAATATCGGGCTGTTACTTCCCCAAAAACTAATTATTCACGCAGTCATCCCCTGTACGTAGATACATTCGGTGTGATGAATGATATGTGCACAGCACTAGCGATTTTCTTCTACAATATGTCACCGTTACCACACATCTCTTGTCAACCTGCTAACGAAAGAAAATTCAATCATTAGCGCAATCCAAAGTCACCTGAATGTGTAATTTTATCTGTATTCTAAAGCATAATGAGAGAAATTTAAAATTCGAGCTGTTTCTTACCAAAAAACTAATTATTCACGCAGTCATCACCTGTACGTAGACACATTTGGTGTGAAGAATGCTATGTGCACAGCACTAGTGATTTTCTTCTAGAATATGTCGCCGCTCCCACACATTTCTTGTCAACTTGCTAACGAAAGACAAATGCAATCTTTAGCGCAATCCAAAGTCACCAGAATGTGTAATTTTGTCTGTATTCTACAGCATAATGAGAGAAGTTTAAAAATCGAGCTGTTTCTTATCAAAAAACTAATTATTCATGCAGTCATCCCCTGTACGTAGATACATTCGGTGTGAATAATGCTATGTGCACAGCACAAGCGATTTTCTTCTAGAATATGTCGCCGCTCCCACACATCTCTTGTCAACCTGCTAACGAAAGAAAATGCAATCATTAGCGCAATCCAAAGTCACTTGAATGTGTAATTTTATCTGTATTCTATAGCATAATGAAAAAAGAATTAAATATCGATCTGTTACTTCCCCAAAAACTAATTATCCACGCAGTCATGCCCTGTATTTAGATACATTCGGTGTGAAGAATGCTATGTGCACAGCACTAGCGATTTTCTTCTAGAATACGTCGCCGCTCCCACACATCTCTTGTCAACCTGCTAACGAAAGAAAATGCAATCATTAGCGCAATCCAAAGTCACCTGAATGTGTAATTTTATCTGTATTCTATAGCATAATGAGAGAAATTTAAAATTCGGGCTGTTTCTAACCAAAACTCAAATTATTCATGCAGTCCTCCCCTGTACGTAGATACATTCGGTGTGAAGAATCCCATGTGCAAATAACTAGCGTTTTTCTTCTAGAATATGTCGCCTCTCCCACACATCTCTTGTCAACCTGCTAACGAAAGAAAATGCATTCATTAGCGCAATCCAAAGTCACCTGAATGTGTAATTTTATCTGTATTCTACAGCATAATGAGAGAAATTTAAAAATCGAGCTGTTTCTTACCAAAAAACTAAATATACACGCAGTCATCCCCTGTACGTAGATACATTCGGTGCGAAGAATGCTATGTGCACAGCACTAGCGATTTTCTTCTAGAATATGTCGCCGCTCCCACACATCCCTTGTCAACCTGCTAACAAAAGAAAATGCATTCATTAGCGCAATCCAAAGTCACCAGAATGTGTAATTTTATCTGTATTCTACAGCATAATGAGAGAAATTTAAAATTCGGGCTGTTTCTTACCAAAAAACTAATTATTCACGCAGTCATCCCCTGTACGTAGATACATACGGTGTGAAGAATGCTATGTGCACAGCACTAGCGATTTTCTTCTACAATATGTCGCCGCTCCCACACATCCCTTGTCAACCTGCTAACGAAAGAAAATGCATTCATTAGCGCAATCCAAAGTCACCAGAATGTGTAATTTTGTCTGTATTCTACAGCATAATGAGAGAAATTTAAAATTCGGGCTGTTTCTTACCAAAAAACTAATTATTCACGCAGTCATCCCCTGTACGTAGATACATTCGGTGTGAAGAATGCTATGTGCACAGCACTAGCGATTTTCTTCTGGAATATGTCGCCGCTCCCACACATCCCTTGTCAACCTGCTAACGAAAGAAAATGCATTCATTAGCGCAATCCAAAGTCACCTGAATGTGTAATTTTATCTGTATTCTACTGCATAATGAGAGAAATTTAAAAATCGAGCTGTTTCTTACCAAAAAACTAATTATTCACGCAGTCATCCCCTGCACGTAGATACATTCGGTGTGAAGAATGCTATGTGCACAGCACTAGCGATTTTCTTCTAGAATATGTCGCCGCTCCCACACATCCCTTGTCAACCTGCTAACGAAAGAAAATGCATTCATTAGCGCAATCCAAAGTCACCTGAATGTGTAATTTTATCTGTATTCTACAGCATAATGAGAGAAATTTAAATATCGAGCTGTTTCTTACCAAAAAACTAATTATTCACGCTGTCATCCCCTGTACGTAGATACATTCGGTGTGAAGAATGCTATGTGCACAGCACTAGCGATTTTCTTCTATAATATGTCGCCGCTCCCACACATCTCTTGTCAACCTGCTAACGAAAGAAAATGCAATAATTAGCGCAATCCAAAGTCACCCGAATGTGTAATTTTATCTGTATTCTACAGCATAATGAGAGAAATTTAAATTTCGGGCTGTTTCTTACCAAAACACAAATTATTCATGCAGTCCTCCCCTGTACGTAGATACATTCGGTGTGAAGAATGCTATGTGCACAGCACTAGCGATTTTCTTCTAGAATATGTCGCCGCTCCCACACATCTCATGTCAACCTGCTAACGAAAGAAAATGCAATCATTAGCGCAATCCAAAGTCACTAGAATGTGTAATTTTATCTGTATTCTGAAGCATAATGAAAAAAAATTGAATATCGATCTGTTACTTCACCAAAAACTAAATATTCACGCAGTCATCCCCTATACGTAGATATATTCGGTGTGAAGAATGCTATGTGGACAGCACTAGCGATTTTCTTCTAGAATATGTCGCCGCTCCCACACACCTCTTCTCAACCTGCTAACGAAAGAAAATGCATTTATTAGCGCAATCCAAAGTCACCTGAATGTGTAATTTTATCTGTATTCTACAGCATAATGAGAGAAATTTAAAAATCGAGCTGTTTCTTACCAAAAAACTAACTATTCACGCAGTCATCCCCTGTACGTAGATACATTCGGTGTGAAGAATGCTATGTGCACAGCACTAGCGATTTTCTTCTAGAATATGTCGCCGCTCCCACACATCCCTTGTCAACCTGCTAACGAAAGAAAATGCATTCATTAGCGCAATCCAAAGTCACCAGAATGTGTAATTTTTTCTGTATTCCGAAGCATAATGAAAAAAAAATTGAATATCGATCTGTTACTTCCCCAAAAACTAATTATTCACGCAGTCATCCCCTATACGTAGATATATTCGGTGTGAAGAATGCTATGTGCACAGCACTAGCGATTTTCTTCTAGAATATGTCGCCGCTCCCACACACCTCTTCTCAACCTGCTAACGAAAGAAAATGTATTCATTAGCAC
This sequence comes from Schistocerca serialis cubense, assembly GCF_023864345.2. Classification (NCBI taxonomy): domain Eukaryota; kingdom Metazoa; phylum Arthropoda; class Insecta; order Orthoptera; family Acrididae; genus Schistocerca; species Schistocerca serialis. Next base: position 491,941,940 of record NC_064646.1, on the reverse strand, counting down.
AATCCAAAGTCACCAGAATGTGTAATTTTATCTGTATTCTGAAGCATAATGAAAAAAAAAATTGAATATCGATATGTTACTTCACCAAAAACTAATTATTCACGCAGTCATCCCCTATACGTAGATATATTCGGTGTGAAGAATCCTATGTGCACAGCACTAGCGATTTTCTTCTAGAATATGTCGCCGCTCCCACACATCTCTTGTCAACCTGCTAACGAAAGAAAATGCATTCATTAGCGATATCCAAAGTCACCTGAATGTGTAATTTTATCTGTATTCTACAGCATAATGACAGAAATTTAAAAATCGAGCTGTTTCTTACCAAAAAACTAATTATTCACGCAGTCATCCCCTGTACGTAGATACATTCGGTGTGAAGAATGCTATGTGCACAGCACTAGCGATTTTCTTCTAGAATATGTCGCCGCTCCCACACATCCCTTGTCAACCTGCTAACGAAAGAAAATGCATTCATTAGCGCAATCCAAAGTCACCAGAATGTGTAATTTTTTCTGTATTCCGAAGCATAATGAAAAAAAAATTGAATATCGATCTGTTACTTCCCCAAAAACTAATTATTCACGCAGTCATCCCCTATACGTAGATACATTCGGTGTGAAGAATGCTATGTGCACAGCACTAGCGATTTTCTTCTAGAATATGTCACCGCTCCCACACATCCCTTGTCAACCTGCTAACGAAAGAAAATGCATTCATTAGCGCAATCCAAAGTCACCAGAATGTGTAATTTTATCTGTATTCTACAGCATAATGAGAGAAATTTAAATTTCGGGCTGTTTCTTACCAAAAAACTAATTATTCACGCAGTCATCCCCTGTACGTAGATACATTCGGTGTGAAGAATGCTATGTGCACAGCACTAGCGATTTTCTTGTAGAATATGTCGCCGCTCCCACACATCCCTTGTCAACCTGCTAACGAAAGAAAATGCATTCATTAGCGCAATCCAAAGTCACCTGAATGTGTAATTTTATTTGTATTCTACAGCATAATGAGAGAAATTTAAAAATCGAGCTGTTTCTTACCAAAAAACTAATTATTCACGCAGTCTTCCCTTGTACGTAGATACATTCGGTGTGAAGAATGCTATGTGCACAGCACTAGCGATTTTCTTCTAGAATATGTCGCCGCTCCGACACATCTCTTGTCAACCTGCTAACGAAAGAAAATGCAATCATTAGCGCAATCCAAAGTCACCTGAATGTGTAATTTTATCTGTATTCTACAGCATAATGAGAGAAATTTAAAATTCGGGCTGTATCTTACCAAAACACAAATTATTCATGCAGTCCTCCCCTGTACGTAGATACATTCGGTGTGAAGAATCCTATGTGCACAGCACTAGCGTTTTTCTTCTAGAATATGTCGCCGCTCCCACACATCCCTTGTCAACCTGCTAACGAAAGAAAATGCATTCATTAGCGCAATCCAAAGTCACCGGAATGTGTAATTTTATCTGTGTTCTGAAGCATAATGAAAAAAATTAAATATCTTTCTGTTACTTCCCCAAAAACTACTTATTCACACAGTCATCCCCTGTACGTAGATACATTCGGTGTGAAGAATGCTATGTGCACACCACTAGCGATTTTCTTCTATAATATGTCGCCGCTCCCACACATCTCTTGTCAACATGCTAACGAAAGAAAATGCAATCATTAGCGCAATCCAAAGTACCAGAATGTGTAATTTTATCTGTATTCTGAAGCATAATAAAAAAAAATTGAATATCGGTCTGTTACTTCCCCAAAAACTAATTATTCACGCAGTCATCCCCTATACGTAGATATATTCGGTGTGAAGAATGCTATGTGCACAGCACTAGCGATTTTCTTCTAGAATATGTCGCCGCTCCCACACACCTCTTCTCAACCTCCTAACGAAAGAAAATGCATTCATTAGCACAATCCAAAGTCACCTGAATGTGTAATTTTATCTGTATTCTACAGCATAATGAAAGAAATTTAAAAATCGAGCTGTTTCTTACCAAAAAACTAATTATTCACGCAGTCATCCGCTGTACGTAGATACATTCGGTGTGAAGAATCCTATGTGCACAGCACTAGCGATTTTCATCTAGAATAAGTCGCCGCTCCCACACATCCCTTGTCCACCTGCTAACGAAAGAAAATGCATTCATTAGCGCAATCCAAAGTCACCTGAATGTGTAATTTTATCTGTATTCTACAGCGTAATGAGAGAAATTTAAAAATCGAGCTGTTTCTTACCACAAAACTAATTATTCACGCAGTCATCCCCTGTACGTAGATACATTCGGTGTGAAGAATGCTATGTGCACAGCACTAGCGATTTTCTTCTAGAATATGTCGCCGCTCCCACACATCCCTTGTCAACCTGCTAACGAAAGAAAATGCATTCATTAGCGCAATCCAAAGTCTCCTGAATGTGTAATTTTATCTGTATTCTACAGCATAATGAGAGAAATTTAAAAATCGAGCTGTTTCTTACCAAAACACAAATTATTCATGCAGTCCTCCCCTGTACGTAGATACATTCGGTGTGAAGAATCCTATGTGCACAGCACTAGCGTTTTTCTTCTAGAATATGTCGCCGCTCCCACACATCCCTTGTCAACCTGCTAACGTAAGAAAATGCATTCATTAGCGCAATCCAAAGTCACAGGAATGTGTAATTTTATCTGTGTTTTGAAGCATAATGAAAAAAATTAAATATCTTTCTGTTACTTCCCCAAAAACTACTTATTCACGCAGTCATCTCCTGTACGTAGATACATTCGGTGTGAAGAATGCTATGTGCACAGCACTAGCGATTTTCTTCTATAATATGTCGCCGCTCCCACACATCTCTTGTCAACCTGCTAACGAAAGAAAATGCAATCATTAGCGCAATCCAAAGTCACCAGAATGTGTAATTTTATCTGTATTATGAAGCATAATGAAAAAAAATTTAATATCGATCTGTCACTTTCCCAAAAACTAATTATTCACGCAGTCATCCCCTATACGTAGATATATTCGGTGTGAAGAATGCTATGTGCACAGCACTAGCGATTTTCTTCTAGAATATGTCGCCGCTCCCACACACCTCTTCTCAACCTGCTAACGAAAGAAAATGCATTCATTAGCACAATCCAAAGTCACCTGAATGTGTAATTTTATCTGTATTCTACAGCATAATGAGAGAAATTTAAAAATCGAGCTGTTTCTTACCAAAAAACTGATTATTCACGCAGTCATCCCCTGTACGTAGATACATTCGGTGTGAAGAATGCTATTTGAACACCACTATTGATTTTCTTCTAGAATATGTCGCCGCTCCCACACATCCCTTGTCAACCTGCTAACGAAAGAAAATGCATTCATTAGCGCAATCCAAAGTCACCAGAATGTGTAATTTTATCTGTATTATGAAGCATAATGAAAAAAAATTTAATATCGATCTGTTACTTTCCCAAAAACTAATTATTCACGCAGTCATCCCCTATACGTAGATATATTCGGTGTGAAGAATGCTATGTGCACAGTACTAGCGATTTTCTTCTAGAATATGTCGCCGCTCCCACACACCTCTTCTCAACCTGCTAACGAAAGAAAATGCATTCATTAGCACACTCCAAAGTCACCTGAATGTGTAATTTTATCTGTATTCTGAAGCATAATGAAAAAAAAATTGAATATCGATCTGTTACTTCACCAAAAACTAACTATTAACGCAGTCATCCCCTATACGTAGATATATTCGGTTTGAAGAATGCTATGTGCACAGCACTAGCGATTTTCTTCTAGAATATGTCGCCGCTCCCACACACCTCTTCTCAACCTGCTAACGAAAGAAAATGCATTCATTAGCGCAATCCAAAGTCACCTGAAAGTGTAATTTTATCTGTATTCTACAGCATAATGGGAGAAATTTAAAAATCGAGCTGTTTCTTACCAAAAAACTGATTATACACGCAGTCATCCCCTGTACGTAGATACATTCGGTGTGAAGAATGCTATGTGCACAGCACTAGCGATTTTCTTCTAGAATATGTCGCCGCTCCCACACATCCCTTGTCAACCTGCTAACGAAAGAAAATGCATTCATTAGCGCAATCCAAAGTCACCTGAATGTGTAATTTTATCTGTATTCTACAGCATAATGAGAGAAATTTAAAATTCGGGCTGTTTCTTACCAAAAAACTAATTATTCACGCAGTCATCCCCTGTACGTAGATACATTCGGTGTGAAGAATGCTATGTGCACAGCACTAGCGATTTTCTTGTAGAATATGTCGCCGCTCCCACACATCCCTTGTCAACCTGCTAACGAAAGAAAATGCATTCATTAGCACAATCCAAAGTCACCTGAATGTGTAATTTTATCTGTGTTCTACAGCATAATGCGAGAAATTTAATAATCGATCTGTTACTTCCCCAAAAACTAATTATTCACGCAGTCATCCCCTATACGTAGATATATTCGGTGTGAAGAATGATATGTGCACTGCACTAGCGATTTTGTTCTAGAATATGTCGCCGCTCCCACACACCTCTTCTCAACCTGCTAACGAAAGAAAATGCATTCATTAGCGCAATCCAAAGTCACCTGAAAGTGTAATTTTATCTGTATTCTACAGCATAATGGGAGAAATTTAAAAATCGAGCTGTTTCTTACCAAAAAACTGATTATTCACGCAGTCATCCCCTGTACGTAGATACATTCGGTGTGAAGAATGCTATGTGCACAGCACTAGCGATTTTCTTCTAGAATATGTCGCCGCTCCCACACACCTCTTCTCAACCTGCTAACGAAAGAAAATGCATTCATTAGCGCAATCCAAAGTCACCGGAATGTGTATTTTTATCTGTATTCTACAGCATAATGAGAGAAATTTAAAATTCGGGCTGTTTCTTACCAAAAAACTAATTATTCACGCAGTCATCCCCTGTACGTAGATACATTCGGTGTGAAGAAGGCTATGTGCACAGCACTAGCGATTTTCTTCTAGAATATGTCGCCGCACCCACACATCCCTTGTCAACCTGCTAACGAAAGAAAATGCATTCATTAGCGCAATCCAAAGTCACCGGAATGTGTAATTTTATCTGTATTCTACAGCATAATGAGAGAAATTTAAAATTCGGGCTGTTTCTTACCAAACAACTAATTATTCACGCAGTCATCCCCTGTACGTAGATACATTCGGTGTGAAGAATGCTATGTGCACACCACTAGCGATTTTCTTGTAGAATATGTCGCCGCTCCCACACATCCCTTGTCAACCTGCTAACGAAAGAAAATGCATTCATTAGCACAATCCAAAGTCACCTGAATGTGTAATTTTATCTATATTCTACAGCATAATGCGAGAAATTTAATAATCGATCTGTTACTTCCCCAAAAACTAATTATTCACGCAGTCATCCCCTATACGTAGATATATTCGGTGTGAAGAATGCTATGTGCACTGCACTAGCGATTTTGTTCTAGAATATGTCGCCGCTCCCACACATCTCATGTCAACCTGCTAACGAAAGAAAATGCAATCAGTAGCGCAATCCAAAGTCACCTGAATGTGTAATTTTATCTGTATTCTATAGCATAATGAGAGAAATTTAAAATTCGGGCTGTTTCTTACCAAAACGCTAATTATTCATGCAGTGCTCCCCTGTAGGTAGATACATTCGGTGTGAAGAATCTTATGTGCACAGCACTAGCGTTTTTCTCCTATAATATGTCGCCGCTCACACACATCTCTTGTCAAACTGCTAATGAAAGAAAATGCAATCATTAGCGCAATCCAAAGTCTCCAGAATATGTAATTTTATCTGTATTCTGAAGCATAATGAAAAAAAATTGAATATCGATCTCTTACTTCCCCAAAAACTAATAATTCACGCAGTCATCCCCTATACGTAGATACATTCGGTTTGAAGAATGCTATGTGCACAGCACTAGCGATTTTCTTCTAGAATATGTCGCCGCTCCCACACAACTCTTCTCAACCTGATAACGAAAGAAAATGCATTCATTAGCACAATCCAAAGTCACCTGAAAGTGTAATTTTATCTGTATTCTACAGCATAATGGGAGAAATTTAAAAATCGAGCTGTTTCTTACCAAAAAACTGATTATTCACGCAGTCATCCCCTGTACGTAGATACATTCGGTGTGAAGAATGCTATGTGCACAGCACTAGCGATTTTCTTCTAGAATATGTCGCCGCACCCACACATCCCTTGTCAACCTGCTAACGAAAGAAAATGCATTCATTAGCGCAATCCAAAGTCACCGGAATGTGTAATTTTATCTGTATTCTACAGCATAATGAGAGAAATTTAAAATTCGGGCTGTTTCTTACCAAAAAACTAATTATTCACGCAGTCATCCCCTGTACGTAGATACATTCGGTGTGAAGAATGCTATGTGCACAGCACTAGCGATTTTCTTGTAGAATATGTCGCCGCTCCCACACATCCCTTGTCAACCTGCTAACGAAAGAAAATGCATTCATTAGCACAATCCAAAGTCACCGGAATGTGTAATTTTATCTGTATTCTACAGCATAATGCGAGAAATTTAATAATCGATCTGTTACTTCCCCAAAAACTAATTATTCACGCAGTCATCCCCTATACGTAGATATATTCGGTGTGAAGAATGCTATGTGCACTGCACTAGCGATTTTGTTCTAGAATATGTCGCCGCTCCCACACATCTCATGTCAACCTGCTAACGAAAGAAAATGCAATCATTAGCGCAATCCAAAGTCACCTGAATGTGTAATTTTATCTGTATTCTATAGCATAATGAGAGAAATTTAAAATTCGGGCTGTTTCTTACCAAAACGCTAATTATTCATGCAGTCCTCCCCTGTAGGTAGATACATTCGGTGTGAAGAATCTTATGTGCACAGCACTAGCGTTTTTCTCCTATAATATGTCGCCGCTCACACACATCTCTTGTCAAACTGCTAATGAAAGAAAATGCAATCATTAGCGCAATCCAAAGTCACCAGAATATGTAATTTTATCTGTATTCTGAAGCATAATGAAAAAAAAATTGAATATCGATCTGTTACTTCACCAAAAACTAACTATTAACGCAGTCATCCCCTATACGTAGATATATTCGGTATGAAGAATGCTATGTGCACAGCACTAGCGATTTTCTTCTAGAATATGTCGCCGCTCCCACACACCTCTTCTCAACCTGCTAACGAAAGAAAATGCATTCATTAGCGCAATCCAAAGTCTCCTGAATGTGTAATTTTATCTGTATTCTACAGCATAATGAGAGAAATTTAAAAATCGAGCTGTTTCTTACCAAAACACAAATTATTCATGCAGTCCTCCCCTGTACGTAGATACATTCGGTGTGAAGAATCCTATGTGCACAGCACTAGCGTTTTTCTTCTAGAATATGTCGCCGCTCCCACACATCCCTTGTCAACCTGCTAACGTAAGAGAATGCATTCATTAGCGCAATCCAAAGTCACCGGAATGTGTAATTTTATCTGTGTTTTGAAGCATAATGAAAAAAATTAAATATCTTTCTGTTACTTCCCCAAAAACTACTTATTCACGCAGTCATCTCCTGTACGTAGATACATTCGGTGTGAAGAATGCTATGTGCACAGCACTAGCGATTTTCTTCTATAATATGTCGCCGCTCCCACACATCTCTTGTCAACCTGCTAACGAAAGAAAATGCAATCATTAGCGCAATCCAAAGTCACCAGAATGTGTAATTTTATCTGTATTATGAAGCATAATGAAAAAAAATTTAATATCGATCTGTTACTTTCCCAAAAACTAATTATTCACGCAGTCATCCCCTATACGTAGATATATTCGGTGTGAAGAATGCTATGTGCACAGCACTAGCGATTTTCTTCTAGAATATGTCGCCGCTCCCACACACCTCTTCTCAACCTGCTAACGAAAGAAAATGCATTCATTAGCACAATCCAAAGTCACCTGAATGTGTAATTTTATCTGTATTCTACAGCATAATGAGAGAAATTTAAAAATCGAGCTGTTTCTTACCAAAAAACTGATTATTCACGCAGTCATCCCCTGTACGTAGATACATTCGGTGTGAAGAATGCTATTTGAACAGCACTATTGATTTTCTTCTAGAATATGTCGCCGCTCCCACACATCCCTTGTCAACCTGCTAACGAAAGAAAATGCATTCATTAGCGCAATCCAAAGTCACCAGAATGTGTAATTTTATCTGTATTATGAAGCATAATGAAAAAAAATTTAATATCGATCTGTTACTTTCCCAAAAACTAATTATTCACGCAGTCATCCCCTATACGTAGATATATTCGGTGTGAAGAATGCTATGTGCACAGTACTAGCGATTTTCTTCTAGAATATGTCGCCGCTCCCACACACCTCTTCTCAACCTGCTAACGAAAGAAAATGCATTCATTAGCACACTCCAAAGTCACCTGAATGTGTAATTTTATCTGTATTCTGAAGCATAATGAAAAAAAAATTGAATATCGATCTGTTACTTCACCAAAAACTAACTATTAACGCAGTCATCCCCTATACGTAGATATATTCGGTTTGAAGAATGCTATGTGCACAGCACTAGCGATTTTCTTCTAGAATATGTCGCCGCTCCCACACACCTCTTCTCAACCTGCTAACGAAAGAAAATGCATTCATTAGCGCAATCCAAAGTCACCTGAAAGTGTAATTTTATCTGTATTCTACAGCATAATGGGAGAAATTTAAAAATCGAGCTGTTTCTTACCAAAAAACTGATTATACACGCAGTCATCCCCTGTACGTAGATACATTCGGTGTGAAGAATGCTATGTGCACAGCACTAGCGATTTTCTTCTAGAATATGTCGCCGCTCCCACACATCCCTTGTCAACCTGCTAACGAAAGAAAATGCATTCATTAGCGCAATCCAAAGTCACCTGAATGTGTAATTTTATCTGTATTCTACAGCATAATGAGAGAAATTTAAAATTCGGGCTGTTTCTTACCAAAAAACTAATTATTCACGCAGTCATCCCCTGTACGTAGATACATTCGGTGTGAAGAATGCTATGTGCACAGCACTAGCGATTTTCTTGTAGAATATGTCGCCGCTCCCACACATCCCTTGTCAACCTGCTAACGAAAGAAAATGCATTCATTAGCACAATCCAAAGTCACCTGAATGTGTAATTTTATCTGTGTTCTACAGCATAATGCGAGAAATTTAATAATCGATCTGTTACTTCCCCAAAAACTAATTATTCACGCAGTCATCCCCTATACGTAGATATATTCGGTGTGAAGAATGCTATGTGCACTGCACTAGCGATTTTGTTCTAGAATATGTCGCCGCTCCCACACACCTCTTCTCAACCTGCTAACGAAAGAAAATGCATTCATTAGCGCAATCCAAAGTCACCTGAAAGTGTAATTTTATCTGTATTCTACAGCATAATGGGAGAAATTTAAAAATCGAGCTGTTTCTTACCAAAAAACTGATTATTCACGCAGTCATCCCCTGTACGTAGATACATTCGGTGTGAAGAATGCTATGTGCACAGCACTAGCGATTTTCTTCTAGAATATGTCGCCGCTCCCACACACCTCTTCTCAACCTGCTAACGAAAGAAAATGCATTCATTAGCGCAATCCAAAGTCACCGGAATGTGTAATTTTATCTGTATTCTACAGCATAATGAGAGAAATTTAAAATTCGGGCTGTTTCTTACCAAAAAACTAATTATTCACGCAGTCATCCCCTGTACGTAGATACATTCGGTGTGAAGAAGGCTATGTGCACAGCACTAGCGATTTTCTTCTAGAATATGTCGCCGCACCCACACATCCCTTGTCAACCTGCTAACGAAAGAAAATGCATTCATTAGCGCAATCCAAAGTCACCGGAATGTGTAATTTTATCTGTATTCTACAGCATAATGAGAGAAATTTAAAATTCGGGCTGTTTCTTACCAAACAACTAATTATTCACGCAGTCATCCCCTGTACGTAGATACATTCGGTGTGAAGAATGCTATGTGCACACCACTAGCGATTTTCTTGTAGAATATGTCGCCGCTCCCACACATCCCTTGTCAACCTGCTAACGAAAGAAAATGCATTCATTAGCACAATCCAAAGTCACCTGAATGTGTAATTTTATCTATATTCTACAGCATAATGCGAGAAATTTAATAATCGATCTGTTACTTCCCCAAAAACTAATTATTCACGCAGTCATCCCCTATACGTAGATATATTCGGTGTGAAGAATGCTATGTGCACTGCACTAGCGATTTTGTTCTAGAATATGTCGCCGCTCCCACACATCTCATGTCAACCTGCTAACGAAAGAAAATGCAATCAGTAGCGCAATCCAAAGTCACCTGAATGTGTAATTTTATCTGTATTCTATAGCATAATGAGAGAAATTTAAAATTCGGGCTGTTTCTTACCAAAACGCTAATTATTCATGCAGTCCTCCCCTGTAGGTAGATACATTCGGTGTGAAGAATCTTATGTGCACAGCACTAGCGTTTTTCTCCTATAATATGTCGCCGCTCACACACATCTCTTGTCAAACTGCTAATGAAAGAAAATGCAATCATTAGCGCAATCCAAAGTCACCAGAATATGTAATTTTATCTGTATTCTGAAGCATAATGAAAAAAAATTGAATATCGATCTCTTACTTCCCCAAAAACTAATAATTCACGCAGTCATCCCCTATACGTAGATACATTCGATTTGAAGAATGCTATGTGCACAGCACTAGCGATTTTCTTCTAGAATATGTCGCCGCTCCCACACAACTCTTCTCAACCTGATAACGAAAGAAAATGCATTCATTAGCACAATCCAAAGTCACCTGAAAGTGTAATTTTATCTGTATTCTACAGCATAATGGGAGAAATTTAAAAATCGAGCTGTTTCTTACCAAAAAACTGATTATTCACGCAGTCATCCCCTGTACGTAGATACATTCGGTGTGAAGAATGCTATGTGCACAGCACTAGCGATTTTCTTCTAGAATATGTCGCCGCACCCACACATCCCTTGTCAACCTGCTAACGAAAGAAAATGCATTCATTAGCGCAATCCAAAGTCACCGGAATGTGTAATTTTATCTGTATTCTACAGCATAATGAGAGAAATTTAAAATTCGGGCTGTTTCTTACCAAAAAACTAATTATTCACGCAGTCATCCCCTGTACGTAGATACATTCGGTGTGAAGAATGCTATGTGCACAGCACTAGCGATTTTCTTGTAGAATATGTCGCCGCTCCCACACATCCCTTGTCAACCTGCTAACGAAAGAAAATGCATTCATTAGCACAATCCAAAGTCACCGGAATGTGTAATTTTATCTGTATTCTACAGCATAATGCGAGAAATTTAATAATCGATCTGTTACTTCCCCAAAAACTAATTATTCACGCAGTCATCCCCTATACGTAGATATATTCGGTGTGAAGAATGCTATGTGCACTGCACTAGCGATTTTGTTCTAGAATATGTCGCCGCTCCCACACATCTCATGTCAACCTGCTAACGAAAGAAAATGCAATCATTAGCGCAATCCAAAGTCACCTGAATGTGTAATTTTATCTGTATTCTATAGCATAATGAGAGAAATTTAAAATTCGGGCTGTTTCTTACCAAAACGCTAATTATTCATGCAGTCCTCCCCTGTAGGTAGATACATTCGGTGTGAAGAATCTTATGTGCACAGCACTAGCGTTTTTCTCCTATAATATGTCGCCGCTCACACACATCTCTGGTCAAACTGCTAATGAAAGAAAATGCAATCATTAGCGCAATCCAAAGTCACCAGAATATGTAATTTTATCTGTATTCTGAAGCATAATGAAAAAAAAATTGAATATCGATCTGTTACTTCACCAAAAACTAACTATTAACGCAGTCATCCCCTATACGTAGATATATTCGGTATGAAGAATGCTATGTGCACAGCACTAGCGATTTTCTTCTAGAATATGTCGCCGCTCCCACACACCTCTTCTCAACCTGCTAACGAAAGAAAATGCATTCATTAGCGCAATCCAAAGTCACCTGAAAGTGTAATTTTATCTGTATTCTACAGCATAATGGGAGAAATTTAAAAATCGAGCTGTTTCTTACCAAAAAACTGATTATTCACGCAGTCATCCCCTGTACGTAGATACATTCGGTGTGAAGAATGCTATGTGCACAGCACTAGCGATTTTCTTCTAGAATATGTCGCCGCACCCACACATCCCTTGTCAACCTGCTAACGAAAGAAAATGCATTCATTAGCGCAATCCAAAGTCACCGGAATGTGTAATTTTATCTGTATTCTACAGCATAATGAGAGAAATTTAAAATTCGGGCTGTTTCTTACCAAAAAACTAATTATTCACGCAGTCATCCCCTGTACGTAGATACATTCGGTGTGAAGAATGCTATGTGCACAGCACTAGCGATTTTCTTGTAGAATATGTCGCCGCTCCCACACATCCCTTGTCAACCTGCTAACGAAAGAAAATGCATTCATTAGCACAATCCAAAGTCACCTGAATGTGTAATTTTATCTGTATTCTACAGCATAATGCGAGAAATTTAATAATCGATCTGTTACTTCCCCAAAAACTAATTATTCACGCAGTCATCCCCTATACGTAGATATATTCGGTGTGAAGAATGCTATGTGCACTGCACTAGCGATTTTGTTCTAGAATATGTCGCCGCTCCCACACATCTCATGTCAACCTGCTAACGAAAGAAAATGCAATCATTAGCGCAATCCAAAGTCACCTGAATGTGTAATTTTATCTGTATTCTATAGCATAATGAGAGAAATTTAAAATTCGGGCTGTTTCTTACCAAAACGCTAATTATTCATGCAGTCCTCCTCTGTAGGTAGATACATTCGGTGTGAAGAATCTTATGTGCACAGCACTAGCGTTTTTCTCCTATAATATGTCGCCGCTCACACACATCTCTTGTCAAACTTCTAATGAAAGAAAATGCAATCATTAGCGCAATCCAAAGTCACCAGAATATGTAATTTTATCTGTATTCTGAAGCATAATGAAAAAAAATTGAATATCGATCTCTTACTTCCCCAAAAACTAATTATTCACGCAGTCATCCCCTATACGTAGATATATTCGGTGTGAAGAATGCCATGTGCACAGCACTAGCGATTTTCTTCTAGAATATGTCGCCGCTCCCACACAACTCTTCTCAACCTGCTAACGAAAGAAAATGCATTCATTAGCACAATCCAAAGTCACCTGAATGTGTAATTTTATCTGTATTCTACAGCATAATGAGAGGAAATTTAAAAATCGAGCTGTTTCTTACCAAAAAACTAATTATTCACGCAGTCATCCCCTGTACGTAGATACATTCGGTGTGAAGAATGCTATGTGCACAGCACTAGCGATTTTCCTCTAGAATATGTCGCCGCTCCCACACATCCCTTGTCAACCTGCTAACGAAAGAAAATGCATTCATTAGCGCAATGCAAAGTCACCTGAATGTGTAATTTTATCTGTATTCTACAGCATAATGAGAGAAATTTAAAATTCGGGCTGTTTCTTACCAAAAAATAATTATTCACGCAGTCATCCCCTGTACGTAGATACATACGGTGTGAAGAATGCTATGTGCACAGCACTAGCGATTTTCTTCTAGAATATGTCGCCGCTCCCACACATCCCTTGTCAACCTGCTAACGAAAGAAAATGCATTCATTAGCGCAATCCAAAGTCACCAGAATGTGTAATTTTATCTGTATTCTACAGCATAATGAGAGAAATTTAAAATTCGGGCTGTTTCTTACCAAAAAACTAATTATTCACGCAGTCATCCCCTGTACGTAGATACATTCGGTGTGAAGAATCCTATGTGCACAGCACTAGCGATTTTCTTCTAGAATATGTCGCCGCTCCCACACATCCCTTGTCAACCTGCTAACGAAAGAAAATGCATTCATTAGCGCAATCCAAAGTCACCTGAATGTGTAATTTTATCTGTGTTCTGAAGCATAATGAAAAAAATTAAATATCTTTCTGTTACTTCCCCAAAAACTACTTATTCACGCAGTCATCCCCTGTACGTAGATACATTCGGTGTGAAGAATGCTATGTGCACAGCACTAGCGATTTTCTTCTAGAATATGTCGCCGCTCCCACACATCCCTTGTCAACCTGCTAACGAAAGAATATGCATTCATTAGCGCAATCCAAAGTCACCAGAATGTGTAATTTTCTCTGTATTCTGAAGCATAATGAAAAAAAATTTAATATCGAACTGTTACTTCCCCAAAAACTAATTATTCACGCAGTCATCCCCTATACGTAGATATATTCGATGTGAAGAATGCTATGTGCACAGCACTAGCGATTTTCTTCTAGATTATGTCGCCGCTCCCACACACCTCTTCTCAACCTGCTAACGAAAGAAAATGCATTCATTAGCACAATCCAAAGTCACCTGAATGTGTAATTTTATCTGTATTCTTGAGCATAAGGAAAAAAAAATTGAATATTGAACTGTTACATCACCAAAAACTAATTATTCACGCAGTCATCCCCTTTACGTAGATATATTCGGTGTGAAGAATGCTATGTGCATAGCACTAGCGATTTTCTTCTAGAATATGTCGCCGCTCCCACACATCCCTTGTCAACCTGCTAACGAAAGAAAATGCATTCATTAGCGCAATCCAAAGTCACCTGAATGTGTAATTTTATCTGTATTCTACAGCATAATGAGAGAAATTTAAAAATCGAGCTGTTTCTTACCAAAAAACTGATTATTCACGCAATCATCCCCTGTACGTAGATACATTCGGTGTGAAGAATGCTATGTGCACAGCACTAGCGATTTTCTTCTATAATATATCGCCGCTCCCACACATCCCTTGTCAACCTGCTAACGAAAGAAAATGCATTCATTAGCGCAATCCAAAGTCACCGGAATGTGTAATTTTATCTGTATTCTACAGCATAATGAGAGAAATTTAAAATTCTGGCTGTTTCTTACCAAAAAACTAATTATTCACGCAGTCATCCCCTGTACGTAGATACATTCGGTGTGAAGAATGCTATGTGCACAGCACTAGCGATTTTCTTCTAGAATATGTCGCCCATCCCACACATCCCTTGTCAACCTGCTAACGAAAGAAAATGCATTCATTAGCGCAATCCAAAGTCACCAGAATGTGTAATTTTATCTGTACTCTGAAGCATAATGAAAAAAAATTGAATATCGTTCTGTTACTTCCCCAAAAACTAATTATTAACGCAGTCATCCCCTATACGTAGATATATTCGGTGTGAAGAATGCAATGTGCACAGCACTAGCGATTTCCTTCTAGAATATGTCGCCGCTCCCACACACCTCTTCTCAACCTCCTAACGAAAGAAAATGCATTCATTAGCACAATCCAAAGTCACCTGAATGTGTAATTTTATCTGTATTCTACAGCATAATGAGAGAAATTTAAAAATCGATCTGTTACTTCCCCAAAAACTAATTATTCACGCAGTCATCCCCTATACGTAGATATATTCGGTGTGAAGAATGCTATGTGCACAGCACTAGCGATTTTCTTCTAGAATATGTCGCCGCTCCCACACATCTCTTGTCAACCTGCTAACGAAAGAAAATGCAATCATTAGCGCAATCCAAAGTCACCTGAATGTGTAATTTTATCTGTAATCTACAGCTTAATGAGAGAAATTTAAAATTCGGGCTGTTTCTTACCAAAACACAAATTATTCATGCAGTCCTCCCCTGTACGTAGATACATTCGGTGTGAAGAATGCTATGTGCACAGCACTAGCGATTTTCTTCTAGAATATGTCGCCGCTCCCACACACCTCTTCTTAACCTGCTAACGAAAGAAAATGCATTCATTAGCACAATCCAAAGTCACCTGAATGTGTAATTTTATCTGTATTCTGAAGCATAATGAAAAAAAAATTGAATATCGATCTGTTACATCACCAAAAACTAATTATTCACGCAGTCATCCCCTATACGTAGATATATTCGGTGTGAAGAATGCTATGTGCACAGCACTAGCGATTTTCTTCTAGAATATGTCGCCGCTCCCACACATCCCTTGTCAACCTGCTAACGAAAGAATATGCATTCATTAGCGCAATCCAAAGTTACCAGAATGTGTAATTTTATCTGTATTCTGAAGCATAATGAAAAAAAATTTAATATCGATCTGTTACTTCCCCAAAAACTAATTATTCACGCAGTCATCCCCTATACGTAGATATATTCGGTGTGAAGAATGCTATGTGCACAGCACTAGCGATTTTCTTCTAGAATATGTCGCCGCTCCCACACACCTCTTCTCAACCTGCTAACGAAAGAAAATGCATTCATTAGCACAATCCAAAGTCACCTGAATGTGTAATTTTATCTGTATTCTACAGCATAATGAGAGAAATTTAAAAATCGATCTGTTACTTCCCCAAAAACTAATTATTCACGCAGTCAACCCCTATACGTAGATATATTCGGTGTGAAGAATGCTATGTGCACAGAACTAGCGTTTTTCTTCTAGAATATGTCGCCGCTCCCACACATCCCTTGTCAACCTGCTAACGAAAGAAAATGCATTCATTAGCGCAATCCAAAGTCACCTGAATGTGTAATTTTATCTGTATTCTACAGCATAATGAAAGAAATTTAAAAATCGAGCTGTTTCTTACCAAAAAACTGATTATTCACGCAATCATCCCCTGTACGTAGATACATTCGGTGTGAAGAATGCTATGTGCACAGCAATAGCGATTTTCTTCTAGAATATGTCGCCGCTCCCACACATCCCTTGTCAACCTGCTAACGAAAGAAAATGCAATCACTAGCGCAATCCAAAGTCACCTCAATGTGTAATTTTACTTGTTTTCTATAGCATAATGAGAGAAATTTAAAATTCGAGCTGTTTCTTACCAAAACACTAATTATTCATGCAGTCATCCCCTGTACGTAGATACATTCGGTGTGAAGAATGCTATGTGAACAGCACTAGCGTTTTTCTTCTAGAATATGTCGCCGCTCCCACACATCCCTTGTCAACCTGCTAACGAAAGAAAATGCATTCATTAGCGCCATCCAAAGTCACCAGAATGTGTAATTCTATCTGTGTTCTGAAGCATAATGAAAAAAAGTTAAATATCGTTCTGTTACTTCCCCAAAAACTACTTATTCACGCAGTCATCCCCTGTCCGTAGATACATTCGGTGTGAACAATGCTATGTGCACAGCACTAGCGATTTTCTTCTAGAATATGTCGCCGCTCCCACACATCCCTTGTCAACCTGCTAACGAGAGAAAATGCAATCATTAGCGCAATCCCAAGTCACCTGAATGTGTAATTTTATCTGTTTTCTATAGCATAATGAGAGAAATTTAAAAATCGAGCTGTTTCTTTCCAGAAAGCTAATTATTCACGCAGTCATCCCCTGTACGTAGGTACATTCGGTGTGAAGAATGCTATGTGCACAGCACTAGCGATTTTATTGTCGAATATGTCGCCGCTCCCACACATCTTTTTTCAACCTGCTGACCAAAGAAAATGCATTCATTAGCGCAAACCAAAGTCACCTGAATGTGTAATGTTATCTGTATTCTAAAGCATAATGAAAAAAAATTTAATATCGAGCTGTTACATCCCCAAAAACTAATTATTCACGCAGTCATCCCCTGTACGTAGGTACATTCGGTGTGATGAATGCTATCTGCACAGCTACCGATTTTCTTCTAGAATATGTCGCCGCTCTCACACATCCCTTGTCATGCTGCTAACGAAAGAAAATGCAATCATTAGCGCAATCCAAAGTCTCCTGAATGTGTAATTTTATCTGTACTCTTAAGAATAATTAAAAAAATTAAATATCGGGTTGTTACTTCCCAAAAACAAATTATACACGCAGTCATACCCTGTACGTAGATACATTCGGTGTGATGAATTATATGTGCACGGCACTAGCGATTTTCTTCTACAATATGTCGCCGCTACTACACATCTCGTGTCAACCTGCTAACGAAAGAAAATGCAATCATTAGCGCAATATAAAATCACCTGAATATATAATTTTATCTGTATTCTAAAGCATAATGAGAGAAATTTAAAAATCGAGCTGTTTCTTTCCAGAAAGCTAATTATTCACGCAGTCATCCCCTGTACGTAGGTACATTCGGTGTGAAGAATGCTATGTGCACAACACTAGCTGTTTTATTGTCGAATATGTCGCCGCTCCCACACATCTTTTTTCAACCTGCTGACGAAAGAAAATGCAATCATTAGCGCAATCCAAAGTCACCTGAATGTGTAATTTTACCTGTATTCTAAAGCATAATGAAAAAAAATTAAATATCGAGCTGTTACTTCCCAAAAAACTAATTATTCACGCAGTCATCCCCTGTACGTAGGTACATTCGTTGTGATGAATGCTATCTGCACAGCACTAGCGATTTTATTGTCGAATATGTCGCCTCTCCCACACATCTTTTTTCAACCTGCTGACGAAAGAAAATGCAATCATTAGCGCAAACCAAAGTCACCTGACTGTGTAATTTTATCTGTATTCTAAAGCATAATGAAAAAAAATTAAATATCGAGCTGTTACATCCCCAAAAACTAATTATTCACGCAGTCATCCCCTGTACGTAGGTACATTCGGTGTGATGAATGCTATCTGCACAGCTACCGATTTTCTTCTAGAATATGTCTCCGCTCTCACACATCCCTTGTCATGCTCCTAACGAAGGAAAATGCAACCATTAGCGCAATCCAAAGTCTCCTGAATGTGTAATTTTATCAGTACTCTTAGGAATAATTAAAAAAATTAAATATCGGGTTGTTACTTCCCCAAAATCTAATTATTCACGCAGCCATCCCCTGTACGTAGATACATTCGGTGTGATGAATGATATGTGCACAGCACTAGCGATTTTCTTCTACAATATGTCGCCGCTACTACACATCTCTTGTCAACCTGCTAACGAAAGAAAATGCAATCATTAGCGCAATATAAAATCACCTGAATGTATAATTTTATCTGTATTCTAAAGCATAATGAGAGAAATTTAAAAATCGAGATGTTTCTTTCCAGAAAGCTAATTATTCACGCAGTCATCCCCTGTACGTAGGTACATTCGGTGTGAAGAATGCTATGTGCACAGCACTAGCGATTTTATTGTCGAATATGTCGCCGCTCCCACACATCTTTTTTCAACCTGCTGACGAAAGAAAATGCAATCATTAGCGCAAACCAAAGTCACCTGAATGTGTAATTTTATCTGTATTCTAAAGCATAATGAATAAAAATTAAATATCGAGCTCTTACTTCCCAAAAAACTAATTATTCACCCAGTCATCCCCTGTACGTAGGTACATTCGGTGTGATGAATGCTATCTGCACAGCTACCGATTTTCTTCTAGAATATGTCGCCGCTCTCACACATCCCTTGTCATGCTGCTAACGAAGGAAAATGCAATCATTAGCGCAATCCAAAGTCACCTGAATGTGTAATTTTATCTGTATTCTAAAGCCTAATGAGAGAAATTTAAAAATCGAGCTGTTTCTTACCAAAAAACTGATTATTCATGCAGTCATCCTCTGTAAGTAGATACATTCGGTGTGAAGAATGCTACCTGCATAGCACTAGCGATTTTCTTCTAGAATATGTCTCCGCTCCCACACATCTCTTGTCAACCTGCTAACGAAACAAATTGCAATCACTAGGGCAAACCAAAGCCACCTGAATGTGTAATTTTATCTGTATTCTAAAGCATACTGGGACAAATTTAAAAATCGAGCTCTTTCATACCAAAAAAGTAATTATTCATGCTGTCATCCCCTGTTCATAGATACATTCGGTGTGAAGAATGCTATCTGCACAGCACTAGCGATTTTCTTCTAGAATATGTCTCCGCTCCCACATATCTCTTGTCAACCTGCTAACGAAAGAAATTGCAATCACTAGGGCAAACCAAAGTCACCTGAATGTGTAATTTTATCTGTATTCTAAAGCATACTGGGAGAAATTTAAAAATCGAGCTCTTTCATACCGAAAAAGTAATTATTCATGCTGTCATCCCCTGTACGTAGATACATTCGGTGTGAAGAATGCTATAGGCACAGCACTAGCGATTTTCTTCTAGAATATGTCGCCGCTCCCACACATCTCTTGTCAACCTGTTAACGAAAGAAATTGCAATCATTAGCGCAATCCAAAGTCAAACGAATGTGTAATTTTATCTGTATTCTAAAGCATAATGAATAAAATTAAATATCGAGCTGTTACATCCCCAAAAACTAATTATTCACGCAGTCATCCCCTGTACGTAGGTACATTCGGTGTGAAGAATGCTATGTGCACAGCACTACCGATTTCCTTCTAGAATATATCGCCGCTCCCACACATCTCTTGTCAACCTGCTAACGAAAGAAAATCAATCATTAGCGCAATCCAAGGTCACCTGAATGTGTAATTTTATCTGTACTCAAAAGAATAATGAATAAAATTTAATATCGAGCTGTTACTTCCCCAAAAACTATATATTCATGCAGTCATCCCCTGTACGTAGATACATTCGGTGTGAACAATGCTATGTGCACAGCCTAGCGATTTTCTTCTAGAATATGTCGCCGCTCCCACACATCTCTTGTCAACCTGCTAACGATAGAAAATGCAATCATTAGCGCAATCCAAAGTCACCTGAATGTGTAATTTTATCTGTATTCTAAAGCATAATGAAAAAAAATTAAATATCGAGCTTTTGCTTCCCCAAAAACTAATTATTCACGCAGTCTTCCCCTCTACGTAAGTACATTCGGTGTGAAGAATGTTATCTGCACACCACTAGCGATTTTATTGTCGAATATGTCGCCGCTCCCACACATCTTTTGTCAACCTGCTGACTGAAGAAAATGCAATCATTAGCGCAAACCAAAGTCACCTGAATGTGTAATTTTATCTGTATTCTAAAGCATAATGAAAAAAAATTAAACATCGAGCTGTTACTTCCCAAAAAACTAATTATTCATCCAGTCATCCCCTGTACGTAGGTACATTCGGTGTGATGAATGCTATCTGCACGGCTACCGATTTTCTTCTAGAATATGTCGCCGCTCTCACACATCCCTTGACATGCTGCTAACGAAGGAAAATGCAATCATTAGCGCAATCCAAAGTCACCTGAATGTGTAATTTTATCTGTATTCTAAAGCATAATGAGAGAAATTTAATAATCGAGCTGTTTCTTACCAAAAAACTGATTATTCATGCAGTAATCCCCTGTACGTAGATACATTCGCTGTGAAGAATGCTACCTGCATAGCAATTGCGATTTTCTTCTAGAATATATCGCCGCTCCCACACATCTCTTGTCAACCTGCTAACGAAAGAAAATCAATCATTAGCGCAATCCAAGGTCACCTGAATGTGTAATTTTATCTGTACTCAAATGAATAATGAAAAAAATAAATATCGAGCTGTTACTTCCCCAAAAACTATATATTCATGCAGTCATCCCCTGTACGTAGATACATTCGGTGTGATGAATGCTATGTGCACAGCACTAGCGATTTTCTTCTAGAATATGTCGCTACTCCCACACATCTCTTGTCAACCTGCTAACGCAAGTAAATGCAATCATTAGCGCAATCCAAAGTCACCTGAATGTGTAATTTTATCTGTTTTCTAAAGCATAATGAGAGATATTTAAAAATCGAGCTGTTTCTTACCAAATAACTAATTATTCATGCAGTCATTCCTTTACGTAGATACATTCGGTGTGAAGAATGCTATGTGCACAGCACTAGCGATTTTCTTCTAGCATATATCACCTCTCAGACACAACTCTTATCAACTTGCTAACGAAAGAAATTGCAATCATTAGCGCAATCAAAAGTCTCCTTAATGTGCAATTTTAACTGTATTCTAAAGCATAATAAGAGAAATTTAAAAACGGGCTGTTTCTTACCAAAATAGTAATTATTCATGCAGTCCTCCCCTGTACGTAGATACATTCGATGTGAAGAATGCTATGTGCACAGCACTAGCGATTTTCTTCTAGAATATGACGCCGCTCCCACACATCTCTTGTCAACCTGCTAACGAAAGAACATGCAATCATTAGCGCAATCCAAAGTCTCCTTAATGTGTAATTTTAACTGTATTCTAAACCATAATGAGAGAAATTTAAAAATCGAGCTGTTTCTTACCAAAATACTAATTATTCATGCAGTCCTCCCCTGTACGTAGATACATTCGGTGTGAAGAATGCTATGTGCACAGCACTAGCGATTTTCTTCTAGAATATGTCGCCGCTCCCACACATCTCTTGTCAACCTGCTAACGAAAGGAAATGCAATCATTAGCGCAATCCAAAGCCGCCTGAATGTGTAATTTAGTCTGTATTCTAAAGCATAATGAGAGAAATTTAAAAATCGATCTGTTTCTTACCAAAAAAACAAATTATTCTCGCAGTCATCCCCTGTACGTAGATACATTCGGTGTAAGGAATGCTATGTGCACAGCACTAGCGATTTTCTTCTAGAATATGTCACCGCTCCCACACATATCTTGTCAACCTACTAACGACAGAAAATACAATCATTAGCGCAAACCAAAGTCACCTGAATGTGTAATTTTATCTGTATTCTAAAGCATAATGAGAGAAATATAAAAATCGAGCTGTTTCTTACCAAAAAGTAAATATTCATGCAGTCATCCCCAGTACGTAGATACATTCGGTGTGAGGAATGCTATGTGCACAGCACGATCGATTTCCTTCTAGATTATGTCGCCGCTACCACACATCACTTGCCAACCTGCTAACGAAAGAGAATCAATAATTAACGCAATCCAAAGTCACCAGAATGTGTAATTTCATCTGTATTCTAAAGCATAAGCAGAGATATTTAAGAATCGAGCTGTTTCTTACCAAAAAATTAACTATTCACGCAGTCATCCCCTGTACGTAGATTTATTCATGTGAAGAATGCTACCTGCACAGCACTAGCGATTTTCTTTTAGAATATGTCGCCGCTCCCACACATCTCTTGTCGACCTGCTAACGAAAGAAAATGCAAACATTAGCGCAATCCAAAGCCACCTGAATGTGTAATTTAGTCTGTATTCTAAAGCATAATGAGAGAAATTTAAAAATCGAGCAGTTTCTTACCAAAAAACTAATTATGCACGCAGTCATCCCCTGTACGTAGATACATTCGGTGTGAAGAATGCTATGTGCACAGCACTAGCGATTTTATTGTCGAATATGTCGCCACTCCCACACATCTATTGTCAACCTGCTGACTAAAGAAAATGCAATCATTAGGGCAATCCTAAGTCACCTGAATGTGTAATTTTACCAGTATTCTAAAGCATAACGAGAGAAATTTAAATATCGACTTTTTTCTTACCAAAAAACTAATTATTCATGCAGTCATCCCTTGTACGTTGATACATTCGGTGTGAAGAATGCTATGTCCACAGGACAAGCGATTTTATTGTCTAATATGTCGCCGATCCCACACATCTATTGTAAACCTGCTGACGAAAGAAAATGCAATCATTGGTGCAATACAAAGTCACGTGAAAGTGTAATTTTATCTGTATTCTAAAGCATAATGTGAGAAATTTAAAATTCGAGCTGTTTCTTACCAAATACCTAATTATTCATGCAGTCATACCCTTTACGTAAATACATTCGGTGTGAAGAATGCTATGTGCACAGCACTAGCGATTTTCTTCTAGAATATGTCGCCGCTCCCACACATCCCTTGTCAACCTGCTATCGAAAGAAAATGCAATGATTAGCGCAAACCAAAGCCACCTGAATGTGTAGTTTTATCTGTATTCTGAAGCATACTGGGAGAAATTAAAAAATCGAGCTGTTTCTTACCAAAAAACTAATTATTCATGCAGTCATCCCCTGTACGTAGATACATTCGGTGTAAAGAGTGCTATGTGCACAGAACTAGCAATTTTCTTCTAGAATATGTCGCCGCTCTCACACTTCTCTTGTCAAGCTGCTAACGAAAGAAAATGCAATCATTAGCGCAATCCAAAATCACTAGAATGTGTAATTTTATCTGTATTCTAAAGCATAATGAAAATAAATTAAATATCGAGCTGTTACTTCCCCAAAAACTATATATTCATGCAGTCATCCCCAGTACGTAGGTACATTCGGTGTGAAGAATGCTATGTGCACAGCACTAGCGATTTTATTTTCGAATATGTCCCCGCTCCCACACATATTTTGTCAACCTGCTGGCTAAAGAAAATGCAATCATTAGCGCAATCCAAAGTCACCTGAATGTGAAATTTTACCTGTATTCTGGAGCATACCGAGAGAAATTTAAAAATCGAACTGTATCTTGCCAAATAACTTATTATTCATGCAGTCATCCCTTGTACGTAGATACATTCGGTGTGAAGAATGCTATGTGCACAGCACTAGCGATTTTCTTCTAGATTATTTCGCCGCTTTCACACATCTATTTTCAAGCTGCTAACGAAAAGAATTGCAATCATTAGCGCAATCCAAAGTAACCAGAATGTGTAATTTTATCTATATTATAAAGCATAATGAAAAAAAATTAAAAATCGAGCTGTTTCTTACCAAAAAACTAATTATTCACGCAGTCATATCCTCTACGCAGATACATTCGGTGTGAAGAACGGTATGTGCACAGCACTAGCGATTTCCTTCTAGAATATGTCGCCGCTCCCACACATCTTTTGTCAACCTGCTAACGAAAGAAAATCAATCATTAGCGCAATCCAAGGTCACCTGAATGTGTAAGTTTATCTGTATTCTGAAGCATACTGGGAGAAATTAAAAAATCGAGCTGTTTCTTACCAAAAAACTAATTATTCATGCAGTCATCCCCATCCTAGCGATTTTACTGTCGAAAGTGTCGCCGCTCCCACACATCTTTGTCAACGTGCTGACGAAAGAAAATGCAATCATTA
Source organism: Schistocerca serialis cubense (assembly GCF_023864345.2). Lineage (NCBI taxonomy): Eukaryota > Metazoa > Arthropoda > Insecta > Orthoptera > Acrididae > Schistocerca > Schistocerca serialis. The sequence continues at coordinate 491,916,941 of NC_064646.1, read as the reverse complement.
GCGCAATTCAAAGTCACCTGAATGTGTAATTTTATCTGTATTCTAAAGCATAATGAAAAAAAAATAAATATCGAGCTGTTACTTCCCCGAAAACTAATTATTCACGCAGTCATCCCCTGTACGTAGGTACATTCGGTGTGAAGAATGCTATGTGCACAGCACTACCAATTTTCTTCTAGAATATGTCGCCGCTCTCACACATCCCTTGTCATGCTGCTAACGAAATAAAATGCAATCATTAGCGCAATCCAAAGTCACCAGAATGTGTAATTTTATCTGTATTCTTAAGAATACTGGGAGAAATTTAAAAAACGAGCTCTTTCTTACCAAAAAAGTAATTATTCTTGCAGTCATCCCCTGTACGTAGATATATTCGGTGTGAAGAATGCTATCTGCACAGCACTAGCGATTTTCTTATAGAATATGTCGCCGCTCCCACACATCTCTTGTCAACCTGTTAACGAAAGAAAATGCAATCATTCGCGCAATCCAAAGTCACCTGAATGTGTAATTTTATCTGTAGTCTAGAGCATAATGAGAGATATTTAGAAATCGAGCTGTTTCTTACCAAATAACTAATTATTCATGAAGTCATTCCTTTACGTAGATACATTCGGTGTTAAGAATGCTATGTGCACAGCACTAGCGATTTTCTTCTAGAATATATCGCCTCTCAGACACAACTCTTGTCAACTTGCTAACGAAAGAAAATGCAATCAGTAGCGCAATCCAAAGCCTCCTTAATGTGTAATTTTAACTGTATTCTAAAGCATAATGAGAGAAATTTAAAAATCGAGCTGTTTCTTACCAAAATACTAATTATTCATGCAGTCATCCCCTGTACGTAGATACATTCGGTATGAAGAATGCTATGTGAACAGCACTAGCGATTTTCTTCTAGAATATGTCGCCGCTCCCACACATCTCTTGTCAACCTGCTAACGAAAGAAAATGCAATCATTAGCGCAATCCAAAGCCACCTGAATGTGTAATTTTATCTGTACTCTAAAGAATAATGAAAAAAATTAAATATCGAGCTGTTACTTCCCCAAATACTTGCTATTGACGCAGTCATCCCCTGTACGTAGATACATTCGGTATGAAGAATGCTATGTGCACAGCACTAGCGATTTTCTTCTAGAATATGTCGCCGCTCCCACACATCTCTTGTCAACCTGTTAACGAAACAAAATACAATCATTAGCGCAATCCAAAGTCACCTGAATGTGTAATTTTATCTGTACTTTAAAGAATAATGAAAAAAATTAAATATCGAGCTGTTACTTCCCCAAATACTTACTATTGACGCAGTCATCCCCTGTACGTAGATACATTCGGTGTGAAGAATGCTATGTGCACAGCAGTATCGATTTCCTTCTAGAATATGTCGCCGCTCCCATACATCATTTGTCAACCTGCTAACGAAAGAAAATGCAATCATTAGCGCAATCCAAAGTCACCAGAATGTGTAATTTTATCGGTATTCTACAGCATAATGAGAGAAATGTTAATTCGAGCTGTTTCTTACCAAAAAACTAATTATTCATGCAGTCATCCAATGTGCGTAAATACATTCGGTGTGAAGAATGCTATAAGCATAGCACTAGCGATGTTCTTCTAGAATATGTCGCCGCTTACACACATGTCTTGTCAAACTGGTAATGAAAGAAAATGCAATCATTAGCGCAATCCAAAGTCACCTGAATGTGTAATTTTACCTGTATACTATAGCATAATGAAAAAAAATTAAATATCGAGCTGTTACTTCCCCAAAAACTAATTATTCACGCAGTCATCCCCTGTACGTAGGTACATTCGGTGTGATGAATGCTATGTGCACAGCACTACCGATTTTATTGTCGAATATGTCGCCACTCCCACACATCTATTGTCAACCTGCTGACTATAGAAAATGCAATCATTAGGGCAATCCTAAGTCACCTGAATGTGTAATTTTACCAGTATTCTAAAGCATAACGAGAGAAATTTAAATATCGACTTTTTTCTTACCAAAAAACTAATTATTCATGCAGTCATCCCTTGTACGTAGATACATTCGGTGTGAAGAATGCTATGTCCACAGGACAAGCGATTTTATTGTCTAATATGTCGCCGATCCCACACATCTATTGTCAACCTGCTAACGAAAGAAAATGCAATCATTGGCGCAATACAAAGTCACGTGAAAGTGTAATGTTATCTGTATTCTAAAGCATAATGTGAGAAATTTAAAATTCGAGCTGTTTCTTACCAAATACCTAATTATTCATGCAGTCATACCCTTTACGTTAATACATTCGGTGTGAAGAATGCTATGTGCACAGCACTAGCGATTTTCTTCGAGAATATGTCGCCGCTCCCACACATCCCTTGTCAACCTGCTATCGAAAGAAAATGCAATGATTAGCGCAAACCAAAGCCACCTGAATGTGTAGTTTTATCTGTATTCTGAAGCATACTGGGAGAAATTAAAAATCGAGCTGTTTCTTACCAAAAAACTAATCATTCATGCAGTCATCCCCTGTACGTAGATACATTCGGTGTAAAGAGTGCTATGTGCACAGAACTAGCAATTTTCTTCTAGAATATGTCGCCGCTCTCACACTTCTCTTGTCAAGCTGCTAACGAAAGAAAATGCAATCATTAGCGCAATCCAAAATCACTAGAATGTGTAATTTTATCTGTATTCTAAAGCATAATGAAAATAAATTAAATATCGAGCTGTTACTTCCCCAAAAACTATATATTCATGCAGTCATCCCCAGTACGTAGGTACATTCCGTGTGAAGAATGCTATGTGCACAGCACTAGCGATTTTATTGTCGAATATGTCGCCGCTCCCACACATCTTTTGTCAACCTGCTGACTATAGAAAATGCAATCGTTAGCGCAATCCAAAGTCATCTGAATTTGTAATTTTACCTGTATTCTGAAGCATACCGAGAGAAATTTAAAAATCGAACTGTATCTTGCCAAATAACTTATTATTCATGCAGTCATCCCTTGTACGTAGATACATTCGGTGTGAAGAATGCTATGTGCACAGCACTAGCGATTTTCTTCTAGATTATTTCGCCGCTTTCACACATCTATTTTCAAGCTGCTAACGAAAAGAAATGCAATCATTAGCGCAATCCAAAGTAACCAGAATGTGTAATTTTATCTATATTATAAAGCATAATGAAAAAAAATTAAAAATCGAGCTTTTTCTTACCAAAAAACTAATTATTCACGCAGTCATATCCTGTACGCAGATACATTCGGTGTGAAGAACGGTATGTGCACAGCACTAGCGATTTTCTTCTAGAATATGTCGCCGCTCCCACACACCTCTTGTCAACCTGCTATCGAAAGAAAATGCAATCATTAGCGCAAACCAAAGCCACCTGAATGTGTAATTTTATCTCTATTCTAAAGCATACTGGGAGAAATTTAAAAATCGAGCTCTTTCTTACCAAAAAAGTAATTATTCACGCAGTAATCCCTTGTACGTAGATACATTCGATGTGAAGAGTGCTATGTGCACAGCACTAGCGATTTCCTTCTAGAATATGTCGCCGCTCCCACATATCTCTTGTCAACCTGCTAACGAAAGAAAATCAATCATTAGCGCAATCCAAGGTCACCTGAATGTGTAATATTATCTGTACTCTAAAGAATAAAGAAAAAAATTAAATATCGAGCTGTTTCTTACCAAAAAACTAATTATTCATGCAGTCATCCAATGTACGTAGATACATTCGGTGTGAAGAATGCTATAAGCACAGCTCTATCGATTTTCTTCTAGAATATGTCGCCGCTCCCACACATATCTTGTCAACCTGCTAACGAAAGATAATCAATCATTAGCGCTATCCAAAGTCACCTGAATGTGAAATTTTATCTGTATTATAAAGGATAATGAAAAAAAATAAAATATCGTGCTGTTACTTCCCCAAAGTCTAATTATTCACGCAGTCATCCCCTGTACGTAGATACATTCGGTGTGAAGAATGATATGTGCGCAGGACTAGCGATTTTCTTCTAGAATATCTCGCTGCTCTCACACATCTCTTGTCGACCTGCTAACGAAAGAAAATCAATCATGAGCACAATCCAAAGTCACCTGAATGTGTAAGATTATCTGTACTCTAAAGAATAATGAAAAAAATTAAATATCGAGCTGTTTCTTACCAAAAAACTAATTATTCATGCAGTCATCCAGTGTACGTAGATACATTCGGTGTGAAGAATGCTATGTGCACAGCACTATCGATTTCCTTCAAGAATATGCCGCCGCTCCCACACATCTCTTGTCAACCTGCTAACGAAAGAAAATGCAATCATTCGCGCAATCCAAAGTCACCTGAATGTGTAATTTTATCTGTATTCTAAAGCATAATGAAAAAAATTAAATATGGAGCTGCTACTTCCCCAAAAACTAATTATTCATGCAGTCATCCCCTGTACGTAGGTATGTTCGGTGGGAAGAATGCTATGTGCAGAGCACTAGCGATTTTATTGTCGAATATGTCGCCTCTCCCACACATCTTTTGTCAACCTGCTAACGAAAGAAAATGCATTCATTAGCGCAATCCAAAGTCACCCGAATGTGTAATTTTATCTGTATTCTAAAGCATAATGAGAGAAATTTAAAAATCGAGCTGTTTCTTACCAAAAACCTAATTATTCACGCCGTCATCCCCTGTACGTAGATACATTCGGTGTGAAGAATGCTATGTGCACAGCACTATCGATTTCCTTCAAGAATATGTCGCCGCTCCCACACATCTCTTGTCAACCTGCTAACGAAAGAAAATGCAATCATTCGCGCAATCCAAAGTCACCTGAATGTGTAATTTTATCTGTATTCTAAAGCATAATGAAAAAAATTAAATATGGAGCTGCTACTTCCCCAAAAACTAATTATTCATGCAGTCATCCCCTGTACGTAGGTATGTTCGGTGGGAAGAATGCTATGTGCAGAGCACTAGCGATTTTATTGTCGAATATGTCGCCTCTCCCACACATCTTTTGTCAACCTGCTAACGAAAGAAAATGCATTCATTAGCGCAATCCAAAGTCACCCGAATGTGTAATTTTATCTGTATTCTAAAGCATAATGAGAGAAATTTAAAAATCGAGCTGTTTCTTACCAAAAACCTAATTATTCACGCCGTCATCCCCTGTACGTAGATACATTCGGTGTGAAGAATGCTATGTGCACAGCACTATCGATTTCCTTCAAGAATATGCCGCCGCTCCCACACATCTCTTGTCAACCTGCTAACGAAAGAAAATGCAATCATTCGCGCAATCCAAAGTCACCTGAATGTGTAATTTTATCTGTATTCTAAAGCATAATGAAAAAAATTAAATATGGAGCTGCTACTTCCCCAAAAACTAATTATTCATGCAGTCATCCCCTGTACGTAGGTATGTTCGGTGGGAAGAATGCTATGTGCAGAGCACTAGCGATTTTATTGTCGAATATGTCGCCTCTCCCACACATCTTTTGTCAACCTGCTAACGAAAGAAAATGCATTCATTAGCGCAATCCAAAGTCACCCGAATGTGTAATTTTATCTGTATTCTAAAGCATAATGAGAGAAATTTAAAAATCGAGCTGTTTCTTACCAAAAAACTAATTATTCACGCAATCATCCCCTGTACGTAGATACATTCGGTGTGAAGAATGCTATGTGCACAGCACTATCGATTTCCTTCAAGAATATGCCGCCGCTCCCACACATCTCTTGTCAACCTGCTAACGAAAGAAAATGCAATCATTCGCGCAATCCAAAGTCACCTGAATGTGTAATTTTATCTGTATTCTAAAGCATAATGAAAAAAATTAAATATGGAGCTGCTACTTCCCCAAAAACTAATTATTCATGCAGTCATCCCCTGTACGTAGGTATATTCGGTGGGAAGAATGCTATGTGCAGAGCACTAGCGATTTTATTGTCGAATATGTCGCCTCTCCCACACATCTTTTGTCAACCTGCTAACGAAAGAAAATGCATTCATTAGCGCAATCCAAAGTCACCCGAATGTGTAATTTTATCTGTATTCTAAAGCATAATGAGAGAAATTTAAAAATCGAGCTGTTTCTTACCAAAAACCTAATTATTCACGCCGTCATCCCCTGTACGTAGATACATTCGGTGTGAAGAATGCTATGTGCACAGCACTAGCGATTTTCTTCTAGAATATGTCGCTGCTCTCACACATCTCTTGTCAAGCTGCTAACGAAAGAAAATGCAATCATTCGCGCAATCCAAAGTCACCTGAATGTGTAATGTTATCTGTATTCTACAGCATAATGAAAAAAATTAAATATGGAGCTGCTACTTCCCCAAAAACTAATTATTCATGCAGTCATCCCCTGTACGTAGGTATATTCGGTGGGAAGAATGCTATGTGCAGAGCACTAGCGATTTTATTGTCGAATATGTCGCCTCTCCCACACATCTTTTGTCAACCTGCTAACAAAAGAAAATGCATTCATTAGCGCAATCCAAAGTCACCCGAATGTGTAATTTTATCTGTATTCTAAAGCATAATGAGAGAAATTTAAAAATCGAGCTGTTTCTTACCAAAAACCTAATTATTCACGCAATCATCCCCTGTACGTAGATACATTCGGTGTGAAGAATGCTATGTGCACAGCACTATCGATTTCCTTCTAGAATATGTCGCCGCTCCCACACATCCCTTGTCAACCTGCTAACGAAAGAAAATGCATTCATTAGCGCAATCCAAAGTCACCTGAATGTGCAATTTTATCTGTATTCAAAAGCATAACGACAGAAATTAAAAATCGAGCTGTTTACTACCAAAAAACTAATTATTCATGCAGTCATCCCTTGTACGTAGATACGTTCGGTGTGAAAAATGCTATGTGCACAGCACTAGCGATTTTCTTCTAGAATATGTCGCTGCTCTCACACATCTCTTGTCAAGCTGCTAACGAAAGAAAATGCAATCATTCGCGCAATCCAAAGTCACCTGAATGTGTAATGTTATCTGTATTCTACAGCATAATGAAAAAAATTAAATATCGAGCTGTTACATCCCCAAAAACTAATTATTCACGCAGTCATCCCCTGTACGTAGGTATATTCGGTGTGAAGAATGCTATGTGCACAGCACTAGCGATTTTATTGTCGAAAGTGTCGCCGCTCCCACACATGTTTTGTCAACCTGCTGACTAAAGAAAATGCAATCATTAGCGCAATCCAAAGTCACCTGAACGTGTAATTTTACCTGTATTCTAAAGCATAACGAGAGAAATTTAAAAATGGAGCTGTTTCATACCAAAAAACTAATTATTCATGCAGTCATCCCCTGTACATAGATACATTCGGTGTGAAGAATGCTATGTGCACAGCACTACCAATTTTCTTCTAGAATATGTCGCCGCTCTCACACATCTCTTGTCAAGCTGCCAGCGAAAGAAAATTCAATCATTAGCGCAATCCAAAGGCGCCAGAATGCGTAGTTTTATCTGTATCATGAAACATAATGAAAGAAATTAAATATTGACCTGTTACTTCCCCAAAAACTAATTATTCACGCAGTCATCCACTGTACGTAGGTACATTCGGTGTGAAGAATGCTATGTGCACAGCACTAGCGATTTTCTTCTAGAATATGCCGCCGCTCCCACACATCTCTTGTCAACCTGCTAACGAAAGAAAATGCAATCATTAGCGCAATCCAAAGTCAGGTGAATGTGTAATTTTATCTGAATTCTAAAGCATAATGACAGAAATTTAAAAATCGAGCTGTTTCTTACCAAATAACTAATTATTCATGCAGTCATCCCCTTTACGTAGTTACATTCGGTGTGAAGAATGCTATGTGCACAGCACTAGCGAATTTCTTCTTGAATATGTCGCCGCTCCCACACATCTCTTGTCAACCTGCTAACGAAAGAAAATGCGATCATTAGCGCAATCCAAAGTCACCAGAATGTGTAATTTTATCTGTATTCTATAGCATAACGAAAAAAAATTAAATATCGAGCTGTTACATCCACCAAAACTAATTATTCACGCAGTCAGCCCCTGTACGTAGATACATTCGGTGTGAAGAATGCTATGTGCACAGCACTAGCGATTTTCTTCTAGAATATATCGCCTCTCAGACACATCTCTTGTCAACTTGCTAAGGAAAGAAAATGCAATCATTAGCGCAATCCAAAGTCACCAGAATGTGTAATTTTATTTGTACTCTAAAGAATAATGAAAAAAAATTAAATATCGAACTGTTACTTCCCCAAAAACTAATTATTCACGCTGTCATCCCCTGTACGTAGGTAAATTCGGTGTGAAGAATGCTATGTGCACAGCACTAGCGATTTTCTTCTAGAATATGTCGCCGCTCCCACACATCTCTTGTCAACCTGCTAACGAAGGAAAATGCAATCATTAGCGCAATCCAAAGTCAGGTGAATGTGTAACTTTATCTGAATTCTAAAGCATAATGACAGAAATTTAAAAATCGAGCCGTTTCTTACCAAATAACTAATTATTCATGCAGTCATCCCCTTTACGTAGTTACATTCGGTGTGAAGAATGCTATGTGCACAGCACTAGCGAATTTCTTCTTGAATATGTCGCCGCTCCCACACATCTCTTGTCAACCTGCTAACGAAAGAAAATGCGATCATTAGCGCAATCCAAAGTCACCAGAATGTGTAATTTTATCTGTATTCTATTGCATAACGAAAAAAAATTAAATATCGAGCTGTTACATCCACAAAAACTAATTATTCACGCAGTCATCCCCTGTACGTAGATACATTCGGTGTGAAGAATGCTATGTGCAAAGCACTAGCGATTTTCTTCTAGAATATATCGCCTCTCAGACACATCTCTTGTCAACTTGCTAAGGAAAGAAAATGCAATCATTAGCGCAATCCAAAGTCACCAGAATGTGTAATTTTATTTGTATTCTAAAGAATAATGAAAAAAAATTAAATATCGAACTGTTACTTCCCCAAAAACTAATTATTCACGCTGTCATCCCCTGTACGTAGATACATTCTGTGTGAAGAATGCTATGTGCACATCACTAGCGATTTTCTTCTAGAATATGCCGCCGCTCCCACACATCTCTTGTCAACCTGCTAACGAAAGAAAATGCAATCATTAGCGCAATCCAAAGTCAGGTGAATGTGTAATTTTATCTGAATTCTAAAGCATAATGAGAGAAATTTAAAAATCGAGCTGTTTCTTACCAAATAACTAATTATTCATGCAGTCATCCCCTTTACGTAGTTACATTCGGTGTGAAGAATGCTATGTGCACAGCACTAGCGATTTTCTTCTAGAATATGCCGCCGCTCCCACACAACTCTTGTCAACCTGCTAACGAAAGAAAATGCAATCATTAGCGCAATCCAAAGTCACCTGAATGTGTAATTTAATCTGTATTCTAAAGCATAATGATAGAAATTTAAAAATCGAGCTGTTTCTTACCAAATAACTAATTATTCATGCAGTCATCCCCTTTACGTAGTTACATTCGGTGTGAAGAATGCTATGTGCACAGCACTAGCGATTTTCTTCATGAATATGTCGCCGCTCCCACACATCTCTTGTCAACCTGCTAACGAAAGAAAATGCAATCATTAGCGCAATCCAAAGTCAGGTGAATGTGTAATTTTATCTGAATTCTAAAGCATAATGAGAGAAATTTAAAAATCGAGCTGTTTCTTACCAAATAACTAATTATTCACGCTGTCATCCCCTGTACGTAGTTACATTCAGTGTGAAGAATGCTATGTGCACAGCACTAGCGATTTTCTTCTAGAATATGCCGCCGCTCCCACACAACTCTTGTCAACCTGCTAACGAAAGAAAATGCAATCATTAGCGCAATCCAAAGTCACCTGAATGTGTAATTTAATCTGTACTCTAAAGAATAATGAAAAAAATTAAATATCGAGCTGTTTCTTACCAAAAAACTAATTATTCATGCAGTCATCCAATGTACGTAGATACATTCGGTGTGAAGAATGCTATAAGCACAGCTCTATCGATTTTCTTCTAGAATATGTCGCCGCTCCCACACATATCTTGTCAACCTGCTAACGAAAGATAATCAATCATTAGCGCTATCCAAAGTCACCTGAATGTGAAATTTTATCTGTATTATAAAGGATAATGAAAAAAAATAAAATATCGTGCTGTTACTTCCCCAAAGTCTAATTATTCACGCAGTCATCCCCTGTACGTAGATACATTCGGTGTGAAGAATGATATGTGCGCAGGACTAGCGATTTTCTTCTAGAATATCTCGCTGCTCTCACACATCTCTTGTCGACCTGCTAACGAAAGAAAATCAATCATGAGCACAATCCAAAGTCACCTGAATGTGTAAGATTATCTGTACTCTAAAGAATAATGAAAAAAATTAAATATCGAGCTGTTTCTTACCAAAAAACTAATTATTCATGCAGTCATCCAATGTACGTAGATACATTCGGTGTGAAGAATGCTATCTGCACAGCACTAGCGATTTTCTTCTAGAATATGTCGCCGCTCCCACACATCTCTTGTCAACCTGTTAACGAAAGAAAATGCAATCATTAGCGCAATCCAAAGTCACCCGAATGTGTAATTTTATCTGTATTCTAAAGCATAATGAGAGAAATTTAAAAATCGAGCTGTTTCTTACCAAAAAACTAATTATTCACGCAATCATCCCCTGTACGTAGATACATTCTGTGTGAAGAATGCTATGTGCACAGCACTAGCGATTTTCTTCTAGAATATGCCGCCGCTCCCACACATCTCTTGTCAACCTGCTAACGAAAGAAAATGCAATCATTAGCGCAATCCAAAGTCAGGTGAATGTGTAATTTTATCTGAATTCTAAAGCATAATGAGAGAAATTTAAAAATCGAGCTGTTTCTTACCAAATAACTAATTATTCATGCAGTCATCCCCTTTACGTAGTTACATTCGGTGTGAAGAATGCTATGTGCACAGCATTAGCGATTTTCTTCTAGAATATGCCGCCGCTCCCACACAACTCTTGTCAACCTGCTAACGAAAGAAAATGCAATCATTAGCGCAATCCAAAGTCACCTGAATGTGTAATTTAATCTGTATTCTAAAGCATAATGATAGAAATTTAAAAATCGAGCTGTTTCTTACCAAATAACTAATTATTCATGCAGTCATCCCCTTTACGTAGTTACATTCGGTGTGAAGAATGCTATGTGCACAGCACTAGCGATTTTCTTCATGAATATGTCGCCGCTCCCACACATCTCTTGTCAACCTGCTAACGAAAGAAAATGCAATCATTAGCGCAATCCAAAGTCAGGTGAATGTGTAATTTTATCTGAATTCTAAAGCATAATGAGAGAAATTTTAAAAAACGAGCTGTTTCTTACCAAATAACTAATTATTCACGCTGTCAACCCCTGTACGTAGTTACATTCAGTGTGAAGAATGCTATGTGCACAGCACTAGCGATTTTCTTCATGAATATGTCGCCGCTCCCACACATCTCTTGTCAACTTGCTAACGAAGGAAAATGCTATCATTAGCGCAATCCAAAGTCAGGTGAATGTGTAATTTTATCTGAATTCTAAAGCATAATGAGAGAAATTTAAAAATCGAGCTGTTTCTTACCGAATACCTAATTATTCATGCAGTCATCCCCTGTACGTAGATACATTCGGCGTGAAGAATGCTATGTGCACAGCACTAGCGATTTTCTTCTAGAATATGTCGCCGCTCCCACACATCTCTTGTCAACCTGGTAACGAAAGAAAATACAATCATTAGCGCAATCCAAAGTCACCAGAATGACAAATTTTACTTGTATTCTAAAGAATAATGAAAAATATTGAATATCGAGCTGTTACTTCCCCAAAAACTAATTATTCATCTACGCATCCCCTGTACGTAGGTACATTCGGTGTGAAGAATGCTATGTGCACAGCACTAGCGATTTTCTTCTAGAATATGTCGCCGCTCCCACACATCTCTTGTCAACCTGGTAATGAAGGAAAATGCAATCATTAGCGCAATCCAAAGTCACCAGAATGACAAATTTTACTTGTATTCTAAAGAATAATGAAAAATATTGAATATCGAGCTGTTACTTCCCCAAAAACTAATTATTCATCTACGCATCCCCTGTACGTAGGTACATTCGGTGTGAAGAATGCTATGTGCACAGCACTAGCGATTTTCTTCTAGAATATGTCGCCGCTCCCACACATCTATTGTCAACCCGCTAACGAAGGAAAATGCAATCATTACCGCAATCCAAAATCACCGGAATGTGTAATTTTATCTGTATTCTATAGCATAATGAGAGAAATTTAAAAATCGAGCTGCTTCGTGCCAAATAACTAATTATTCATGCAGTCATCCCCTGTACGTAGATACATTCGGTGTGAAGAATGCTATGTGCACAGCACTAGCGATTTTCTTCTGGAATATGTCGCCGCTCTAACACTTCTCTTGTCAACCTGGTAACGAAAGAAAATGCAATCATTAGCGCAATCAAAAGTCACCAGAATGATAAATTTTACTTGTATTCTAAAGAATAATGAAAAATATTGAATATCGAGCTGTTACTTCCCCAAAAACTAATTATTCATCTACGCATCCCCTGTACGTAGGTACATTCGGTGTGAAGAATGCTATGTGCACAGGACTAGCGATTTTCTTCTAGAATATGTCGCCGCTCCCACACATCTCTTGTCAACCTGCTAACGAAAGAAAATGCAATCATTAACGCAATCCAAAGTCACCAGAATGTGTAATTTCATCTGTATGCTAAAGCATAACGAAAAAAATTAAATATCGAGTTGTTACATCCACAAAAACTAATTATTTACGCTGTCATCCCCTGTACGTAGATACATTCGGTGTGAAGAATGCTATGTGCAAAGCACTAGCGATTTTCTTCTACAATATGTCGCCGCTCCCACACAACTTGTTGTGTCGGTAGCTGGGCCGACACCGTGAAGTTGATATGGCTGAAAAGGCAAGCTAGACTAACGCAGACGGGCGTGAAGTACTGGAACAGGATACGTAATTAATGTTAGGAAGGAAAGTACGAAGCAGGTTTAATACTTAACTTTACTCAACGATTGTGGTACATCGATCTTGACGATACACAGGAGACTTTAAGTACAATCACTGTATGGCTAATGGCGCCTTGCTAGTTCGTAGCCATTAACTTAGCTGATGGCTATTCTGTCTCTCGGCTAATGAGAGAGAAAGGCTTCGTACATCTGGTCGGTAGCTAGGTTCTCGTACAACTGGGGCGAGTGCTCTCTCGTATCACGAGACCTGCCTTGGGGGTGGCGCTAGGTCTTCGATTACACATTGGCGACACGCGGGTCCGACATGTACTAAATGGACCGCGGCCGATTTAAGCTACCACCTAGCAAGTGTGGTGTCTGGCGGTGACACCACACAACCCTTGTCAACCTGCTAACGAAAGAAAATGCAATCATTAGCGCAATCCAAAGTCACCAGAATGTGTAATTATAACTGAATTCTAAAGCATAATGAGAGAAATTTAAAAATCGAGCTGTTTCTTACCAAATAACTAATTATTCATGCAGTCATCCCCTGTACGTAGATACATTCGGTGTGAAGAATGCTATGTGCACAGCACTAGCGATTTTCTTCTAGAATATGTCGCCGCTCCCACACATCTCTTGTCAATCTGCTAACGAAAGAAAATGCAATCATTAGCGCAATCCAAAGTCACCTGAATGTGTAATTTTATCTGAATTCTAAAGCATAACGAGAGAAATTTAAAAATCGAGCTGTTTCGTACCAAATAACTAATTACTCATGCAGTCATCCCCTGTACGTAGATACATTCGGTGTGAAGAATGCTATGTGCACAGCACTAGCGATTTTCTTCTAGAATATGTCGCCGCTCCCACACATCTCTTGTCAATCTGCTAACGAAAGAAAATGCAATCATTAGCGCAATCCAAAGTCACCTGAATGTGTAATTTTATCTGAATTCTAAAGCATAACGAGAGAAATTTAAAAATCGAGCTGTTTCGTACCAAATAACTAATTACTCATGCAGTCATCCCCTGTACGTAGATACATTCGGTGTGAAGAATGCTATGTGCACAGCACTAGCGATTTTCTTCTAGAATATGTCGCCGCTCCCACAAATCTCTTGTCAATCTGCTAACGAAAGAAAATGCAATCATTAGCGCAATCCAAAGTCACCTGAATGTGTAATTTTATCTGAATTCTAAAGCATAACGAGAGAAATTTAAAAATCGAGCTGTTTCGTACCAAATAACTAATTACTCATGCAGTCATCCCCTGTACGTAGATACATTCGGTGTGAAGAATGCTATGTGCACAGCACTAGTGATTTTCTTCTAGAATATGTCGCCGCTCCGACACATCTATTGTCAACCCGCTAACGAAAGAAAATGCAATCATTACCGCAATCCAAAATCACCTGAATGTGTAATTTTATCTGTATTCTATAGCATAATAAGAGAAATTTAAAAATCGAGCTGTTTCTTACCAAATAACTAATTATTCATGCAGTAATCCCCTGTACGTAGACCCATTCGGTGTGAAGAATGCTATGTGCACAGCACTAGCGATTTTCTTCTAGAATATGTCGCCGCTCCCACACATCTCTTGTCAACCTGGTAACGAAAGAAAATGCAATCATTAGCGCAATCCAAAGTCACCAGAATGATAAATTTTACTTGTAATTTAAAGAATAATGAAAAATATTGAATATCGAGCTGTTACTTCCCCAAAAACTAATTATTCATCTACGCATCCCATGTACGTAGGTACATTGGTGTGAAGAATGCTATGTGCACAGCACTAGCGATTTTCTTCTAGAATATGTCGCCGCTCCCACACATCTCTTGTCAACCTGCTAACGAAAGAAAATGCAATCAATAGCGCAATCCAAAGTCACCAGAATGTGTAATTTTATCTGTATTCTAAAGCATAAAGAGAGAAATTTAAAAATCGAGCTCTTTCTTACCAAATAACTAATTATTCATGCAGTCATCCCCAGTACGTAGATACATTCGGTGTTAAGAATTCTATGTGCGCAGCACTAGCGGTCAACCCGCTAACGAAAGAGAATGCAATCATTAGCGCAATCCAAAATCACCTGAATGTGTAATTTTATCTGTATTCTAAAGCATAATGAGAGAAATTTAAAAATCGAGCTGTTTCGTACCAAATAACTAATTATTCATGCAGTCATCCCCTGTACGTAGATACATTCGGTGTGAAGAATGCTATGTGCACAGCACTAGCGATTTTCTTCTAGAATATGTCGCCGCTCCCACACATCTATTGTCAACCCACTAACGAAAGAAAATGCAATCATTACCGCAATCCAAAACCACCTGAATGTGTAATTTTATCTGTATTCTATAGCATAATGAGAGAAATTTAAAAATCGAGCTGTTTCCTACCAAATAACTAATTATTCATGCAGTCATCCCCTGTACGTAGATACATTCGGTGTGAAGAATGCTATGTGCACAGCACTAGCGATTTTCTTCTAGAATATGTCGCCGCTCCCACACATCTCTTGTCAATCTGCTAACGAAAGAAAATGCAATCATTAGCGCAATCCAAAGTCACCAGAATGTGTAATTATATCTGAATTCTAAAGCATAATGAGAGAAATTTAAAAATTGAGCTGTTTCTTACCAAATAACTAATTATTCATGCAGTAATCCCCTGTACGTAGATACATTCGGTGTGAAGAATGCTATGTGCATAGCACTAGCGATTTTCGTCTAGAATATGTCGCCGCTCCCACACATCTCTTGTTAACTTGCTAACGAAAGAAAATGAAATTATTAGCGCAGTCCAAAGTCACCTGAATGTGTAGTTTTATCTGTATTCTAAAAAATAAAGAAAAAATTAAATATCGTACTTTTACTTCCCCAAAAACTAATTATTCACGCTGTCATCCTTTGTACGTAGGTACTTTCGGTGTGAAGAATGCTATGTGGAAAGCACTGGCAATTTTATTCTAGAATATGTCGCCGCTCCCACACATCTCTTGTCAATCTGCTAACGAAAGAAAATGCGATCATTAGCGCAATCCAAAGTCACCTGAATGTGTAATTTTATCTGAATTCTAAAGCATAATGAGAGTAATTTAAAAATCGAGCTCTTTCGTACCAAATAACTAATTATTCATGCAGTCATCCCCTGTACGTAGATACATTCGGTGTGAAGAATGCTATGTGCACAGCACTAGCGATTTTCTTCTAGAATATGTCGCCGCTCCCACACATCTCTTGTCAATCTGCTAACGAAAGAAAATGCAATCATTAGCGCAATCCAAAGTCACCAGAATGTGTAATTATATCTGAATTCTAAAGCATAATGAGAGAAATTTAAAAATCGAGCTGTTTCTTACCAAATAACTAATTATTCATGCAGTAATCCCCTGTACGTAGATACATTCGGTGTGAAGAATGCTATGTGCACAGCAATAGCGATTTTCTTCTAGAATATGTCGCCGCTCCCACACATCTCTTGTCAACCTGCTAACGAAGGAAAATGCAATCATTAGCGCAATCCAAAGTCACCAGAATGTGTAATTTCATCTGTATGCTAAAGCATAACGAAAAAAATTAAATATCGAGTTGTTACATCCACAAAAATTAATTATTCACGCAGTCATCCCCTGTACGTAGATACATTCGGTGTGAAGAATGCTATGTGCAAAGCACTAGCTCTTTTCTTCTACAATATGTCGCCGCTCCCAAACATCTCTTGTTAACTTGCTAACGAAAGAAAATGAAATTATTAGCGCAATCTAAACTCACCTGAAGCTGTAGTTTTATCTGTATTCTAAAGAATAAAGAAAAAAATTAAATATCGAACTGTTACTTCCCCAAAAACTAATTATTTACGCTGTCATCCTTTGTACGGAGGTACATTCGGTGTGAAGAATGCTATGTGCACAGCACTAGCGATTTTCTTCTAGAATATGTCGCCGCTCCCACACATCTCTTGTCAACCTGCTAACGAAAAAAAATGCAATCATTAGCGCAATCCAAAGCCTCCTGAATGTGTAATCTTATCTGTATTCTAAAGCATAATGAGAGAAATTTAAAAATCGAGCTGTTTCTTACCAAATAACTAATTATTCATGCAGTAATCCCCTGTACGTAGATACATTCGGTGTGAAGAATGCTATGTGCATAGCACTAGCGATTTTCGTCTAGAATATGTCGCCGCTCCCACACATCTCTTGTTAACTTGCTAACGAAAGAAAATGAAATTATTAGCGCAGTCCAAAGTCACCTGAATGTGTAGTTTTATCTGTATTATAAAAAATAAAGAAAAAAATTAAATATCGTACTTTTACTTCCCCAAAAACTAATTATTCACGCTGTCATCCTTTGTACGTAGGTACTTTCGGTGTGAAGAATGCTATGTGGAAAGCACTGGCAATTTTATTCTAGAATATGTCGCCGCTCCCACACATCTCTTGTCAACCTGCTAACGAAAAAAAATGCAATCATTAGCGCAATCCAAAGTCTCCTGAATGTGTAATTTTATCTGTATTCTAAAGCATAATGAGAGAAATTTAAAAATCGAGCTGTTTCTTACAAAATAACTAATTATTCATGCAGTCATCCCCTTTACGTAGATACATTCGGTGTGAAGAATGCTATGTGCACAGCACTAGCGATTTTCTTCTAGAATATGTCGCCGACCCCACACATCTCTTGTCAACCTGCTAACGAAAGAAAATGCAATCATTAACGCAATCCAAAGTCACCAGAATGGGTAATTTCATCTGTATGCTAAAGCATAACGAAAAAAATTAAATATCGAGTTGTTACATCCACAAAAACTAATTATTTACGCTGTCATCCCCTGTACGTAGATACATTCGGTGTGAAGAATGCTATGTGCACAGCACTAGCGATTTTCTTCTAGAATATGTCGCCGCTCCCACACATCTCTTGTCAACCTGGTAACGAAAGAAAATGCAATCATTAGCGCAATCCAAAGTCACCAGAATGATAAATTTTACTTGTAATTTAAAGAATAATGAAAAATATTGAATATCGAGCTGTTACTTCCCCAAAAACTAATTATTCATCTACGCATCCCATGTACGTAGGTACATTGGTGTGAAGAATGCTATGTGCACAGCACTAGCGATTTTCTTCTAGAATATGTCGCCGCTCCCACACATCTCTTGTCAACCTGCTAACGAAAGAAAATGCAATCAATAGCGCAATCCAAAGTCACCAGAATGTGTAATTTTATCTGTATTCTAAAGCATAAAGAGAGAAATTTAAAAATCGAGCTCTTTCTTACCAAATAACTAATTATTCATGCAGTCATCCCCAGTACGTAGATACATTCGGTGTTAAGAATGCTATGTGCGCAGCACTAGCGGTCAACCCGCTAACGAAAGAGAATGCAATCATTAGCGCAATCCAAAATCACCTGAATGTGTAATTTTATCTGTATTCTAAAGCATAATGAGAGAAATTTAAAAAACGAGCTGTTTCGTACCAAATAACTAATTATTCATGCAGTCATCCCCTGTACGTAGATACATTCGGTGTGTAGAATGCTATGTGCACAGCACTAGCGATTTTCTTCTAGAATATGTCGCCGCTCCCACACATCTATTGTCAACCCACTAACGAAAGAAAATGCAATCATTACCGCAATCCAAAACCACCTGAATGTGTAATTTTATCTGTATTCTATAGCATAATGAGAGAAATTTAAAAATCGAGCTGTTTCCTACCAAATAACTAATTATTCATGCAGTCATCCCCTGTACGTAGATACATTCGGTGTGAAGAATGCTACGTGCACAGCACTAGCGATTTTCTTCTAGAATATGTCGCCGCTCCCACACATCTCTTGTCAATCTGCTAACGAAAGAAAATGCAATCATTAGCGCAATCCAAAGTCACCAGAATGTGTAATTATATCTGAATTCTAAAGCATAATGAGAGAAATTTAAAAATCGAGCTGTTTCGTACCAAATAACTAATTATTCATGCAGTCATCCCCTGTACGTAGATACATTCGGTGTGAAGAATGCTATGTGCACAGCACTAGCGATTTTCTTCTAGAATATGTCGCCGCTCCCACACATCTATTGTCAACCCACTAACGAAAGAAAATGCAATCATTACCGCAATCCAAAACCACCTGAATGTGTAATTTTATCTGTATTCTATAGCATAATGAGAGAAATTTAAAAATCGAGCTGTTTCCTACCAAATAACTAATTATTCATGCAGTCATCCCCTGTACGTAGATACATTCGGTGTGAAGAATGCTACGTGCACAGCACTAGCGATTTTCTTCTAGAATATGTCGCCGCTCCCACACATCTCTTGTCAATCTGCTAACGAAAGAAAATGCAATCATTAGCGCAATCCAAAGTCACCAGAATGTGTAATTATATCTGAATTCTAAAGTATAATGAGAGAAATTTAAAAATCGAGCTGTTTCTTACCAAATAACTAATTATTCATGCAGTAATCCCCTGTACGTAGATACATTCGGTGTGAAGAATGCTATGTGCATAGCACTAGCGATTTTCGTCTAGAATATGTCGCCGCTCCCACACATCTCTTGTTAACTTGCTAACGAAAGAAAATGAAATTATTAGCGCAGTCCAAAGTCACCTGAATGTGTAGTTTTATCTGTATTCTAAAAAATAAAGAAAAAAATTAAATATCGTACTTTTACTTCCCCAAAAACTAATTATTCACGCTGTCATCCTTTGTACGTAGGTACTTTCGGTGTGAAGAATGCTATGTGCACAGCACTAGCGATTTTCTTCTAGAATATGTCGCCGCTCCCACACATCTCTTGTCAACCTGCTAACGAAGGAAAATGCAATCATTAGCGCAATCCAAAGTCACCAGAATGTGTAATTTCATCTGTATGCTAAAGCATAACGAAAAAAATTAAATATCGAGTTGTTACATCCACAAAAATTAATTATTCACGCAGTCATCCCCTGTACGTAGATACATTCGGTGTGAAGAATGCTATGTGCAAAGCACTAGCTCTTTTCTTCTACAATATGTCGCCGCTCCCAAACATCTCTTGTTAACTTGCTAACGAAAGAAAATGAAATTATTAGCGCAATCTAAACTCACCTGAAGCTGTAGTTTTATCTGTATTCTAAAGAATAAAGAAAAAAATTAAATATCGAACTGTTACTTCCCCAAAAACTAATTATTTACGCTGTCATCCTTTGTACGGAGGTACATTCGGTGTGAAGAATGCTATGTGCACAGCACTAGCGATTTTCTTCTAGAATATGTCGCCGCTCCCACACATCTCTTGTCAACCTGCTAACGAAAAAAAATGCAATCATTAGCGCAATCCAAAGCCTCCTGAATGTGTAATCTTATCTGTATTCTAAAGCATAATGAGAGAAATTTAAAAATCGAGCTGTTTCTTACCAAATAACTAATTATTCATGCAGTAATCCCCTGTACGTAGATACATTCGGTGTGAAGAATGCTATGTGCATAGCACTAGCGATTTTCGTCTAGAATATGTCGCCGCTCCCACACATCTCTTGTTAACTTGCTAACGAAAGAAAATGAAATTATTAGCGCAGTCCAAAGTCACCTGAATGTGTAGTTTTATCTGTATTCTAAAAAATAAAGAAAAAAATTAAATATCGTACTTTTACTTCCCCAAAAACTAATTATTCACGCTGTCATCCTTTGTACGTAGGTACTTTCGGTGTGAAGAATGCTATGTGGAAAGCACTGGCAATTTTATTCCAGAATATGTCGCCGCTCCCACACATCTCTTGTCAACCTGCTAACGAAAAAAAATGCAATCATTAGCGCAATCCAAAGTCTCCTGAATGTGTAATTTTATCTGTATTCTAAAGCATAATGAGAGAAATTTAAAAATCGAGCTGTTTCGTACAAAATAACTAATTATTCATGCAGTCATCCCCTTTACGTAGATACATTCGGTGTGAAGAATGCTATGTGCACAGCACTAGCGATTTTCTTCTAGAATATGTCGCCGACCCCACACATCTCTTGTCAACCTGCTAACGAAAGAAAATGCAATCATTAACGCAATCCAAAGTCACCAGAATGGGTAATTTCATCTGTATGCTAAAGCATAACGAAAAAAATTAAATATCGAGTTGTTACATCCACAAAAACTAATTATTTACGCTGTCATCCCCTGTACGTAGATACATTCGGTGTGAAGAATGCTATGTGCACAGCACTAGCGATTTTCTTCTAGAATATGTCGCCGCTCCCACACATCTCTTGTCAATCTGCTAACGAAAGAAAATGCAATCATTAGCGCAATCCAAAGTCACCAGAATGTGTAATTATATCTGAATTCTAAAGCATAATGAGAGAAATTTAAAAATCGAGCTGTTTCTTAACAAATAACTAATTATTCATGCAGTAATCCCCTGTACGTAGATACATTCGGTGTGAAGAATGCTATGTGCACAGCACTAGCGATTTTCTTCTAGAATATGTCGCCGCTCCCACACATCTCTTGTCAACCTGCTAACGAAGCAAAATGCAATCATTAGCGCAATCCAAAGTCACCAGAATGTGTAATTTCATCTGTATGCTAAAGCATAACCAAAAAAATTAAATATCGAGTTGTTACATCCACAAAAATTAATTATTCACGCAGTCATCCCCTGTACGTAGATACATTCGGTGTGAAGAATGCTATGTGCAAAGCACTAGCTCTTTTCTTCTACAATATGTCGCCGCTCCCAAACATCTCTTGTTAACTTGCTAACGAAAGAAAATGAAATTATTAGCGCAATCTAAACTCACCTGAAGCTGTAGTTTTATCTGTATTCTAAAGAATAAAGAAAAAAATTAAATATCGAACTGTTACTTCCCCAAAAACTAATTATTTACGCTGTCATCCTTTGTACGGAGGTACATTCGGTGTGAAGAATGCTATGTGCACAGCACTAGCGATTTTCTTCTAGAATATGTCGCCGCTCCCACACATCTCTTGTCAACCTGCTAACGAAAAAAAATGCAATCATTAGCGCAATCCAAAGCCTCCTGAATGTGTAATCTTATCTGTATTCTAAAGCATAATGAGAGAAATTTAAAAATCGAGCTGTTTCTTACCAAATAACTAATTATTCATGCAGTAATCCCCTGTACGTAGATACATTCGGTGTGAAGAATGCTATGTGCATAGCACTAGCGATTTTCGTCTAGAATATGTCGCCGCTCCCACACATCTCTTGTTAACTTGCTAACGAAAGAAAATGAAATTATTAGCGCAGTCCAAAGTCACCTGAATGTGTAGTTTTATCTGTATTCTAAAAAATAAAGAAAAAAATTAAATATCGTACTTTTACTTCCCCAAAAACTAATTATTCATGCAGTCATCCCCTGTACGTAGATACATTCGGTGTGAAGAATGCTATGTGCACAGCACTAGCGATTTTCTTCTAGAATATGTCGCCGACCCCACACATCTCTTGTCAACCTGCTAACGAAAAAAAATGCAATCATTAGCGCAATCCAAAGCCTCCTGAATGTGTAATCTTATCTGTATTCTAAAGCATAATGAGAGAAATTTAAAAATCGAGCTGTTTCTTACCAAATAACTAATTATTCATGCAGTAATCCCCTGTACGTAGATACATTCGGTGTGAAGAATGCTATGTGCATAGCACTAGCGATTTTCGTCTAGAATATGTCGCCGCTCCCACACATCTCTTGTTAACTTGCTAACGAAAGAAAATGAAATTATTAGCGCAGTCCAAAGTCACCTGAATGTGTAGTTTTATCTGTATTCTAAAAAATAAAGAAAAAAATTAAATATCGTACTTTTACTTCCCCAAAAACTAATTATTCATGCAGTCATCCCCTGTACGTAGATACATTCGGTGTGAAGAATGCTATGTGCACAGCACTAGCGATTTTCTTCTAGAATATGTCGCCGACCCCACACATCTCTTGTCAACCTGCTAACGAAAAAAAATGCAATCATTAGCGCAATCCAAAGCCTCCTGAATGTGTAACCTTATCTGTATTCTAAAGCATAATGAGAGAAATTTAAAAATCGAGCTGTTTCTTACCAAATAACTAATTATTCATGCAGTAATCCCCTGTACG
Source organism: Schistocerca serialis cubense (assembly GCF_023864345.2). NCBI lineage: Eukaryota > Metazoa > Arthropoda > Insecta > Orthoptera > Acrididae > Schistocerca > Schistocerca serialis. The sequence continues at coordinate 491,893,798 of NC_064646.1, read as the reverse complement.
TAGATACATTCGGTGTGAAGAATGCTATGTGCATAGCACTAGCGATTTTCGTCTAGAATATGTCGCCGCTCCCACACATCTCTTGTTAACTTGCTAACGAAAGAAAATGAAATTATTAGCGCAGTCCAAAGTCACCTGAATGTGTAGTTTTATCTGTATTCTAAAAAATAAAGAAAAAAAATTAAATATCGTACTTTTACTTCCCCAAAAACTAATTATTCACGCAGTCATCCCCTGTACGTAGATACATTCGGTGTGAAGAATGCTATGTGCACAGCACTAGCGATTTTCTTCTAGAATATGTCGCCGACCCCACACATCTCTTGTCAACCAGCATCCGAAAAAAAATGCAATCATTACCGCAATCCAAAGTCTCCTGAATGTGTAATTTTATCTGTATTCTAAAGCATAATGAGAGAAATTTAAAAATCGAGCTGTTTCTTACAAAATAACTAATTATTCATGCAGTCATCCCCTTTACGTAGATACATTCGGTGTGAAGAATGCTATGTGCAAAGCACTAGCGATTTTCTTCTACAATATGTCGCCGCTCCCACACAACTCTTGTCAACCTGCTAACGAAAGAAAATGCAATCATTAGCGCAATCCAAAGTCACCAGAATGTGTAATTATATCTGAATTCTAAAGCATAATGAGAGAAATTTAAAAATCGAGCTGTTTCTTACCAAAAGACTAATTATTCATGCAGTCATCCCCTGTACGTAGATACATTCGGTGTGAAGAATGCTATGTGCACAGCACTAGCGATTTTCTTCTAGAATATGTCGCCGCTCCCACACATCTCTTGTCAACCTGCTAACGAAGGAAAATTCAATCATTAGCGCAATCCAAAGTCACCAGAATGTGTAATTTCATCTGTATGCTAAAGCATAACGAAAAAAATTAAATATCGTACTTTTACTTCCCCAAAAACTAATTATTCATGCAGTCATCCCCTGTACGTAGATACATTCGGTGTGAAGAATGCTATGTGCAAAGCACTAGCGATTTTCTTCTACAATATGTCGCCGCTCCCACACATCTCTTGTCAACCTGCTAACGAAAGAAAATGCAATCATTAGCGCAATCCAAAGTCACCAGAATGTGTAATTATATCTGAATTCTAAAGCATAATGAGAGAAATTTAAAAATCGAGCTGTTTCTTACCAAATAATTAATTATTCATGCAGTCATCCCCTGTACGTAGATACATTCGGTGCGAAGAATGCTATGTGCACAGCACTGGCGATTTTCTTCTAGAATATATCGCCTCTCAGACACATCTCTTGTCAACTTGCTAAGGAAAGAAAATGCAATCATTAGCGCAATCCAAAGTCACCAGAATGTGTAATTTTACGTGTATTCTAAAGAATAAAGAAAAAAATTAAATATCGAACTGTTACATCCCCGAAAACTAATTATTCACGCTGTCATCCTTTGTACGTAGATACATTCGGTGCGAAGAATGCTATGTGCACAGCACTGGCGATTTTCTTCTAGAATATATCGCCTCTCAGACACATCTCTTGTCAATTTGCTAAGGAAAGAAAATGCAATCATTAGCGCAATCCAAAATCACCTGAATGTGTAATTTTATCAGTATTCTAAAGCATAATGAGAGAAATTAAAAATCGATCTGTTTCGTACCAAATAACTAATTATTCACGCAGTCATCCCCTGTACGGAGATACATTAAGTGTGAAGAATGCTATGTGCATAGCACTAGCGATTTTTTTCTAGAATATGTCGCCGCTCCCACCCATCTGTTGTCAACCTGCTAACGAAAGAAAATGCAATCATTAGCGAAATCCAAAGTCACCTGAATGTGTAAATTTATCTGTATTCTAAAGAATAAAGAAAAAAATCAAATATCGAACTGTTACTTCCCCAAAAACTAATTATTCACGGAGTCATCCCCTGTACGTAGATACATTCGGTGCGAAGAATGCTATGTGCACAGCACTAGCGATTGACTTCTAGAATATGGCGCCGCTCCCACAAATCTCTTGTCAACCTGCTAACGAAAGAAAATGCAATCATTAGCGCAATCCAAAGTCACCTGAATGTGTAATTATACCTGTATTCTAAAGCATAATGAGAGAAATTTAAAAATCGAGCTGTTTCTTACCAAAAAACCAATTATTCACGCAGTCATCCCCTGTACGTAGATACATTCGGTGTGAATAATGCTATGTGCAGACCACTAGCGATTTTCTTCTAGAATATGTCACCGCTCCCACACATCTCTTGCCAACCTGCTAACGAAAGGAAATGCAATTTTTAGCGCAATCCAAAGTCACCAGCATGTGTAATTTTGGCTGTGTTCTAAAGCATAATGAGAGAAATTTAAAAATCGAGCTGTTTCTTACCAAAAAACTAATTATTCACGCAGTCATCCCCTGTACGGAGATACATTAAGTGTGAAGAATGCTATGTGCATTGCACTAGCGATTTTTTTCTAGAATATGTCGCCGCTCCCACACATCTATTGTCAACCTGCTAACGAAAGAAAATGCAATCATTAGCGCAATCCAAAGTCACCAGAATGTGTAATTTCATCTGTATGCTAAAGCATAACGAAAAAATTAAATATCGAGTTGTTACATCCACAAAAATTAATTATTCACGCAGTCATCCCCTGTACGTAGATACATTCGGTGTGAAGAATGCTATGTGCAAAGCACTAGCGATTTTCTTCTAGAATATATCGCCTCTCAGACACATCTCTTGTCAACTTGCTAAGGAAAGAAAATGCAATCATTAGCGCAATAGAAAGTCACCAGAATGTGTAATTTTACTTGTATTCTAAAGACTAAAGAAAAAAATTATATATCGAACTGTTACATCCCCAAAAACTAATTATTCCCGCTGTCATCCCCTGTACGGAGATACATTAAGTGTGAAGAATGCTATGTGCATAGCACTAGCGATTTTTTTCTAGAATATGTCTCCGCTCCCACACATCTCTTGTCAACCTGCTAACGAAAGGAAATGCAATCACTAGCGCAATCCAAAGTCACCAGAATGTGTAATTTTATCTGTATTCTAAAGCATAATGAGAGAAATTTAAAAATCGAGCTGTTTCTTACCAAGAAGGTAATTATTCATGCAGTCATCCCCTTTACGTAAATACTTTCGGTGTGAAGAATGCTATGTGCACAGTACTAGCGATTTTCATCTACAATATGTCGCCGCTCCCACACATCTCTTGTAAACCTGCTAAAGAAAGAAACTGTAATCGTTAGCGCAATCCAAAGTCACCTGAATGTGTAATTTTATCTGTAATCTATAGAATAAAGAGAAAAATCAAATATCGAGCTGTTACTTCCCCAAAAACTAATTATTCACGGAGTCATCCCCTGTACGTAGATACATTCGGTGCGAAGTATGCTATGTGCACTGCACTAGCGATTGTCTTCTAGAATATGGCGCCGCTCCCACAAATCTCTTGTCAACCTGCTAACGAAAGATAACGCAATCATTAGCGCCATCCAAAGTCACCTGAATGTGTAATTTTATCTGTATTCTAAAGCATAATGGGAGAAATTTAAAAATCGAGATGTTTCTTACCAAAATACTAATTATTCATGCAGACATCCCCTGTACGTAGATACATTTGATGTGAAGAATGCTAAGTGCACAGCACTAGCGATTTTCTTGTAGAATATGTCGCCGCACCCACACATCTCTTGTCATCCTGCTAACGAAAGAAAATGCAATCATTAGCGCAATCCAAAGAAACCTGAATGTGTAATTTTACCTGTATTCTAAAGCATAATGAGAGAAATTTAAAAATCGAGCTGTTTCTTACCAAAAAACTAATTATTCACGCAGTCATCCCCTGTACGGAGATACATTAAGTGTGAAGAATGCTATGTGCATAGCACTAGCGATTTTTTTCTAGAATATGTCTCCGCTCCCACACATCTCTTGTCAACCTGCTAACGAAAGAAAATGCAATCATTAGCGAAATCCAAAGTCACCTCAATGTGTAATTTTATCTGTATTCTAAAGAATAATGAAAAAAATTAAATATCGAGCTGTTACTTTCCCAAAAACTAATTATTCACGCAGCCATGCCCTGTACGTAGATACATTCGGTGTGAAGATTGCTATGTGCACAGCCCTAGCGATTTTCATCTACAATATGTCGCCGCTCCCACACACCTCTTGTAAACCTGCTAAAGAAAGAAACTGTAATCGTTAGCGCAATCCAAAGTCACCTGAATGTGTAATTTTATCTGTAATCTAAAGAATAAAGAAAAAAATCAAATATCGAGCTGTTACTTCCCCAAAAACTAATTATTCACGGAGTCATCCCCTGTACGTAGATACAATCGGTGCGAAGTATGCTATGTGCACTGCACTAGCGATTGTCTTCTAGAATATGGCGCCGCTCCCACAAATCTCTTGTCAACCTGCTAACGAAAGATAACGCAATCATTAGCGCCATCCAAAGTCACCTGAATGTGTAATTTTATCTGTATTCTAAAGCATAATGGGAGAAATTTAAAAATCGAGATGTTTCTTACCAAAAGACTAATTATTCATGCAGACATCCCCTGTACGTAGATACATTTGATGTGAAGAATGCTAAGTGCACAGCACTAGCGATTTTCTTGTAGAATATGTCGCCGCTCCCACACATCTCTTGTCATCCTGCTAACGAAAGAAAATGCAATCATTAGCGCAATCCAAAGAAACCTGAATGTGTAATTTTACCTGTATTCTAAAGCATAATGAGAGAAATTTAAAAATCGAGCTGTTTCTTACCAAAAAACTAATTATTCACGCAGTCATCCCCTGTACGGAGATACATTAAGTGTGAAGAATGCTATGTGCATAGCACTAGCGATTTTTTTCTAGAATATGTCTCCGCTCCCACACATCTCTTGTCAACCTGCTAACGAAAGGAAATGCAATCATTAGCGCAATCCAAAGTCACCTGAATGTGTCATTTTATCTGTATTCTAAACCATAATGAGAGAAATTTAAAAATCGAGCTGTTTCTTACCAAAAGACTAATTATTCACGTAGTCATCCACTGTACGTAGATACATTCGGTGTGAAGAGTGCTATGTGCACAGCACTAGCGATTGTCGTCTAGAATATGTCACCGCTCCCACACATCTCTTGTCAACCTGCTAACGAAAGAAAACGCAATCATTACCGCAATCCAAAGTCACCTGAATGTGTAATTTTACCTGTATTCTAAAGCATAATGAGAGAAATTTAAAAATCGAGATGTTTCTTACCAAAAGACTAATTATTCATGCAGTCATCCCCTGTTCGCAGATACATTTGGTGTGAAGAACGCTATGTGCACAGCACTAGCGATTTTCTTCTAGAATATGTCGGCTATCCCACACATCTCTTGTCAACCTGCTAACGAAAAAAACCGCAATCATTACCGCAATCCAAAGTCACCTGAATGTGTAATTTTTCCTGTATTCTAAAGCATAATGAGAGAAATTTATAAATCGAGATGTTTCTTACCAAAAGACTAATTATTCATGCAGTCATCCCCTGTACGTGGATACATTTAGTGTGAAGAATGCTATGTGCACAGCACTAGCGATTTTCTTCTAGAATATGTCACCGCTCCCACACATCTTTTGTCAACCTGCTGACGAAAGAAAGTGCAATCATTAGCGCATTCCAAAGTCACCAGAAAGTGTAATTTTATCTGTATTCTAAAGCATAACGAAAAAAAATTAAATATCGAGTTGTTACTTCCCCAAAAACTAATTATTCACGCCGTCATCCCCTGTACGTAGATACATTCGGTGTGAAGAATGCTATGTGCACAGCACTAGCGATTGTCTTCTAGAATATGGCACCGCTCCCACACATCTCTTGTCAACCTGCTAACGAAAGAAAACGCAATCATTACCGCAATCCAAAGTCACCTGAATGTGTAATTTTACCTGTATTCTAAAGCATAATGAGAGAAATTTAAAAATCGAGATGTTTCTTACCAAAAGACTAATTATTCATGCAGTCATCCCCTGTACGTGGATACATTTGGTGTGAAGAATGCTATGTGCACAGCACTAGCGATTTTCCTCTAGAATATGTCACCGCTCCCACACATCTTTTGTCAACCTGCTGACGAAAGAAAGTGCAATCATTAGCGCATTCCAAAGTCACCAGAAAGTGTAATTTTATCTGTATTCTAAAGCATAACGAAAAAAAATTAAATATCGAGTTCTTACTTCCCCAAAAACTAATTATTCACGCCGTCATCCCCTGTACGTAGATACATTCGGTGTGAAGAATGCTATGTGCACAGCACTAGCGATTGTCTTCTAGAATATGGCGCCGCTCCCACACATCTCTTGTCAACCTTCTAACGAAAGAAAACGCAATCTTTACCGCAATCCAAAGTCACCTGAATGTGTAATTTTACCTGTATTCTAAAGCATAATGAGAGAAATTTAAAAATCGAGATGTTTCTTACCAAGAGACTAATTATTCACGCAGTCATCCCCTGTACGTAGATACATTTGGTGTGAAGAATGCTATGTGCAGAGCACTAGCGATTTTCTTCTAGAATATGTCACCGCTCCCACACATCTCTTGTCAACCTGCTAACGAAAGAAAACGCAATCATTACCGCAATCCAAAGTCACCTGAATGTGTAATTTTACCTGTATTCTAAAGCATAATGAGAGAAATTTAAAAATCGAGATGTTTCTTACCAAGAGACTAATTATTCACGCAGTCATCCCCTGTACGTAGATACATTTGGTGTGAAGAATGCTATGTGCACAGCACTAGCGATTTTCTTCTAGAATGTGTCACCGCTCCCACACATCTTTTGTCAACCTGCTGACGAAAGAAAATGCAATCATTAGCGCATTCCAAAGTCACCAGAAAGTGTAATTTTATCTGTATTCTAAAGCATAACGAAAAAAAATTGAATATCGAGTTGTTACTTCCCCAAAAACTAATTCTTCACGCCGTCATCCTCTGTACGTAGATACATTCGGTGTGAAGAATGCTATGTGCACAGCACTAGCGATTGTCTTCTAGAATATGGCGCCGCTCCCACACATCTCTTGTCAACCTTCTAACGAAAGAAAACGCAATCATTACCGCAATCCAAAGTCACCTGAATGTGTAATTTTACCTGTATTCTAAAGCATAATGAGAGAAATTTAAAAATCGAGATGTTTCTTACCAAAAGACTAATTATTCATGCAGTCATCCCCTGTACGTAGATACATTTGGTGTGAAGAATGCTATGTGCACAGCACTAGCGATTTTCTTCTAGAATATGTCACCGCTCCCACACATCTCTTGTCAACCTGCTAACGAAAGAAAACGCAATCATTACCGCAATCCAAAGTCACCTGAATGTGTAATTTTACCTGTATTCTAAAGCATAATGAGAGAAATTTAAAAATCGAGATGTTTCTTACCAAAAGACTAATTATTCATGCAGTCATCCCCTGTACGTAGATACATTTGGTGTGAAGAATGCTATGTGCACAGCACTAGCGATTTTCTTCTAGAATATGTCACCGCTCCCACACATCTCTTGTCAACCTGCTGACGAAGGAAAGTGCAATCATTAGCGCATTCCAAAGTCACCAGAAAGTGTAATTTTATCTGTATTCTAAAGCATAACGAAAAAAAATTAAATATCGAGTTGTTACTTCCCCAAAAACTAATTATTCACGCCGTCATCCCCTGTACGTAGATACATTCGGTGTGAAGAATGCTATGTGCACAGCACTAGCGATTGTCTTCTAGAATATGGCGCCGCTCCCACACATCTCTTGTCAACCTTCTAACGAAAGAAAACGCAATCATTACCGCAATCCAAAGTCACCTGAATGTGTAATTTTACCTGTATTCTAAAGCATAATGAGAGAAATTTAAAAATCGAGCTGTTTCTTACCAAAAAACCAATTATTCACGCAGTCATCCCCTGTACGTAGATACATTCGGTGTGAATAATGCTATGTGCAGACCACTAGCGATTTTCTTCTAGAATATGTCACCGCTCCCACACATCTCTTGCCAACCTGCTAACGAAAGGAAATGCAATTTTTAGCGCAATCCAAAGTCACCAGCATGTGTAATTTTGGCTGTGTTCTAAAGCATAATGAGAGAAATTTAAAAATCGAGCTGTTTCTTACCAAAAAACTAATTATTCACGCAGTCATCCCCTGTACGGAGATACATTAAGTGTGAAGAATGCTATGTGCATTGCACTAGCGATTTTTTTCTAGAATATGTCGCCGCTCCCACACATCTATTGTCAACCTGCTAACGAAAGAAAATGCAATCATTAGCGCAATCCAAAGTCACCAGAATGTGTAATTTCATCTGTATGCTAAAGCATAACGAAAAAATTAAATATCGAGTTGTTACATCCACAAAAATTAATTATTCACGCAGTCATCCCCTGTACGTAGATACATTCGGTGTGAAGAATGCTATGTGCAAAGCACTAGCGATTTTCTTCTAGAATATATCGCCTCTCAGACACATCTCTTGTCAACTTGCTAAGGAAAGAAAATGCAATCATTAGCGCAATAGAAAGTCACCAGAATGTGTAATTTTACTTGTATTCTAAAGACTAAAGAAAAAAATTATATATCGAACTGTTACATCCCCAAAAACTAATTATTCCCGCTGTCATCCCCTGTACGGAGATACATTAAGTGTGAAGAATGCTATGTGCATAGCACTAGCGATTTTTTTCTAGAATATGTCTCCGCTCCCACACATCTCTTGTCAACCTGCTAACGAAAGGAAATGCAATCACTAGCGCAATCCAAAGTCACCAGAATGTGTAATTTTATCTGTATTCTAAAGCATAATGAGAGAAATTTAAAAATCGAGCTGTTTCTTACCAAGAAGGTAATTATTCATGCAGTCATCCCCTTTACGTAAATACTTTCGGTGTGAAGAATGCTATGTGCACAGTACTAGCGATTTTCATCTACAATATGTCGCCGCTCCCACACATCTCTTGTAAACCTGCTAAAGAAAGAAACTGTAATCGTTAGCGCAATCCAAAGTCACCTGAATGTGTAATTTTATCTGTAATCTATAGAATAAAGAGAAAAATCAAATATCGAGCTGTTACTTCCCCAAAAACTAATTATTCACGGAGTCATCCCCTGTACGTAGATACATTCGGTGCGAAGTATGCTATGTGCACTGCACTAGCGATTGTCTTCTAGAATATGGCGCCGCTCCCACAAATCTCTTGTCAACCTGCTAACGAAAGATAACGCAATCATTAGCGCCATCCAAAGTCACCTGAATGTGTAATTTTATCTGTATTCTAAAGCATAATGGGAGAAATTTAAAAATCGAGATGTTTCTTACCAAAATACTAATTATTCATGCAGACATCCCCTGTACGTAGATACATTTGATGTGAAGAATGCTAAGTGCACAGCACTAGCGATTTTCTTGTAGAATATGTCGCCGCACCCACACATCTCTTGTCATCCTGCTAACGAAAGAAAATGCAATCATTAGCGCAATCCAAAGAAACCTGAATGTGTAATTTTACCTGTATTCTAAAGCATAATGAGAGAAATTTAAAAATCGAGCTGTTTCTTACCAAAAAACTAATTATTCACGCAGTAATCCCCTGTACGGAGATACATTAAGTGTGAAGAATGCTATGTGCATAGCACTAGCGATTTTTTTCTAGAATATGTCTCCGCTCCCACACATCTCTTGTCAACCTGCTAACGAAAGAAAATGCAATCATTAGCGAAATCCAAAGTCACCTCAATGTGTAATTTTATCTGTATTCTAAAGAATAATGAAAAAAATTAAATATCGAGCTGTTACTTTCCCAAAAACTAATTATTCACGCAGCCATGCCCTGTACGTAGATACATTCGGTGTGAAGATTGCTATGTGCACAGCCCTAGCGATTTTCATCTACAATATGTCGCCGCTCCCACACACCTCTTGTAAACCTGCTAAAGAAAGAAACTGTAATCGTTAGCGCAATCCAAAGTCACCTGAATGTGTAATTTTATCTGTAATCTAAAGAATAAAGAAAAAAATCAAATATCGAGCTGTTACTTCCCCAAAAACTAATTATTCACGGAGTCATCCCCTGTACGTAGATACAATCGGTGCGAAGTATGCTATGTGCACTGCACTAGCGATTGTCTTCTAGAATATGGCGCCGCTCCCACAAATCTCTTGTCAACCTGCTAACGAAAGATAACGCAATCATTAGCGCCATCCAAAGTCACCTGAATGTGTAATTTTATCTGTATTCTAAAGCATAATGGGAGAAATTTAAAAATCGAGATGTTTCTTACCAAAAGACTAATTATTCATGCAGACATCCCCTGTACGTAGATACATTTGATGTGAAGAATGCTAAGTGCACAGCACTAGCGATTTTCTTGTAGAATATGTCGCCGCTCCCACACATCTCTTGTCATCCTGCTAACGAAAGAAAATGCAATCATTAGCGCAATCCAAAGAAACCTGAATGTGTAATTTTACCTGTATTCTAAAGCATAATGAGAGAAATTTAAAAATCGAGCTGTTTCTTACCAAAAAACTAATTATTCACGCAGTCATCCCCTGTACGGAGATACATTAAGTGTGAAGAATGCTATGTGCATAGCACTAGCGATTTTTTTCTAGAATATGTCTCCGCTCCCACACATCTCTTGTCAACCTGCTAACGAAAGGAAATGCAATCATTAGCGCAATCCAAAGTCACCTGAATGTGTCATTTTATCTGTATTCTAAACCATAATGAGAGAAATTTAAAAATCGAGCTGTTTCTTACCAAAAGACTAATTATTCACGTAGTCATCCACTGTACGTAGATACATTCGGTGTGAAGAGTGCTATGTGCACAGCACTAGCGATTGTCGTCTAGAATATGTCACCGCTCCCACACATCTCTTGTCAACCTGCTAACGAAAGAAAACGCAATCATTACCGCAATCCAAAGTCACCTGAATGTGTAATTTTACCTGTATTCTAAAGCATAATGAGAGAAATTTAAAAATCGAGATGTTTCTTACCAAAAGACTAATTATTCATGCAGTCATCCCCTGTTCGCAGATACATTTGGTGTGAAGAACGCTATGTGCACAGCACTAGCGATTTTCTTCTAGAATATGTCGGCTATCCCACACATCTCTTGTCAACCTGCTAACGAAAAAAACCGCAATCATTACCGCAATCCAAAGTCACCTGAATGTGTAATTTTTCCTGTATTCTAAAGCATAATGAGAGAAATTTATAAATCGAGATGTTTCTTACCAAAAGACTAATTATTCATGCAGTCATCCCCTGTACGTGGATACATTTAGTGTGAAGAATGCTATGTGCACAGCACTAGCGATTTTCTTCTAGAATATGTCACCGCTCCCACACATCTTTTGTCAACCTGCTGACGAAAGAAAGTGCAATCATTAGCGCATTCCAAAGTCACCAGAAAGTGTAATTTTATCTGTATTCTAAAGCATAACGAAAAAAAATTAAATATCGAGTTGTTACTTCCCCAAAAACTAATTATTCACGCCGTCATCCCCTGTACGTAGATACATTCGGTGTGAAGAATGCTATGTGCACAGCACTAGCGATTGTCTTCTAGAATATGGCACCGCTCCCACACATCTCTTGTCAACCTGCTAACGAAAGAAAACGCAATCATTACCGCAATCCAAAGTCACCTGAATGTGTAATTTTACCTGTATTCTAAAGCATAATGAGAGAAATTTAAAAATCGAGATGTTTCTTACCAAAAGACTAATTATTCATGCAGTCATCCCCTGTACGTGGATACATTTGGTGTGAAGAATGCTATGTGCACAGCACTAGCGATTTTCCTCTAGAATATGTCACCGCTCCCACACATCTTTTGTCAACCTGCTGACGAAAGAAAGTGCAATCATTAGCGCATTCCAAAGTCACCAGAAAGTGTAATTTTATCTGTATTCTAAAGCATAACGAAAAAAAATTAAATATCGAGTTCTTACTTCCCCAAAAACTAATTATTCACGCCGTCATCCCCTGTACGTAGATACATTCGGTGTGAAGAATGCTATGTGCACAGCACTAGCGATTGTCTTCTAGAATATGGCGCCGCTCCCACACATCTCTTGTCAACCTTCTAACGAAAGAAAACGCAATCTTTACCGCAATCCAAAGTCACCTGAATGTGTAATTTTACCTGTATTCTAAAGCATAATGAGAGAAATTTAAAAATCGAGATGTTTCTTACCAAGAGACTAATTATTCACGCAGTCATCCCCTGTACGTAGATACATTTGGTGTGAAGAATGCTATGTGCAGAGCACTAGCGATTTTCTTCTAGAATATGTCACCGCTCCCACACATCTCTTGTCAACCTGCTAACGAAAGAAAACGCAATCATTACCGCAATCCAAAGTCACCTGAATGTGTAATTTTACCTGTATTCTAAAGCATAATGAGAGAAATTTAAAAATCGAGATGTTTCTTACCAAGAGACTAATTATTCACGCAGTCATCCCCTGTACGTAGATACATTTGGTGTGAAGAATGCTATGTGCACAGCACTAGCGATTTTCTTCTAGAATGTGTCACCGCTCCCACACATCTTTTGTCAACCTGCTGACGAAAGAAAATGCAATCATTAGCGCATTCCAAAGTCACCAGAAAGTGTAATTTTATCTGTATTCTAAAGCATAACGAAAAAAAATTGAATATCGAGTTGTTACTTCCCCAAAAACTAATTCTTCACGCCGTCATCCTCTGTACGTAGATACATTCGGTGTGAAGAATGCTATGTGCACAGCACTAGCGATTGTCTTCTAGAATATGGCGCCGCTCCCACACATCTCTTGTCAACCTTCTAACGAAAGAAAACGCAATCATTACCGCAATCCAAAGTCACCTGAATGTGTAATTTTACCTGTATTCTAAAGCATAATGAGAGAAATTTAAAAATCGAGATGTTTCTTACCAAAAGACTAATTATTCATGCAGTCATCCCCTGTACGTAGATACATTTGGTGTGAAGAATGCTATGTGCACAGCACTAGCGATTTTCTTCTAGAATATGTCACCGCTCCCACACATCTCTTGTCAACCTGCTAACGAAAGAAAACGCAATCATTACCGCAATCCAAAGTCACCTGAATGTGTAATTTTACCTGTATTCTAAAGCATAATGAGAGAAATTTAAAAATCGAGATGTTTCTTACCAAAAGACTAATTATTCATGCAGTCATCCCCTGTACGTAGATACATTTGGTGTGAAGAATGCTATGTGCACAGCACTAGCGATTTTCTTCTAGAATATGTCACCGCTCCCACACATCTCTTGTCAACCTGCTGACGAAGGAAAGTGCAATCATTAGCGCATTCCAAAGTCACCAGAAAGTGTAATTTTATCTGTATTCTAAAGCATAACGAAAAAAAATTAAATATCGAGTTGTTACTTCCCCAAAAACTAATTATTCACGCCGTCATCCCCTGTACGTAGATACATTCGGTGTGAAGAATGCTATGTGCACAGCACTAGCGATTGTCTTCTAGAATATGGCGCCGCTCCCACACATCTCTTGTCAACCTTCTAACGAAAGAAAACGCAATCATTACCGCAATCCAAAGTCACCTGAATGTGTAATTTTACCTGTATTCTAAAGCATAATGAGAGAAATTTAAAAATCGAGATGTTTCTTACCAAAAGACTAATTATTCATGCAGTCATCCCCTGTACGTAGATACATTTGGTGTGAAGAATGCTATGTGCACAGCACTAGCGATTTTCTTCTAGAATATGTCACCGCTCCCACACATCTTTTGTCAACCTGCTGACGAAAGAAAATGCAATCATTAGCGCATTCCAAAGCCACCAGAAAGTGTAATTTTATCTGTATTCTAAAGCATAACGAAAAAAAATTAAATATCGAGTTGTTAATTCCCCAAAAACTAATTATTCACGCCGTCATCCCCTGTACGTAGATACATTCGGTGTGAAGAATGCTATGTGCACAGCACTAGCGATTGTCTTCTTGAATATGGCGCCGCTCCCACACATCTCTTGTCAACCTGCTAACGAAAGAAAACGCAATAATTACCGCAATCCAAAGTCACCTGAATGTGTAATTTTACCTGTATTCTAAAGCATAATGAGAGAAATTTAAAAATCGAGATGTTTCTTACCAAAAGACTAATTATTCATGCAGTCATCCCCTGTACGTAGATACATTTGGTGTGAAGAATGCTATGTGCACAGCACTAGCGATTTTCTTCTAGAATATGCCAACGCTCCCACACATCTCTTGTCAACCTGCTGACGAAGGAAAGTGCAATCATTAGCGCATTCCAAAGTCACCAGAAAGTGTTATTTTATCTGTATTCTAAAGCATAACGAAAAAAAATTAAATATCGAGTTGTTACTTCCCCAAAAACTAATTATTCACGCCGTCATCCCCTGTACGTAGATACATTCGGTGTGAAGAATGCTATGTGCACAGCACAAGCGATTGTCTTCTAGAATATGGCGCCGCTCCCACACATCTCTTGTCAACCTGCTAACGAAAGAAAACGCAATCATTACCGCAATCCAAAGTCACCTGAATGTGTAATTTTACCTGTATTCTAAAGCATAATGAGAGAAATTTAAAAATCGAGATGTTTCTTACCAAAAGACTAATTATTCATGCAGTCATCCCCTGTACGTAGATACATTTGGTGTGAAGAATGCTATGTGCACAGCACTAGCGATTTTCTTCTAGAATATGTCACCGCTCCCACACATCTCTTGTCAACCTGCTGACGAAAGAAAGTGCAACCATTAGCGCATTCCAAAGTCACCAGAAAGTGTAATTTTATCTGTATTCTAAAGCATAACGAAAAAAAATTAAATATCGAGTTGTTACTTCCCCAAAAACTAATTATTCACGCCGTCATCCCCTGTACGTAGATACATTCGGTGTGAAGAATGCTATGTGCACAGCACTAGCGATTGTCTTCTAGAATATGGCGCCGCTCCCGCACATCTCTTGTCAACCTTCTAACGAAAGAAAACGCAATCATTACCGCAATCCAAAGTCACCTGAATGTGTAATTTTACCTGTATTCTAAAGCATAATGAGAGAAATTTAAAAATCGAGATGTTTCTTACCAAAAGACTAATTATTCACGCAGTCATCCCCTGTACGTAGATACATTTGGTGTGAAGAATGCTATGTGCACAGCACTAGCGATTTTCGTCTAGAATATGTCACCGCTCCCACACATCTCTTGTCAACCTGCTAACGAAAGAAAACGCAAACATTACCGCAATCCAAAGTCACCTGAATGTGTAATTTTACCTGTATTCTAATGCATAATGAGAGAAATTTAAAAATCGAGATGTTTCTTACCAAAAGACTAATTATTCACGCAGTCATCCCCTGTACGTAGATACATTTGGTGTGAAGAATGCTATGTGCACAGCACTAGCGATTTTCTTCTAGAATATGTCACCGCTCCCACACATCTTTTGTCAACCTGCTGACGAAAGAAAATGCAATCATTAGCGCATTCCAAAGTCACCAGAAAGGGCAATTTTATCTGTATTCTAAAGCATAACGAAAAAAAATTAAATATCGAGTTGTTACTTCCCCAAAAACTAATTATTCACGCCGTCATCCCCTGTACGTAGATACATTCGGTGTGAAGAATGCTATGTGCACAGCACTAGCGATTGTCTTCTAGAATATGGCGCCGCTCCCACACATGTCTTGTCAACCTGCTAACGAAAGAAAACGCAATCATTACCGCAATCCAAAGTCACTTGAATGTGTAATTTTCCCTGTATTCTAAAGCATAATGAGAGAAATTTAAAAATCGAGATGTTTCTTACCAAAAGACTAATTATTCATGCAGTCATCCCCTGTACGTAGATACATTTGGTGTGAAGAATGCTATGTGCACAGCACTAGCGATTTTCTTCTAGAATATGTCACCGCTCCCACACATCTCTTGTCAACCTGCTAACGAAAGAAAGTGCAATCATTAGCGCATTCCAAAGTCACCAGAAAGTGTAATTTTATCTGTATTCTAAAGCATAACGAAAAAAAATTAAATATCGAGTTGTTACTTCCCTAAAAACTAATTATTCACGCCGTCATCCCCTGTACGTAGATACATTCGGTGTGAAGAATGCTATGTGCACAGCACTAGCGATTGTCTTCTAGAATATGGCGCCGCTCCCACACATGTCTTGTCAACCTGCTAACGAAAGATAACGCAATCATTACCGCCATCCAAAGTCACTTGAATGTGTAATTTTCCCTGTATTCTAAAGCATAATGAGAGAAATTTAAAAATCGAGATGTTTCTTACGAAAAGACTAATTATTCATGCAGTCATCCCCTGTACGTAGATACATTTGGTGTGAAGAATGCTATGTGCACAGCACTAGCGATTTTCTTCTAGAATATGTCGCCGCTCCCACACATCTCTTGTCAACCTGCTAACGAAAGAAAACGCAATCATTACCGCAATCCAAACTCACCTGAATGTGTAATTTTACCTGTATTATAAAGCATAATGAGAGAAATTTAAAAATCGAGATGTTTCTTACCAAAAGACTAATTATTCATGCAGTCATCCCCTGTACGTAGATACATTTGGTGTGAAGAATGCTATGTGCACAGCACTAGCGATTTTCTTCTAGAATATGTCACCGCTCCCACACATCTCTTGTCAACCTGCTAACGAAAGAAAGTGCAATCATTAGCGCATTCCAAAGTCACCAGAAAGTGTAATTTTATCTGTATTCTAAAGCATAACGAAAAAAAATTAAATATCGAGTTGTTACTTCCCCAAAAACTAATTATTCACGCCGTCATCCCATGTACGTAGATACATTCGGTGTGAAGAATGCTATGTGCACAGCACTAGCGATTGTCTTCTAGAATATGGCGCCGCTCCCACACATCTCTTGTCAACCTGCTAACGAAAGAAAACGCAATCATTACCGCAATCCAAAGTCACCTGAATGTGTAATATTACCTGTATTCTAAAGCATAATGAGAGAAATTTAAAAATTGAGTTGTTACTTCCCCAAAAACTAATTATTCATGCAGTCATCACCTGTACGTAGATACATTTGGTGTGAAGAATGCTATGTGCACAGCACTAGCGATTTTCTTCTAGAATATGTCACCGCTCCCACACATCTTTTGTCAACCTGCTAACGAAAGAAAACGCAATCATTACCGCAATCCAAAGTCACCTGAATGTGTAATTTTACCTGTATTCTAAAGCATAATGAGAGAAATTTAAAAATCGAGATGTTTCCTACCAAAAGACTAATTATTCATGCAGTCATCCCCTGTACGTAGATACATTTGGTGTGAAGAATGCTATGTGCACAGCACTAGCGATTTTCTTCTAGAATATGTCACCGCTCCGACACATCTCTTGTCAAGCTGCTAACGAAAGAAAACGCAATCATTACCGCAATCCAAAGTCACCTGAATGTGTAATTTTACCTGTATTCTAAAGCATAATGAGAGAAATTTAAAAATCGAGTTGTTACTTCCCCAAAAACTAATTATTCATGCAGTCATCACCTGTACGTAGATACATTCGGTGTGAAGAATGCTATGTGCACAGCACTAGCGATTTTCTTCTAGAATATGTCATCGCTCTTACACATCTCTTGTCATCCTGCTAACGAAAGAAAACGCAATCATTACCGCAATCCAAAGTCACCTGAATGTGTTATTTTACCTGTATTCTAAAGCATAATGAGAGAAATTTAAAAATCGAGATGTTTCTTACCAAAAGACTAATTATTCATGCAGTCATCCCCTGTACGTAGATTCATTTGGTGTGATGAATGCTATGTGCACAACACTAGCGATTTTCTTCTAGAATATGTCACCGCTCCCACACATCTTTTGTCAACCTGCTGACGAAAAAAAATGCAATCATTAGCGCATTCCAAAGTCACCAGAAAGTGTAATTTTATCTGTATTCTAAAGCATAACGAAAAAAAATTGAATATCGAGTTGTTACTTCCCCAAAAACTAATTATTCACGCCGTCATCCCCTGTACGTAGATACATTCGGTGTGAAGAATGCTATGTGCACAGCACTAGCGATTGTCTTCTAGAATATGGCGACGCTCTCACACATCTCTTGTCACCTGCTAACGAAAGAAAACGCAATCATTACCGCATTCCAAAGTCACCTGAATGTGTAATTTTACCTGTATTCTAAAGCATAATGAGAGAAATTTAAAAATCGAGATGTTTCTTACCAAAAGACTAATTATTCATGCAGTCATCCCCTGTACGTAGATACATTTGGTGTGAAGAATGCTATGTGCACAGCACTAGCGATTTTCTTCTAGAATATGTCACCGCTCCCACACATCTCTTGTCAACCTGCTAACGAAAGAAAGTGCAATCATTAGCGCATTCCAAAGTCTTCAGAAAGTGTAATTTTATCTGTATTCTAAAGCATAACGAAAAAAAATTAAATATCGAGTTGTTACTTCCCTAAAAACTAATTATTCACGCCGTCATCCCCTGTATGTAGATACATTCGGTGTGAAGAATGCTATGTGCACAGCACTAGCGATTGTCTTCTAGAATATGGCGCCGCTCCCACACATGTCTTGTCAACCTGCTAACGAAAGATAACGCAATCATTACCGCCATCCAAAGTCACTTGAATGTGTAATTTTCCCTGTATTCTAAAGCATAATGAGAGAAATTTAAAAATCGAGATGTTTCTTACCAAAAGACTAATTATTCATGCAGTCATCCCCTGTACGTAGATACATTTGGTGTGAAGAATGCTATGTGCACAGCACTAGCGATTTTCTTCTAGAATATGTCGCCGCCCCCACACATCTCTTGTCAACCTGCTAACGAAAGAAAACGCAATCATTACCGCAATCCAAACTCACCTGAATGTGTAATTTTACCTGTATTATAAAGCATAATGAGAGAAATTTAAAAATCTAGATGTTTCTTACCAAAAGACTAATTATTCATGCAGTCATCCCCTGTACGTAGATACATTTGGTGTGAAGAATGCTATGTGCACAGCACTAGCGATTTTCTTCTAGAATATGTCACCGCTCCCACACATCTCTTGTCAACCTGCTAACGAAAGAAAGTGCAATCATTAGCGCATTCCAAAGTCACCAGAAAGTGTAATTTTATCTGTATTCTAAAGCATAACGAAAAATAATTAAATATCGAGTTGTTACTTCCCCAAAAACTAATTATTCACGCCGTCATCCCATGTACGTAGATACATTCGGTGTGAAGAATGCTATGTGCACAGCACTAGCGATTGTCTTCTAGAATATGGCGCCGCTCCCACACATCTCTTGTCAACCTGCTAACGAAAGAAAACGCAATCATTACCGCAATCCAAAGTCACCTGAATGTGTAATATTACCTGTATTCTAAAGCATAATGAGAGAAATTTAAAAATTGAGTTGTTACTTCCCCAAAAACTAATTATTCATGCAGTCATCACCTGTACGTAGATACATTTGGTGTGAAGAATGCTATGTGCACAGCACTAGCGATTTTCTTCTAGAATATGTCACCGCTCCCACACATCTTTTGTCAACCTGCTAACGAAAGAAAACGCAATCATTACCGCAATCCAAAGTCACCTGAATGTGTAATTTTACCTGTATTCTAAAGCATAATGAGAGAAATTTAAAAATCGAGATGTTTCCTACCAAAAGACTAATTATTCATGCAGTCATCCCCTGTACGTAGATACATTTGGTGTGAAGAATGGTATGTGCACAGCACTAGCGATTTTCTTCTAGAATATGTCACCGCTCCGACACATCTCTTGTCAAGCTGCTAACGAAAGAAAACGCAATCATTACCGCAATCCAAAGTCACCTGAATGTGTAATTTTACCTGTATTCTAAAGCATAATGAGAGAAATTTAAAAATCGAGTTGTTACTTCCCCAAAAACTAATTATTCATGCAGTCATCACCTGTACGTAGATACATTCGGTGTGAAGAATGCTATGTGCACAGCACTAGCGATTTTCTTCTAGAATATGTCATCGCTCTTACACATCTCTTGTCATCCTGCTAACGAAAGAAAACGCAATCATTACCGCAATCCAAAGTCACCTGAATGTGTAATTTTACCTGTATTCTAAAGCATAATGAGAGAAATTTAAAAATCGAGATGTTTCTTACCAAAAGACTAATTATTCATGCAGTCATCCCCTGTACGTAGATTCATTTGGTGTGATGAATGCTATGTGCACAACACTAGCGATTTTCTTCTAGAATATGTCACCGCTCCCACACATCTTTTGTCAACCTGCTGACGAAAAAAAATGCAATCATTAGCGCATTCCAAAGTCACCAGAAAGTGTAATTTTATCTGTATTCTAAAGCATAACGAAAAAAAATTGAATATCGAGTTGTTACTTCCCCAAAAACTAATTATTCACGCCGTCATCCCCTGTACGTAGATACATTCGGTGTGAAGAATGCTATGTGCACAGCACTAGCGATTGTCTTCTAGAATATGGCGACGCTCTCACACATCTCTTGTCACCTGCTAACGAAAGAAAACGCAATCATTACCGCATTCCAAAGTCACCTGAATGTGTAATTTTACCTGTATTCTAAAGCATAATGAGAGAAATTTAAAAATCGAGATGTTTCTTACCAAAAGACTAATTATTCATGCAGTCATCCCCTGTACGTAGATACATTTGGTGTGAAGAATGCTATGTGCACAGCACTAGCGATTTTCTTCTAGAATATGTCACCGCTCCCACACATCTTTTGTCAACCTGCTGACGAAAGAAAATGCAATCATTAGCGCATTCCAAAGTCACCAGAAAGTGTAATTTTATCTGTATTCTAAAGCATAACGAAAAAAAATTAAATATCGAGTTGTTACTTCCCCAAAAACTAATTATTCACGCCGTCATCCCCTGTACGTAGATACATTCGGTGTGAAGAATGCTATGTGCACAGCACTAGCGACTGTCTTCTAGAATATGGCGCCGCTCCCACATATCTCTTGTCAACCTTCTAACGAAAGAAAACGCAATCATTACCGCAATCCAAAGTCACCTGAATGTGTAATTTTACCTGTATTCTAAAGCATAATGCGAGAAATTTAAAAATCGAGATGTTTCTTACCAAAAGACTAATTATTCATGCAGTCATCCCCTGTACGTAGATACATTTGGTGTGAAGAATGCTATGTGCACAGCACTAGCGATTTTCTTCTAGAATATGTCACCGCTCCCACACATCTTCTGTCAACCTGCTGACGAAAGAAAATGCAATCATTAGCGCATTCCAAAGTCACCAGAAAGTGTAATTTTATCTGTATTCTAAAGCATAACGAAAAAAAATTAAATATCGAGTTGTTAATTCCCCAAAAACTAATTATTCACGCCGTCATCCCCTATACGTAGATACATTCGGTGTGAAGAATGCTATGTGCACAGCACTAGCGATTGTCTTCTTGAATATGGCGCCGCTCCCACACATCTCTTGTCAACCTGCTAACGAAAGAAAACGCAATCATTACCGCAATCCAAAGTCACCTGAATGTGTAATTTTACCTGTATTCTAAAGCATAATGAGAGAAATTTAAAAATTGAGTTGTTACTTCCCCAAAAACTAATTATTCATGCAGTCATCACCTGTACGTAGATACATTTGGTGTGAAGAATGCTGTGTGCACAGCACTAGCGATTTTCTTCTAGAATATGTCACCGCTCCCACACATCTTTTTTCAACCTGCTAACGAAAGAAAACGCAATCATTACCGCAATCCAAAGTCACCTTAATGTGTAATTTTACCTGTATTCTAAAGCATAATGAGAGAAATTTAAAAATCGAGATGTTTCCTACCAAGAGACTAATTATTCACGCAGTCATCCCCTGTACGTAGATACATTTGGTGTGAAGAATGCTATGTGCACAGCACTAGCGATTTTCTTCTAGAATATGTCACCGCTCCCACACATCTTTTGTCAACCTGCTGACGAAAGAAAATGCAATCATTAGCGCATTCCAAAGTCACCAGAAAGGGTAATTTTATCTGTATTCTAAAGCATAACGAAAAAAAATTAAATATCGAGTTGTTACTTCCCCAAAAACTAATTATTCACGCCGTCATCCCCTGTACGTAGATACATTCGGTGTGAAGAATGCTATGTGCACAGCACTAGCGATTGTCTTCTAACATATGGCGCCGCTCCCACACATGTCTTGTCAACCTGCTAACGAAAGAAAACGCAATCATTACCGCCATCCAAAGTCACTTGAATGTGTAATTTTCCCTGTATTCTAAAGCATAATGAGAGAAATTTAAAAATCGAGATGTTTCTTACCAAAAGACTAATTATTCATGCAGTCATCCCCTGTACGTAGATACATTTGGTGTGAAGAATGCTATGTGCACAGCACTAGCGATTTTCTTCTAGAATATGTCACCGCTCCCACACATCTCTTGTCAACCTGCTAACGAAAGAAAGTGCAATCATTAGCGCATTCCAAAGTTACCAGAAAGTGTAATTTTATCTGTATTCTAAAGCATAACGAAAAAAAATTAAATATCGAGTTGTTACTTCCCCAAATACTAATTATTCACGCCGTCATCCCCTGTACGTAGATACATTCGGTGTGAAGTATGCTATGTGCACAGCACTAGCGATTTTCTTCTAGAATATGTCGCCGCTCCCACACATCTCTTGTCAACCTGCTAACGAAAGAAAACGCAATCATTACCGCAATCCAAACTCACCTGAATGTGTAATTTTACCTGTATTATAAAGCATAATGAGAGAAATTTAAAAATCGAGATGTTTCTTACCAAAAGACTAATTATTCATGCAGTCATCCCCTGTACGTAGATACATTTGGTGTGAAGAATGCTATGTGCACAGCACTAGCGATTTTCTTCTAGAATATGTCACCGCTCCCACACATCTCTTGTCAACCTGCTTACGAAAGAAAGTGCAATCATTAGCGCATTCCAAAGTCACCAGAAAGTGTAATTTTATCTGTATTCTAAAGCATAACGAAAAAAAATTAAATATCGAGTTGTTACTTCCCCAAAAACTAATTATTCACGCCGTCATCCCCTGTACGTAGATACATTCGGTGTGAAGAATGCTATGTGCACAGCACTAGCGATTGTCTTCTAGAATATGGCGCCGCTCCCACACATCTCTTGTCAACCTGCTAACGAAAGAAAACGCAATCATTACCGCAATCCAAAGTCACCTGAATGTGTAATTTTACCTGTATTCTAAAGCATAATGAGAGAAATTTAAAAATTGAGTTGTTACTTCCCCAAAAACTAATTATTCATGCAGTCATCACCTGTACGTAGATACATTTGGTGTGAAGAATGCTATGTGCACAGCACTAGCGATTTTCTTCTAGAATATGTCACCGCTCCCACACATCTTTTGTCAACCTGCTAACGAAAGAAAACGCAATCATTACCGCAATCCAAAGTCACCTGAATGTGTAATTTTACCTGTATTCTAAAGCATAATGAGAGAAATTTAAAAATCGAGGTGTTTCCTACCAAAAGACTAATTATTGATGCAGTCATCCCCTGTACGTAGATACATTTGGTGTGAAGAATGCTATGTGCACAGCACTAGCGTTTTTCTTCTAGAATATGTCACCGCTCCGACACATCTCTTGTCAAGCTGCTAACGAAAGAAAACGCAATCATTACCGCAATCCAAAGTCACCTGAATGTGTAATTTTACCTGTATTCTAAAGCATAATGAGAGAAATTTAAAAATCGAGTTGTTACTTCGCCAAAAACTAATTATTCATGCAGTCATCACCTGTACGTAGATACATTTGGTGTGAAGAATGCTATGTGCACAGCACTAGCGATTTTCTTCTAGAATATGTCACGGCTCCCACACATCTTTTGTCAACCTGCTAACGAAAGAAAACGCAATCATTACCGCAATCCAAAGTTACCTGAATGTGTAATTTTACCTGTATTCTAATGCATAATGAGAGAAATTTAAAAATCGAGATGTTTCTTACCAAAAGACTAATTATTCATGCAGTCATCACCTGTACGTAGATACATTCGGTGTGAAGAATGCCATGTGCACAGCACTAGCGATTTTCTTCTAGAATATGTCATCGCTCTTACACATCTCTTGTCATCCTGCTAACGAAAGAAAAACGCAATCATTACCGCATTCCAAAGTCACCTGAATGTGTAATTTTACCTGTATTCTAAAGCATAATGAGAGAAATTTAAAAATCGAGATGTTTCTTACCAAAAGACTAATTATTCATGCAGTCATCCCCTGTACGTAGATACATTTGGTGTGAAGAAAGCTATGTGCACAGCACTAGCGATTTTCTTCTAGAATATGGCGCCGCTCCCACACATCTCTTGTCAACCTGCTAACGAAAGAAAACGCAATCATTACCGCAATCCAAAGTCACCTGAATGTGTAATTTTACCTGTATTCTAAAGCATAATGAGAGAAATTTAAAAATCGAGTTGTTACTTCCCCAAAAACTAATTATTCATGCAGTCATCACCTGTACGTAGATACATTTGGTGTGAAGAATGCTATGTGCACAGCACTAGCGATTTTCTTCTAGAATATGTCACCGCTCCCACACATCTCTTGTCATCCTGCTAACGAAAGAAAACGCAATCATTACCGCAATCCAAAGTCACCTGAATGTGTAATTTTACCTGTATTCTAAAGCATAATGAGAGAAATTTAAAAATCGAGATGTTTCTTACCTAAAGACTAATTATTCATGCAGTCATCCCCTGTACGTAGATACATTTGGTGTGAAGAATGCTATGTGCACAGCACTAGCGATTTTCTTCTAGAATATGTCACCGCTCCCACACATCTTTTGTCAACCTGCTGACGAAAAAAAATGCAATCATTAGCGCATTCCAAAGTCACCAGAAAGTGTAATTTTATCTGTATTCTAAAGCATAACGGAAAGAAATTGAATATCGAGTTGTTACTTCCCCAAAAACTAATTATTCACGCCGTCATCCCCTGTACGTAGATACATTCGGTGTGAAGAATGCTATGTGCACAGTACTAGCGATTGTCTTCTAGCATATGACGCCGCTCTCACACATCTCTTGTCAACCTGCTAACGAAAGAAAACGCAATCATTACCGCATTCCAAAGTCACCTGAATGTGTAATTTTACCTGTATTCTAAAGCATAATGAGAGAAATTTAAAAATCGAGATGTTTCTTACCAAAAGACTAATTATTCATGCAGTCATCCCCTGTACGTAGATACATTTGGTGTGAAGAAAGTTATGTGCACAGCACTAGCGATTTTCTTCTAGAATATGGCGCCGCTCCCACACATCTCTTGTCAACCTGCTAACGAAAGAAAACGCAATCATTACCGCAATCCAAAGTCACCTGAATGTGTAATTTTACCTGTATTCTAAAGCATAATGAGAGAAATTTAAAAATCGAGATGTTTCTTACCAAAAGACTGATTATTCACGCAGTCATCCCCTGTACGTAGATACATTTGGTGTGAAGAATGCTATGTGCACAGCACTAGCGATTTTCTTCTAGAATATGTCACCGCTCCCACACATCTTTTGTCAACCTGCAGACGAAAGAAAATGCAATCATTAGCGCATTCCAAAGTCACCAGAAAGTGTAATTTTGTCTGTATTCTAAAGCATAACGAAAAAAAATTAAATATCGCGTTGTTACTTCCCCAAAAACTAATTATTCACGCCGTCATCCCCTGTACGTAGATACATTCGGTGTGAAGAATGCTATGTGCACAGCACTAGCGATTGTCTTCTAGAATATGGCGCCGCTCCCACACATCTCTTGTCAACCTGCTAACGAAAGAAAACGCAATCATTACCGCAATCCAAAGTCACCTGAATGTGTAATTTTACCTGTATTCTAAAACATAATGAGAGAAATTTAAAAATCGAGATGTTTCTTACCAAAAGACTAATTATTCACGCAGTCATCCCCTGTACGTAGATACATTTGGTGTGAAGAATGCTATGTGCACAGCACTAGCGATTTTCTTCTAGAATATGTCACCGCTCCCACACATCTTTTGTCAACCTGCTGACGAAAGAAAATGCAATCATTAGCGCATTCCAAAGTCACCAGAAAGTGTAATTTTATCTGTATTCTAAAGCATAACGAAAAAAAATTAAATATCGAGTTGTTACTTCCCCAAAAACTAATTCTTCACGCCGTCATCCCCTGTACGTAGATACATTCGGTGTGAAGAATGCTATGTGCACAGCACTAGCGATTGTCTTCTAGAATATGGCGCCGCTCCCACACATCTCTTGTCAATCTTCTAACGAAAGAAAACGCAATCATTACCGCAATCCAAAGTCACCTGAATGTGTAATTTTACCTGTATTCTAAAGCATAATGAGAGAAATTTAAAAATCGAGATGTTTCTTACCAAAAGACTAATTATTCATGCAGTCATCCCCTGTACGTAGATACATTTGGTGTGAAGAATGCTATGTGCACAGCACTAGCGATTTTCTTCTAGAAAATGTCACCGCTCCCACACATCTTTTGTCAACCTGCTGACGAAAGAAAATGCAATCATTAGCGCATTCCAAAGTCACCAGAAAGTGTAATTTTATCTGTATTCTAAAGCATAACGAAAAAAAATTAAATATCGAGTTGTTAATTCCCCAAAAACTAATTATTCACGCCGTCATCCCCCGTACGTAGATACATTCGGTGTGAAGAATGCTATGTGCACAGCACTAGCGATTGTCTTCTTGAATATGGCGCCGCTCCCACACATCTCTTGTCAACCTGCTAACGAAAGAAAACGCAATCATTACCGCAATCCAAAGTCACCTGAATGTGTAATTTTACCTGTATTCTAAAGCATAATGAGAGAAATTCAAAAATCGAGATGTTTCTTACCAAAGGACTAATTATTCATGCAGTCATCCCCTGTACGTAGATACATTTGGTGTGAAGAATGCTATGTGCACAGCACTAGCGATTTTCTTCTAGAATATGTCACCGCTCCCACACATATCTTGTCAACCTGCTGACGAAAGAAAGTGCAATCATTAGCGCATTCCAAAGCCACCAGAAAGTGTAATTTTATCCGTATTCTAAAGCATAACGAAAAAAAATTAAATATCGAGTTGTTACTTCCCCAAAAACTAATTATTCACGCCGTCATCCCCTGTACGTAGATTCATTCGGTGTGAAGAATGCTATGTGCACAGCACTAGCGATTGTCTTCTAGAATATGGCGCCGCTCCCACACATCTCTTGTCAACCTGCTAACGAAAGAAAACGCAATCATTACCGCAATCCAAAGCCACCTGAATGTGTAATTTTACCTGTATTCTAAAGCATAATGAGAGAAATTTAAAAATCGAGATGTTTCTTACCAAAAGACTAATTATTCATGCAGTCATCCCCTGTACGTAGATACATTTGGTGTGAAGAATGCTATGTGCACAGCACTAGCGATTTTCTTTTAGAATATGTCACCGCTCCCACACATCTCTTGTCAACCTGCTGACGAAAGAAAGTGCAACCATTAGCGCATTCCAAAGTCACCAGAAAGTGTAATTTTATCTGTATTCTAAAGCATAACGAAAAAAAATTAAATATCGAGTTGTTACTTCCCCAAAAACTAATTATTCACGCCGTCATCCCCTGTACGTAGATACATTCGGTGTGAAGAATGCTATGTGCACAGTACTAGCGATTGTCTTCTAGAATATGGCGCCGCTCCCACACATCTCTTGTCAAACTGCTAACGAAAGAAAACGCAATCATTACCGCAATCCAAAGTCACCTGAATGTGTAATTTTACCTGTATTCTAAAGCATAATGAGAGAAATTTAAAAATTGAGTTGTTACTTCCCCAAAAACTAATTATTCATGCAGTCATCACCTGTACGTAGATACATTTGGTGTGAAGAATGCTATGTGCACAACACTAGCGATTTTCTTCTAGAATATGTCACCGCTCCCACACATCTTTTGTCAACCTGCTAACGAAAGAAAACGCAATCATTACCGCAATCCAAAGTCACCTGAATGTGTAATTTTACCTGTATTCTAAAGCATAATGAGAGAAATTTAAAAATCGAGATGTTTCCTACCAAAAGACTAATTATTGATGCAGTCATCCCCTGTACGTAGATACATTTGGTGTGAAGAATGCTATGTGCACAGCACTAGCGTTTTTCTTCTAGAATATGTCACCGCTCCGACACATCTCTTGTCAAGCTGCTAACGAAAGAAAACGCAATCATTACCGCAATCCAAAGTCACCTGAATGTGTAATTTTACCTGTATTCTAAAGCATAATGAGAGAAATTTAAAAATCGAGTTGTTACTTCCCCAAAAACTAATTATTCATGCAGTCATCACCTGTACGTAGATACATTTGGTGTGAAGAATGCTATGTGCACAGCACTAGCGATTTTCTTCTAGAATATGTCACGGCTCCCACACATCTTTTGTCAACCTGCTAACGAAAGAAAACGCAATCATTACCGCAATCCAAAGTCACCTGAATGTGTAATTTTACCTGTATTCTAATGCATAATGAGAGAAATTTAAAAATCGAGATGTTTCTTACCAAAAGACTAATTATTCATGCAGTCATCACCTGTACGTAGATACATTCGGTGTGAAGAATGCTATGTGCACAGCACTAGCGATTTTCTTCTAGAATATGTCATCGCTCTTACACATCTCTTGTCATCCTGCTAACGAAAGAAAACGCAATCATTACCGCATTCCAAAGTCACCTGAATGTGTAATTTTACCTGTATTCTAAAGCATAATGAGAGAAATTTAAAAATCGAGATGTTTCTTACCAAAAGACTAATTATTCATGCAGTCATCCCCTGTACGTAGATACATTTGGTGTGAAGAAAGCTATGTGCACAGCACTAGCGATTTTCTTCTAGAATATGGCGCCGCTCCCACACATCTCTTGTCAACCTGCTAACGAAAGAAAACGCAATCATTACCGCAATCCAAAGTCACCTGAATGTGTAATTTTACCTGTATTCTAAAGCATAATGAGAGAAATTTAAAAATCGAGTAGTTACTTCCCCAAAAACTAATTATTCATGCAGTCATCACCTGTACGTAGATACATTTGGTGTGAAGAATGCTATGTGCACAGCACTAGCGATTTTCTTCTAGAATATGTCACCGCTCCCACACATCTCTTGTCATCCTGCTAACGAAAGATAACGCAATCATTACCGCAATCCAAAGTCACCTGAATGTGTAATTTTACCTGTATTCTAAAGCATAATGAGAGAAATTTAAAAATCGAGATGTTTCTTACCTAAAGACTAATTATTCATGCAGTCATCCCCTGTACGTAGATACATTTGGTGTGAAGAATGCTATGTGCACAGCACTAGCGATTTTCTTCTAGAATATGTCACCGCTCCCACACATCTTTTGTCAACCTGCTGACGAAAAAAAATGCAATCATTAGCGCATTCCAAAGTCACCAGAAAGTGTAATTTTATCTGTATTCTAAAGCATAACGAAAAGAAATTGAATATCGAGTTGTTACTTCCCCAAAAACTAATTATTCACGCCGTCATCCCCTGTACGTAGATACATTCGGTGTGAAGAATGCTATGTGCACAGCACTAGCGATTGTCTTCTAGCATATGACGCCGCTCTCACACATCTCTTGTCAACCTGCTAACGAAAGAAAACGCAATCATTACCGCAATCCAAAGTCACCTGAATGTGTAATTTTACCTGTATTCTAAAGCATAATGAGAGAAATTTAAAAATCGAGATGTTTCTTACCAAAAGACTGATTATTCACGCAGTCATCCCCTGTACGTAGATACATTTGGTGTGAAGAATGCTATGTGCACAGCACTAGCGATTTTCTTCTAGAATATGTCACCGCTCCCACACATCTTTTGTCAACCTGCAGACGAAAGAAAATGCAATCATTAGCGCATTCCAAAGTCACCAGAAAGTGTAATTTTGTCTGTATTCTAAAGCATAACGAAAAAAAATTAAATATCGAGTTGTTACTTCCCCAAAAACTAATTATTCACGTCGTCATCCCCTGTACGTAGATACATTCGGTGTGAAGAATGCTATGTGCACAGCACTAGCGATTGTCTTCTAGCATATGACGCCGCTCTCACACATCTCTTGTCAACCTGCTAACGAAAGAAAACGCAATCATTACCGCAATCCAAAGTCACCTGAATGTGTAATTTTACCTGTATTCTAAAGCATAATGAGAGAAATTTAAAAATCGAGATGTTTCTTACCAAAAGACTGATTATTCACGCAGTCATCCCCTGTACGTAGATACATTTGGTGTGAAGAATGCTATGTGCACAGCACTAGCGATTTTCTTCTAGAATATGTCACCGCTCCCACACATCTTTTGTCAACCTGCTGACGAAAAAAAATGCAATCATTAGCGCATTCCAAAGTCACCAGAAAGTGTAATTTTATCTGTATTCTAAAGCATAACGAAAAAAAATTAAATATCGAGTTGTTACTTCCCCAAAAACTAATTATTCACGTCGTCATCCCCTGTACGTAGATACATTCGGTGTGAAGAATGCTATGTGCACAGCACTAGCGATTTTCTTCTAGAATATGGCGCCGCTCCCACACATCTCTTGTCAACCTGCTAACGAAAGAAAACGCAATCATTACCGCAATCCAAAGTCACCTGAATGTGTAATTTTACCTGTATTCTAAAGCATAATGAGAGAAATTTAAAAATCGAGATGTTTCTTACCAAAAGACTGATTATTCACGCAGTCATCCCCTGTACGTAGATACATTTGGTGTGAAGAATGCTATGTGCACAGCACTAGCGATTTTCTTCTAGAATATGTCACCGCTCCCACACATCTTTTGTCAACCTGCAGACGAAAGAAAATGCAATCATTAGCGCATTCCAAAGTCACCAGAAAGTGTAATTTTGTCTGTATTCTAAAGCATAACGAAAAAAAATTAAATATCGCGTTGTTACTTCCCCAAAAACTAATTATTCACGCCGTCATCCCCTGTACGTAGATACATTCGGTGTGAAGAATGCTATGTGCACAGCACTAGCGATTGTCTTCTAGAATATGGCGCCGCTCCCACACATCTCTTGTCAACCTGCTAACGAAAGAAAACGCAATCATTACCGCAATCCAAAGTCACCTGAATGTGTAATTTTACCTGTATTCTAAAACATAATGAGAGAAATTTAAAAATCGAGATGTTTCTTACCAAAAGACTAATTATTCACGCAGTCATCCCCTGTACGTAGATACATTTGGTGTGAAGAATGCTATGTGCACAGCACTAGCGATTTTCTTCTAGAATATGTCACCGCTCCCACACATCTTTTGTCAACCTGCTGACGAAAGAAAATGCAATCATTAGCGCATTCCAAAGTCACCAGAAAGTGTAATTTTATCTGTATTCTAAAGCATAACGAAAAAAAATTAAATATCGAGTTGTTACTTCCCCAAATACTAATTATTCACGCCGTCATCCCCTGTACGTAGATACATTCGGTGTGAAGAATGCTATGTGCACAGCACTAGCGATTGTCTTCTAGAATATGGCGCCGCTCCCACACATCTCTTGTCAACCTTCTAACGAAAGAAAACGCAATCATTACCGCAATCCAAAGTCACCTGAATGTGTAATTTTACCTGTATTCTAAAGCATAATGAGAGAAATTTAAAAATCGAGATGTTTCTTACCAAAAGACTAATTATTCATGCAGTCATCCCCTGTACGTAGATACATTTGGTGTGAAGAATGCTATGTGCACAGCACTAGCGATTTTCTTCTAGAAAATGTCACCGCTCCCACACATCTTTTGTCAACCTGCTGACGAAAGAAAATGCAATCATTAGCGCATTCCAAAGTCACCAGAAAGTGTAATTTTATCTGTATTCTAAAGCATAACGAAAAAAAATTAAATATCGAGTTGTTAATTCCCCAAAAACTAATTATTCACGCCGTCATCCCCTGTACGTAGATACATTCGGTGTGAAGAATGCTATGTGCACAGCACTAGCGATTGTCTTCTTGAATATGGCGCCGCTCCCACACCTCTCTTGTCAACCTGCTAACGAAAAAAAACGCAATCATTACCGCAATCCAAAGTCACCTGAATGTGTAATTTTACCTGTATTCTAAAGCATAATGAGAGAAATTCAAAAATCGAGATGTTTCTTACCAAAGGACTAATTATTCATGCAGTCATCCCCTGTACGTAGATACATTTGGTGTGAAGAATGCTATGTGCACAGCACTAGCGATTTTCTTCTAGAATATGTCACCGCTCCCACACATCTCTTGTCAACCTGCTAACGAAAGAAAACGCAATCATTACCGCAATCCAAAGTCACCTGAATGTGTAATTTTACCTGTATTCTAAAGCATAATGAGAGAAATTTAAAAATCGAGATGTTTCTTACCAAAAGACTAATTATTCATGCAGTCATCCCCTGTACGTAGATACATTTGGTGTGAAGAATGCCATGTGCACAGCACTAGCGATTTTCTTCTAGAATATGTCACCGCTCCCACACATATCTTGTCAACCTGCTGACGAAAGAAAGTGCAATCATTAGCGCATTCCAAAGTCACCAGAAAGTGTAATTTTATCCGTATTCTAAAGCATAACGAAAAAAAATTAAATATCGAGTTGTTACTTCCCCAAAAACTAATTATTCACGCCGTCATCCCCTGTACGTAGATTCATTCGGTGTGAAGAATGCTATGTGCACAGCACTAGCGATTGTCTTCTAGAATATGGCGCCGCTCCCACACATCTCTTGTCAACCTGCTAACGAAAGAAAACGCAATCATTACCGCAATCCAAAGCCACCTGAATGTGTAATTTTACCTGTATTCTAAAGCATAATGAGAGAAATTTAAAAATCGAGATGTTTCTTACCAAAAGACTAATTATTCATGCAGTCATCCCCTGTACGTAGATACATTTGGTGTGAAGAATGCTATGTGCACAGCACTAGCGATTTTCTTTTAGAATATGTCACCGCTCCCACACATCTCTTGTCAACCTGCTGACGAAAGAAAGTGCAACCATTAGCGCATTCCAAAGTCACCAGAAAGTGTAATTTTATCTGTATTCTAAAGCATAACGAAAAAAAATTAAATATCGAGTTGTTACTTCCCCAAAAACTAATTATTCACGCCGTCATCCCCTGTACGTAGATACATTCGGTGTGAAGAATGCTATGTGCACAGTACTAGCGATTGTCTTCTAGAATATGGCGCCGCTCCCACACATCTCTTGTCAAACTGCTAACGAAAGAAAACGCAATCATTACCGCAATCCAAAGTCACCTGAATGTGTAATTTTACCTGTATTCTAAAGCATAATGAGAGAAATTTAAAAATCGAGATGTTTCTTACCAAAAGACTAATTATTCATGCAGTCATCCCCTGTACGTAGATACATTTGGTGTGAAGAATGCTATGTGCACAGCACTAGCTATTTTCTTCTAGAATATGTCACCACTCCCACACATCTCTTGTCAACCTGCTAACGAAAGAAAACGCAATCATTACCGCAATCCAAAGTCACCTGAATGTGTAATTTTACCTGTATTCTGAAGCATAATGAGAGAAATTTAAAAATCGAGATGTTTCTTACCAAAAGACTAATTATTCATGCAGTCATCCCCTGTACGTAGATACATTTGGTGGGAAGAATGCTATGTGCACAGCACTAGCGATTTTCTTCTAGAATATGTCACCGTTCCCACACATCTCTTGTCAACCTGCTAACGAAAGAAAACGCAATCATTACCGCAATCCAAAGTCACCTGAATGTGTAATTTTACCTGTATTCTAAAGCATAATGAGAGTAATTTAAAAATCGAGATGTTTCTTACCAAAAGACTAATTATTCATGCAGTCATCCCCTGTACGTAGATACATTTGGTGTGAAGAATGCTATGTGCACAGCACTAGCGATTTTCTTCTAGAATATGTCACCGCTCCCACACATCTCTTGTCAACCTGCTGACGAAAGAAAGTGCAATCATTAGCGCATTCCAAAGTCACCAGAAAGTGTAATTTTATCTGTATTCTAAAGCATAACGAAAAAAATTAAATATCGAGTTGTTAGTTCCCCAAAAACTAATTATTCACGCCGTCATCCCCTGTACGTAGATACATTCGGTGTGAAGAATGCTATGTGCACAGCACTAGCGAATGTCTTCTAGAATAAGGCGCCGCTCCCACACATCTCTTGTCAACCTGCTAACGAAAGAAAACGCAATCATTACCGCAATCCAAAGTCACCTGAATGTGTAATTTTACCTGTATTCTAAAGCATAATGAGAGAAATTTAAAAATCGAGATGTTTCTTACCAAAAGACTAATTATTCATGCAGTCATCCCCTGTACGTAGATACATTTGGTGTGAAGAATGCTATGTGCACAGCACTAGCGATTGTCTTCTAGAATATGTCACCGCTCCCACACATCTCTTGTCAACCTGCTGACGAAAGAAAGTGCAATCATTAGCGCATTCCAAAGTCAACAGAAAGTGTAATTTTATCTGTATTCTAAAGCATAACGAAAAAAAATTAAATATCGAGTTGTTACTTCCCCAAAAACTAATTATTCACGCCGTCATCCCCTGTACGTAGATACATTCGGTGTGAAGAATGCTATGTGCACAGCACTAGCGATTGGCTTCTAGAATATGGCGCCGCTCCCACACATCTTTTGTCAACCTGCTAACGAAAGATAACGCAATCATTACCGCAATCCAAAGTCACCTGAATGTGTAATTTTACCTGTATTCTAAAGCATAATGAGAGAAATTTAAAAATCGAGATGTTTCTTACCAAAAGACTAATTATTCATGCAGTCATCCCCTGTACGTAGATACATTTGGTGTGAAGAATGCTATGTGCACAGCACTAGCGATTTTCTTCTAGAATATGTCACCGCTCCCACACATCTCTTGTCAACCTGCTAACGAAAGAAAACGCAATCATTACCGCAATCCAAAGTCATCTGAATGTGTAATTTTACCTGTATTCTAAAGCATAATGAGAGAAATTTAAAAATCGAGATGTTTCTTACCAAAAGACTAATTATTCATGCAGTCATCCCCTGTACGTAGATACATTTGGTGTGAAGAATGCTATGTGCACAGCACTAGCGATTTTCTTCTAGAATATGGCACCGCTCCCACACATCTCTTGTCAACCTGCTAACGAAAGAAAACGCAATCATTACCGCAATCCAAATTCACCTGAATGTGTAATTTTACCTGTATTCTAAAGCATAATGAGAGAAATTTAAAAATCGAGATGTTTCGTCCCAAAAGACTAATTATTCACGCAGTCATCCCCTGTACGTAGATACATTTGGTGTGAAGTATGCTATGTGCACAGCACTAGCGATTTTCTTCTAGAATATGTCGCCGCTCCCACACATCTCTTGTCAACCTGCTAACGAAAGAAAACGCAATCATTAGCGCATTCCAAAGTCACCAGAAAGTGTAATTTTATCTGTATTCTAAAGCATAACGAAAAAAAATTAAATATCGAGTTGTTAATTCCCCAAAAACTAATTATTCACGCCGTCATCCCCTGTACGTAGATACATTCGGTGTGAAGAATGCTATGTGCACAGCACTAGCGATTGTCTTCTTGAATATGGCGCCGCTCCCACACATCTCTTGTCAACCTGCTAACGAAAGAAAACGCAATCATTACCGCAATCCAAAGTCACCTGAATGTGTAATTTTACCTGTATTCTAAAGCATAATGAGAGAAATTCAAAAATCGAGATGTTTCTTACCAAAGGACTAATTATTCATGCAATCATCCCCTGTACGTAGATACATTTGGTGTGAAGAATGCTATGTGCACAGCACTAGCGATTTTCTTCTAGAATATGTCACCGCTCCCACACATCTCTTGTCAACCTGCTAACGAAAGAAAACGCAATCATTACCGCAATCCAAAGTCACCTGAATGTGTAATTTTACCTGTATTCTAAAGCATAATGAGAGAAATTTAAAAATCGAGATGTTTCTTACCAAAAGACTAATTATTCATGCAGTCATCCCCTGTACGTAGATACATTTGGTGTGAAGAATGCCATGTGCACAGCACTAGCGATTTTCTTCTAGAATATGTCACCGCTCCCACACATATCTTGTCAACCTGCTGACGAAAGAAAGTGCAATCATTAGCGCATTCCAAAGTCACCAGAAAGTGTAATTTTATCCGTATTCTAAAGCATAACGAAAAAAAATTAAATATCGAGTTGTTACTTCCCCAAAAACTAATTATTCACGCCGTCATCCCCTGTACGTAGATTCATTCGGTGTGAAGAATGCTATGTGCACAGCACTAGCGATTGTCTTCTAGAATATGGCGCCGCTCCCACACATCTCTTGTCAACCTGCTAACGAAAGAAAACGCAATCATTACCGCAATCCAAAGTCACCTGAATGTGTAATTTTACCTGTATTCTAAAGCATAATGAGAGAAATTTAAAAATCGAGATGTTTCTTACCAAAATACTAATTATTCATGCAGTCATCCCCTGTACGTAGATACATTTGGTGTGAAGAATGCTATGTGCACAGCACTAGCGATTTTCTTCTAGAATATGTCACCGCTCCCACACATCTCTTGTCAACCTGCTGACGAAAGAAAGTGCAACCATTAGCGCATTCCAAAGTCACCAGAAAGTGTAATTTTATCTGTATTTTAAAGCATTACGAAAAAAAATTAAATATCGAGTTGTTACTTCCCCAAAAACTAATTATTCACGCCGTCATCCCCTGTACGTAGATACATTCGGTGTGAAGAATGCTATGTGCACACTACTAGCGATTGTCTTCTAGAATATGGCGCCGCTCCCACACATCTCTTGTCAAACTGCTAACGAAAGAAAACGCAATCATTACCGCAATCCAAAGTCACCTGAATGTGTAATTTTACCTGTATTCTAAAGCATAATGAGAGAAATTTAAAAATCGAGATGTTTCTTACCAAAAGACTAATTATTCATGCAGTCATCCCCTGTACGTAGATACATTTGGTGTGAAGAATGCTATGTGCACAGCACTAGCTATTTTCTTCTAGAATATGTCACCGCTCCCACACATCTCTTGTCAACCTGCTAACGAAAGAAAACGCAATCATTACCGCAATCCAAAGTCACCTGAATGTGTAATTTTACCTGTATTCTGAAGCATAATGAGAGAAATTTAAAAATCGAGATGTTTCTTACCAAAAGACTAATTATTCATGCAGTCATCCCCTGTACGTAGATACATTTGGTGGGAAGAATGCTATGTGCACAGCACTAGCGATTTTCTTCTAGAATATGTCACCGCTCCCACACATCTCTTGTCAAC
Source organism: Schistocerca serialis cubense (assembly GCF_023864345.2). Classification (NCBI taxonomy): domain Eukaryota; kingdom Metazoa; phylum Arthropoda; class Insecta; order Orthoptera; family Acrididae; genus Schistocerca; species Schistocerca serialis. The sequence goes on along the minus strand of NC_064646.1, from coordinate 491,856,371 downwards.
CTGCTAACGAAAGAAAACGCAATCATTACCGCAATCCAAAGTCACCTGAATGTGTAATTTTACCTGTATTCTAAAGCATAATGAGAGTAATTTAAAAATCGAGATGTTTCTTACCAAAAGACTAATTATACATGCAGTCATCCCCTGTACGTATATACATTTGGTATGAAGAATGCTATGTGCACAGCACTAGCGATTTTCTTCTAGAATATGTCACCGCTCCCACACATCTCTTGTCAACTTGCTGACGAAAGAAAGTGCAATCATTAGCGCATTCCAAAGTCACCAGAAAGTGTAATTTTATCTGTATTCTAAAGCATAAAGAAAAAAATTAAATATCGAGTTGTTAGTTCCCCAAAAACTAATTATTCACGCCGTCATCCCCTGTACGTAGATACATTCGGTGTGAAGAATGCTATGTGCACAGCACTAGCGATTGTCTTCTAGAATAAGGCGCCGCTCCCACACATCTCTTGTCAACCTGCTAACGAAAGAAAACGCAATCATTACCGCAATCCAAAGTCACCTGAATGTGTAATTTTACCTGTATTCTAAAGCATAATGAGAGAAATTTAAAAATCGAGATGTTTCTTACCAAAAGACTAATTATTCATGCAGTCATCCCCTGTACGTAGATACATTTGGTGTGAAGAATGCTATGTGCACAGCACTAGCGATTGTCTTCTAGAATATGTCACCGCTCCCACACATCTCTTGTCAACCTGCTGACGAAAGAAAGTGCAATCATTAGCGCATTCCAAAGTCAACAGAAAGTGTAATTTTATCTGTATTCTAAAGCATAACGAAAAAAAATTAAATATCGAGTTGTTACTTCCCCAAAAACTAATTATTCACGCCGTCATCCCCTGTACGTAGATACATTCGGTGTGAAGAATGCTATGTGCACAGCACTAGCGATTGGCTTCTAGAATATGGCGCCGCTCCCACACATCTTTTGTCAACCTGCTAACGAAAGATAACGCAATCATTACCGCAATCCAAAGTCACCTGAATGTGTAATTTTACCTGTATTCTAAAGCATAATGAGAGAAATTTAAAAATCGAGATGTTTCTTACCAAAAGACTAATTATTCATGCAGTCATCCCCTGTACGTAGATACATTTGGTGTGAAGAATGCTATGTGCACAGCACTAGCGATTTTCTTCTAGAATATGTCACCGCTCCCACACATCTCTTGTCAACCTGCTAACGAAAGAAAACGCAATCATTACCGCAATCCAAAGTCATCTGAATGTGTAATTTTACCTGTATTCTAAAGCATAATGAGAGAAATTTAAAAATCGAGATGTTTCTTACCAAAAGACTAATTATTCATGCAGTCATCCCCTGTACGTAGATACATTTGGTGTGAAGAATGCTATGTGCACAGCACTAGCGATTTTCTTCTAGAATATGGCACCGCTCCCACACATCTCTTGTCAACCTGCTAACGAAAGAAAACGCAATCATTACCGCAATCCAAATTCACCTGAATGTGTAATTTTACCTGTATTCTAAAGCATAATGAGAGAAATTTAAAAATCGAGATGTTTCGTCCCAAAAGACTAATTATTCACGCAGTCATCCCCTGTACGTAGATACATTTGGTGTGAAGTATGCTATGTGCACAGCACTAGCGATTTTCTTCTAGAATATGTCGCCGCTCCCACACATCTCTTGTCAACCTGCTAACGAAAGAAAACGCAATCATTAGCGCATTCCAAAGTCACCAGAAAGTGTAATTTTATCTGTATTCTAAAGCATAACGAAAAAAAATTAAATATCGAGTTGTTAATTCCCCAAAAACTAATTATTCACGCCGTCATCCCCTGTACGTAGATACATTCGGTGTGAAGAATGCTATGTGCACAGCACTAGCGATTGTCTTCTTGAATATGGCGCCGCTCCCACACATCTCTTGTCAACCTGCTAACGAAAGAAAACGCAATCATTACCGCAATCCAAAGTCACCTGAATGTGTAATTTTACCTGTATTCTAAAGCATAATGAGAGAAATTCAAAAATCGAGATGTTTCTTACCAAAGGACTAATTATTCATGCAATCATCCCCTGTACGTAGATACATTTGGTGTGAAGAATGCTATGTGCACAGCACTAGCGATTTTCTTCTAGAATATGTCACCGCTCCCACACATCTCTTGTCAACCTGCTAACGAAAGAAAACGCAATCATTACCGCAATCCAAAGTCACCTGAATGTGTAATTTTACCTGTATTCTAAAGCATAATGAGAGAAATTTAAAAATCGAGATGTTTCTTACCAAAAGACTAATTATTCATGCAGTCATCCCCTGTACGTAGATACATTTGGTGTGAAGAATGCCATGTGCACAGCACTAGCGATTTTCTTCTAGAATATGTCACCGCTCCCACACATATCTTGTCAACCTGCTGACGAAAGAAAGTGCAATCATTAGCGCATTCCAAAGTCACCAGAAAGTGTAATTTTATCCGTATTCTAAAGCATAACGAAAAAAAATTAAATATCGAGTTGTTACTTCCCCAAAAACTAATTATTCACGCCGTCATCCCCTGTACGTAGATTCATTCGGTGTGAAGAATGCTATGTGCACAGCACTAGCGATTGTCTTCTAGAATATGGCGCCGCTCCCACACATCTCTTGTCAACCTGCTAACGAAAGAAAACGCAATCATTACCGCAATCCAAAGTCACCTGAATGTGTAATTTTACCTGTATTCTAAAGCATAATGAGAGAAATTTAAAAATCGAGATGTTTCTTACCAAAATACTAATTATTCATGCAGTCATCCCCTGTACGTAGATACATTTGGTGTGAAGAATGCTATGTGCACAGCACTAGCGATTTTCTTCTAGAATATGTCACCGCTCCCACACATCTCTTGTCAACCTGCTGACGAAAGAAAGTGCAACCATTAGCGCATTCCAAAGTCACCAGAAAGTGTAATTTTATCTGTATTTTAAAGCATTACGAAAAAAAATTAAATATCGAGTTGTTACTTCCCCAAAAACTAATTATTCACGCCGTCATCCCCTGTACGTAGATACATTCGGTGTGAAGAATGCTATGTGCACACTACTAGCGATTGTCTTCTAGAATATGGCGCCGCTCCCACACATCTCTTGTCAAACTGCTAACGAAAGAAAACGCAATCATTACCGCAATCCAAAGTCACCTGAATGTGTAATTTTACCTGTATTCTAAAGCATAATGAGAGAAATTTAAAAATCGAGATGTTTCTTACCAAAAGACTAATTATTCATGCAGTCATCCCCTGTACGTAGATACATTTGGTGTGAAGAATGCTATGTGCACAGCACTAGCTATTTTCTTCTAGAATATGTCACCGCTCCCACACATCTCTTGTCATCCTGCTAACGAAAGAAAACGCAATCATTACCGCAATCCAAAGTCACCTGAATGTGTAATTTTACCTGTATTCTGAAGCATAATGAGAGAAATTTAAAAATCGAGATGTTTCTTACCAAAAGACTAATTATTCATGCAGTCATCCCCTGTACGTAGATACATTTGGTGGGAAGAATGCTATGTGCACAGCACTAGCGATTTTCTTCTAGAATATGTCACCGCTCCCACACATCTCTTGTCAACCTGCTAACGAAAGAAAACGCAATCATTACCGCAATCCAAAGTCACCTGAATGTGTAATTTTACCTGTATTCTAAAGCATAATGAGAGTAATTTAAAAATCGAGATGTTTCTTACCAAAAGACTAATTATACATGCAGTCATCCCCTGTACGTATATACATTTGGTATGAAGAATGCTATGTGCACAGCACTAGCGATTTTCTTCTAGAATATGTCACCGCTCCCACACATCTCTTGTCAACTTGCTGACGAAAGAAAGTGCAATCATTAGCGCATTCCAAAGTCACCAGAAAGTGTAATTTTATCTGTATTCTAAAGCATAAAGAAAAAAATTAAATATCGAGTTGTTAGTTCCCCAAAAACTAATTATTCACGCCGTCATCCCCTGTACGTAGATACATTCGGTGTGAAGAATGCTATGTGCACAGCACTAGCGATTGTCTTCTAGAATAAGGCGCCGCTCCCACACATCTCTTGTCAACCTGCTAACGAAAGAAAACGCAATCATTACCGCAATCCAAAGTCACCTGAATGTGTAATTTTACCTGTATTCTAAAGCATAATGAGAGAAATTTAAAAATCGAGATGTTTCTTACCAAAAGACTAATTATTCATGCAGTCATCCCCTGTACGTAGATACATTTGGTGTGAAGAATGCTATGTGCACAGCACTAGCGATTGTCTTCTAGAATATGTCACCGCTCCCACACATCTCTTGTCAACCTGCTGACGAAAGAAAGTGCAATCATTAGCGCATTCCAAAGTCACCAGAAAGTGTAATTTTATCTGTATTCTAAAGCATAAGGAAAAAAAATTAAATATCGAGTTGTTACTTCCCCAAAAACTAATTATTCACGCCGTCATCCCCTGTACGTAGATACATTCGGTGTGAAGAATGCTATGTGCACAGCACTAGCGATTGTCTTCTAGAATATGGCGCCGCTCCCACACATCTTTTGTCAACCTGCTAACGAAAGAAAACGCAATCATTACCGCAATCCAAAGTCACCTGAATGTGTAATTTTACCTGTATTCTAAAGCATAATGAGAGAAATTTAAAAATCGAGATGTTTCTTACCAAAAGACTAATTATTCATGCAGTCATCCCCTGTACGTAGATACATTTGGTCTGAAGAATGCTATGTGCACAGCACTAGCGATTTTCTTCTAGAATATGTCACCGCTCCCACACATCTCTTGTCAACCTGCTAACGAAAGAAAACGCAATCATTACCGCAATCCAAAGTCACCTGAATGTGTAATTTTACCTGTATTCTAAAGCATAATGAGAGAAATTTAAAAATCGAGATGTTTCTTACCAAAAGACTAATTATTCATGCAGTCATCCCCTGTACGTAGATACATTTGGTGTGAAGAATGCTATGTGCACAGCACTAGCGATTTTCTTCTAGAATATGTCACCGCTCCCACACATATCTTGTCAACCTGCTAACGAAAGAAAACGCAATCATTACCGCAATCCAAAGCCACCTGAATGTGTAATTTTACCTGTATTCTAAAGCATAATGAGAGAAATTTAAAAATCGAGATGTTTCTTACCAAAAGACTAATTATTCATGCAGTCATCCCCTGTACGTAGATACATTTGGTGTGAAGAATGCTATGTGCACAGCACTAGCGATTTTCTTCTAGAATATGTCACCGCTCCCACACATCTCTTGTCAACCTGCTGACGAAAGAAAGTGCAATCATTAGCGCATTCCAAAGTCAACAGAAAGTGTAATTTTATCTGTATTCTAAAGCATAACGAAAAAAAATTAAATATCGAGTTGTTACTTCCCCAAAAACTAATTATTCACGCCGTCATCCCCTGTACGTAGATACATTCGGTGTGAAGAATGCTATGTGCACAGCACTAGCGATTGTCTTCTAGAATATGGCGCCGCTCCCACACATCTCTTGTCAACCTGCTAACGAAAGAAAACGCAATCATTACCGCAATCCAAAGTCACCTGAATGAGTAATTTTACTTGTATTCTAAAGCATAATGAGAGAAATTTAAAAATCGAGATGTTTCTTACCAAAAGACTAATTATTCATGCAGTCATCCCCTGTACGTAGATACATTTGGTGTGAAGAATGCTATGTGCACAGCACTAGCTATTTTCTTCTAGAATATGGCGCCGCTCCCACACATCTCTTGTCAACCTGCTAACGAAAGAAAACGCAATCATTACCGCAATCCAAAGTCACCTGAATGTGTAATTTTACCTGTATTCTGAAGCATAATGAGAGAAATTTAAAAATCGAGATGTTTCTTACCAAAAGACTAATTATTCATGCAGTCATCCCCTGTACGTAGATACATTTGGTGGGAAGAATGCTATGTGCACAGCACTAGCGATTTTCTTCTAGAATATGTCACCGCTCCCACACATCTCTTGTCAACCTGCTAACGAAAGAAAACGCAATCATTACCGCAATCCAAAGTCACCTGAATGTGTAATTTTACCTGTATTCTAAAGCATAATGAGAGTAATTTAAAAATCGAGATGTTTCTTACCAAAAGACTAATTATTCATGCAGTCATCCCCTGTACGTAGATACATTTGGTGTGAAGAATGCTATGTGCACAGCACTAGCGATTTTCTTCTAGAATATGTCACCGCTCCCACACATCTCTTGTCAACCTGCTGACGAAAGAAAGTGCAATCATTAGCGCATTCCAAAGTCACCAGAAAGTGTAATTTTATCTGTATTCTAAAGCATAAAGAAAAAAATTAAATATCGAGTTGTTAGTTCCCCAAAAACTAATTATTCACGCCGTCATCCCCTGTACGTAGATACATTCGGTGTGAAGAATGCTATGTGCACAGCACTAGCGATTGTCTTCTAGAATAAGGCGCCGCTCCCACACATCTCTTGTCAACCTGCTGACGAAAGAAAACGCAATCATTACCGCAATCCAAAGTCACCTGAATGTGTAATTTTACCTGTATTCTAAAGCATAATGAGAGAAATTTAAAAATCGAGATGTTTCTTACCAAAAGACTAATTATTCATGCAGTCATCCCCTGTACGTAGATACATTTGGTGTGAAGAATGCTATGTGCACAGCACTAGCGATTGTCTTCTAGAATATGTCACCGCTCCCACACATCTCTTGTCAACCTGCTGACGAAAGAAAGTGCAATCATTAGCGCATTGCAAAGTCACCAGAAAGTGTAATTTTATCTGTATTCTAAAGCATAACGAAAAAAAATTAAATATCGAGTTGTTACTTCCCCAAAAACTAATTATTCACGCCGTCATCCCCTGTACGTAGATACATTCGGTGTGAAGAATGCTATGTGCACAGCACTAGCGATTGTCTTCTAGAATATGGCGCCGCTCCCACACATCTTTTGTCAACCTGCTAACGAAAGAAAACGCAATCATTACCGCAATCCAAAGTCACCTGAATGTGTAATTTTACCTGTATTCTAAAGCATAATGAGAGAAATTTAAAAATCGAGATGTTTCTTACCAAAAGACTAATTATTCATGCAGTCATCCCCTGTACGTAGATACATTTGGTCTGAAGAATGCTATGTGCACAGCACTAGCGATTTTCTTCTAGAATATGTCACCGCTCCCACACATATCTTGTCAACCTGCTAACGAAAGAAAACGCAATCATTACCGCAATCCAAAGCCACCTGAATGTGTAATTTTACCTGTATTCTAAAGCATAATGAGAGAAATTTAAAAATCGAGATGTTTCTTACCAAAAGACTAATTATTCATGCAGTCATCCCCTGTACGTAGATACATTTGGTGTGAAGAATGCTATGTGCACAGCACTAGCGATTTTCTTCTAGAATATGTCACCGCTCCCACACATCTCTTGTCAACCTGCTGACGAAAGAAAGTGCAATCATTAGCGCATTCCAAAGTCAACAGAAAGTGTAATTTTATCTGTATTCTAAAGCATAACGAAAAAAAATTAAATATCGAGTTGTTACTTCCCCAAAAACTAAATATTCACGCCGTCATCCGCTGTACGCAGATACATTCGGTGTGAAGAATGCTATGTGCACAGCACTAGCGATTGTCTTCTAGAATATGGCGCCGCTCCCACACATCTCTTGTCAACCTGCTAACGAAAGAAAACGCAATCATTACCGCAATCCAAAGTCACCTGAATGAGTAATTTTACTTGTATTCTAAAGCATAATGAGAGAAATTTAAAAATCGAGATGTTTCTTACCAAAAGACTAATTATTCATGCAGTCATCCCCTGTACGTAGATACATTTGGTGTGAAGAATGCTATGTGCACAGCACTAGCGATTTTCTTCTAGAATATGTCACCGCTCCCACACATCTCTTGTCAACCTGCTGACGAAAGAAAGTGCAATCATTAGCGCATTCCAAAGTCAACAGAAAGTGTAATTTTATCTGTATTCTAAAGCATAACGAAAAAAAATTAAATATCGAGTTGTTACTTCCCCAAAAACTAATTATTCACGCCGTCATCCCCTGTACGTAGATACACTCGGTGTGAAGAATGCTATGTGCACAGCACTAGCGATTGTCTTCTAGAATATGGCGCCGCTCCCACACATCTCTTGTCAACCTGCTAACGAAAGAAAACGCAATCATTACCGCAATCCAAAGTCACCTGAATGAGTAATTTTACTTGTATTCTAAAGCATAATGAGAGAAATTTAAAAATCGAGATGTTTCTTACCAAAAGACTAATTATTCATGCAGTCATCCCCTGTACGTAGATACATTTGGTGTGAAGAATGCTATGTGCACAGCACTAGCGATTTTCTTCTAGAATATGTCACCGCTCCCACACATCTCTTGTCACCCTGCTGACGAAAGAAAGTGCAATCATTAGCGCATTCCAAAGTCAACAGAAAGTGTAATTTTATCTGTATTCTAAAGCATAACGAAAAAAAATTAAATATCGAGTTGTTACTTCCCCAAAAACTAATTATTCACGCCGTCATCCCCTGTACGTAGATACATTCGGTGTGAAGAATGCTATGTGCACAGCACTAGCGATTGTCTTCTAGAATATGGCGCCGCTCCCACACATCTTTTGTCAACCTGCTAACGAAAGAAAACGCAATCATTACCGCAATCCAAAGTCACCTGAATGTGTAATTTTACCTGTATTCTAAAGCATAATGAGAGAAATTTAAAAATCGAGATGTTTCTTACCAAAAGACTAATTATTCATGCAGTCATCCCCTGTACGTAGATACATTTGGTCTGAAGAATGCTATGTGCACAGCACTAGCGATTTTCTTCTAGAATATGTCACCGCTCCCACACATCTCTTGTCAACCTGCTAACGAAAGAAAACGCAATCATTACCGCAATCCAAAGTCACCTGAATGTGTAATTTTACCTGTATTCTAAAGCATAATGAGAGAAATTTAAAAATCGAGATGTTTCTTACCAAAAGACTAATTATTCATGCAGTCATCCCCTGTACGTAGATAGATTTGGTGTGAAGAATGCTATGTGCACAGCACTAGCGATTTTCTTCTAGAATATGTCACCGCTCCCACACATATCTTGTCAACCTGCTAGCGAAAGAAAACGCAATCATTACCGCAATCCAAAGCCACCTGAATGTGTAATTTTATCTGTATTCTAAAGCATAATGAGAGAAATTTAAAAATCGAGATCTTTCTTACCAAAAGACTAATTATTCATGCAGTCATCCCCTGTACGTAGATACATTTGGTGTGAAGAATGCTATGTGCACAGCACTAGCGATTTTCTTCTAGAATATGTCACCGCTCCCACACATCTCTTGTCAACCTGCTGACGAAAGAAAGTGCAATCATTAGCGGATTCCAAAGTCAACAGAAAGTGTAATTTTATCTGTATTCTAAAGCATAACGAAAAAAAATTAAATATCGAGTTGTTACTTCCCCAAAAACTAATTATTCACGCCGTCATCCCCTGTACGTAGATACATTCGGTGTGAAGAATGCTATGTGCACAGCACTAGCGATTGTCTTCTAGAATATGGCGCCGCTCCCACACATCTCTTGTCAACCTGCTAACGAAAGAAAACGCAATCATTACCGCAATCCAAAGTCACCTGAATGAGTAATTTTACTTGTATTCTAAAGCATAATGAGAGAAATTTAAAAATCGAGATGTTTCTTACCAAAAGACTAATTATTCATGCAGTCATCCCCTGTACGTAGATACATTTGGTGTGAAGAATGCTATGTGCACAGCACTAGCGATTGTCTTCTAGAATATGTCACCGCTCCCACACATATCTTGTCAACCTGCTAACGAAAGAAAACGCAATCATTACCGCAATCCAAAGCCACCTGAATGTGTAATTTTACCTGTATTCTAAAGCATAATGAGAGAAATTTAAAAATCGAGATGTTTCTTACCAAAAGACTAATTATTCATGCAGTCATCCCCTGTACGTAGATACATTTGGTGTGAAGAATGCTATGTGCACAGCACTAGCGATTTTCTTCTAGAATATGTCACCGCTCCCACACATCTCTTGTCAACCTGCTGACGAAAGAAAGTGCAATCATTAGCGCATTCCAAAGTCAACAGAAAGTGTAATTTTATCTGTATTCTAAAGCATAACGAAAAAAAATTAAATATCGTGTTGTTACTTCCCCAAAAACTAATTATTCACGCCGTCATCCCCTGTACGTAGATACATTCGGTGTGAAGAATGCTATGTGCACAGCACTAGCGATTGTCTTCTAGAATATGGCGCCGCTCCCACACATCTCTTGTCAACCTGCTAACGAAAGAAAACGCAATCATTACCGCAATCCAAAGTCACCTGAATGAGTAATGTTACTTGTATTCTAAAGCACAATGAGAGAAATTTAAAAATCGAGATGTTTCTTACCAAAAGACTAATTATTCATGCAGTCATCCCCTGTACGTAGATACATTTGGTGTGAAGAATGCTATGTGCACAGCACTAGCGATTGTCTTCTAGAATATGTCACCGCTCCCACACATATCTTGTCAACCTGCTAACGAAAGAAAACGCAATCATTACCGCAATCCAAAGCCACCTGAATGTGTAATTTTACCTGTATTCTAAAGCATAATGAGAGAAATTTAAAAATCGAGATGTTTCTTACCAAAAGACTAATTATTCATGCAGTCATCCCCTGTACGTAGATACATTTGGTGTGAAGAATGCTATGTGCACAGCACTAGCGATTTTCTTCTAGAATATGTCACCGCTCCCACACATCTCTTGTCAACCTGCTGACGAAAGAAAGTGCAATCATTAGCGCATTCCAAAGTCAACAGAAAGTGTAATTTTATCTGTATTCTAAAGCATAACGAAAAAAAATTAAATATCGAGTTGTTACTTCCCCAAAAACTAATTATTCACGCCGTCATCCCATGTACGTAGATACATTCAGTGTGAAGAATGCTATGTGCACAGCACTAGCGATTGTCTTCAAGAATATGACGCCGCCCCCACACATCTCTTGTCAACCTGCTAACGAAAGAAAACGCAATCATTACCGCAATCCAAAGTCACCTGAATGTGTAATTTTACCTGTATTCTAAAGCATAATGAGAGAAATTTAAAAATCGAGGTGTTTCTTACCAAAAGACTAATTATTCATGCAGTCATCCCCTGTACGTAGATACATTTGGTGTGAAGAATGCTATGTGCACAGCACTAGCGATTTTCTTCTAGAATATGTCACCGCTCCCACACATCCCTTGTCATTCTGCTGACGAAAGAAATGCAATCATTACCGCAATCCAAAGTCACCTGAATGCGTAATTTTACCTGTATTCTAAAGCATAATGAGAGAAATTTAAAAATCGAGATGTTTCATACAAAAAGACTAATTATTCATGCAGTCATCCCCTGTACGTAGATACATTTGGTTTGAAGAATGCTATGTGCGCAGCACTAGCGATTTTCTTCTAGAATATGTCACCGCTCCCACACATCTCTTGTCAACCTGCTAACGAAAGAAAACGCAATCATTACCGCAATCCAAAGTCACCTGAATGTGTAATTTTACCTGTATTCTAAACCATAATGAGAGAAATTTAAAAATCGAGATGTTTCTTACCAAAAGACTAATTATTCATGCAGTCATCCCCTGTACGTAGATACATTTGGTGTGAAGAATGCTATGTGCACAGCACTAGCGATTTTCTTCTAGAATATGTCACCGCTCCCACACATCTCTTGTCAACCTGCTAACGAAAGAAAACGCAATCATTACCGCAATCCAAAGTCACCTGAATGTGTAATTTTTCCTGTATTCTAAAGCATAATGAGAGAAATTTAAAAATCGAGATGTTTCTTACCAAAAGACTAATTATTCATGCAGTCATCCCCTGTACGTAGATACATTTGGTGTGTAGAATGCTATGTGCACAGCACTAGCGATTTTCTTCTAGAATATGTCACCGCTCCCACACATCTCTTGTCAACCTGCTGACGAAAGAAAGTGCAATCATTAGCGCATTCCAAAGTCACCAGAAAGTGTAATTTTATCTGTATTCTAAAGCATAACGAAAAAAAATTCAATATCGAGTTGTTACTTCCCCAAAAACTAATTATTCACGCCGTCATCCCCTGTACGTAGATACATTCGGTGTGAAGAATGCTATGTGCACAGCACTAGCGATTGTCTTCTAGAATAATGCGCTGCTCCCACACATCTCTTGTCAACCTGCTAACGAAAGAAAACGCAATCATTACCGCATTCCAAAGTCACCTGAATGTGTAATTTTACCTGTATTCTAAAGCATAATGAGAGAAATTTAAAAATCGAGATGTTTCTTACCAAAAGACTAATTATTCATGCAGTCATCCCCTGTACGTAGATACATTTGGTGTGAAGAATGCTATGTGCACAGCACTAGCGATTTTCTTCTAGAATATGTCACCGCTCCCACACATCTCTTGTCAACCTGCTGACGAAAGAAAGTGCAATCATTAGCGCATTCCAAAGTCAACAGAAAGTGTAATTTTATCTGTATTCTAAAGCATAACGAAAAAAAATTAAATATCGAGTTGTTACTTCCCCAAAAACTAATTATTCACGCCGTCATCCCATGTACGTAGATACATTCAGTGTGAAGAATGCTATGTGCACAGCACTAGCGATTGTCTTCAAGAATATGACGCCGCCCCCACACATCTCTTGTCAACCTGCTAACGAAAGAAAACGCAATCATTACCGCAATCCAAAGTCACCTGAATGTGTAATTTTACCTGTATTCTAAAGCATAATGAGAGAAATTTAAAAATCGAGGTGTTTCTTACCAAAAGACTAATTATTCATGCAGTCATCCCCTGTACGTAGATACATTTGGTGTGAAGAATGCTATGTGCACAGCACTAGCGATTTTCTTCTAGAATATGTCACCGCTCCCACACATCCCTTGTCATTCTGCTGACGAAAGAAATGCAATCATTACCGCAATCCAAAGTCACCTGAATGCGTAATTTTACCTGTATTCTAAAGCATAATGAGAGAAATTTAAAAATCGAGATGTTTCATACAAAAAGACTAATTATTCATGCAGTCATCCCCTGTACGTAGATACATTTGGTTTGAAGAATGCTATGTGCGCAGCACTAGCGATTTTCTTCTAGAATATGTCACCGCTCCCACACATCTCTTGTCAACCTGCTAACGAAAGAAAACGCAATCATTACCGCAATCCAAAGTCACCTGAATGTGTAATTTTACCTGTATTCTAAACCATAATGAGAGAAATTTAAAAATCGAGATGTTTCTTACCAAAAGACTAATTATTCATGCAGTCATCCCCTGTACGTAGATACATTTGGTGTGAAGAATGCTATGTGCACAGCACTAGCGATTTTCTTCTAGAATATGTCACCGCTCCCACACATCTCTTGTCAACCTGCTAACGAAAGAAAACGCAATCATTACCGCAATCCAAAGTCACCTGAATGTGTAATTTTTCCTGTATTCTAAAGCATAATGAGAGAAATTTAAAAATCGAGATGTTTCTTACCAAAAGACTAATTATTCATGCAGTCATCCCCTGTACGTAGATACATTTGGTGTGTAGAATGCTATGTGCACAGCACTAGCGATTTTCTTCTAGAATATGTCACCGCTCCCACACATCTCTTGTCAACCTGCTGACGAAAGAAAGTGCAATCATTAGCGCATTCCAAAGTCACCAGAAAGTGTAATTTTATCTGTATTCTAAAGCATAACGAAAAAAAATTCAATATCGAGTTGTTACTTCCCCAAAAACTAATTATTCACGCCGTCATCCCCTGTACGTAGATACATTCGGTGTGAAGAATGCTATGTGCACAGCACTAGCGATTGTCTTCTAGAATAATGCGCTGCTCCCACACATCTCTTGTCAACCTGCTAACGAAAGAAAACGCAATCATTACCGCATTCCAAAGTCACCTGAATGTGTAATTTTACCTGTATTCTAAAGCATAATGAGAGAAATTTAAAAATCGAGATGTTTCTTACCAAAAGACTAATTATTCATGCAGTCATCCCCTGTACGTAGATACATTTGGTGTGAAGAATGCTATGTGCACAGCACTAGCGATTTTCTTCTAGAATATGTCACCGCTCCCACACATCTCTTGTCATTCTGCTGACGAAAGAAAACGCAATCATTACCGCAATCCAAAGTCACCTGAATGTGTAATTTTACCTGTATTCTAAAGCATAATGAGAGAAATTTAAAAATCGAGATGTTTCTTACCAAAAGACTAATTATTCATGCAGTCATCCCCTGTACGTAGATACATTTGGTGTGAAGAATGCTATGTGCACAGCACTAGCGATTTTCTTCTAGAATATGTCACCGCTCCCACACATCTCTTGTCAACCTGCTAACGAAAGAAAACGCAATCATTACCGCAATCCAAAGTCACCTGAATGTGTAATTTTACCTGTATTCTAAAGCATAATGAGAGAAATTTAAAAATCGAGATGTTTCTTACCAAAAGACTAATTATTCATGCAGTCATCCCCTGTACGTAGATACATTTGGTGTGAAGAATGCTATGTGCACAGCACTAGCGATTTTCTTCTAGAATATGTCACCGCTCCCACACATCTCTTGTCAACCTGCTGACGAAAGAAAGTGCAATCATTAGCGCATTCCAAAGTCACCAGAAAGTGTAATTTCATCTGTATTCTAAAGCATAACGAAAAAAAATTAAATATCGAGTAGTTAGTTCCCCAAAAACTAATTATTCACGCCGTCATCCCCTGTACGTAGATACATTCGGTGTGAAGAATGCTATGTGCACAGCACTAGCGATTGTCTTCTAGAATATGGCGCCGCTCCCACACATCTCTTGTCAACCTGCTAACGAAAGAAAACGCAATCATTACCGCAATCCAAAGTCACCTGAATGTGTAATTTTTCCTGTATTCTAAAGCATAATGAGAGAAATTTAAAAATCGAGATGTTTCTTACCAAAAGACTAATTATTCATGCAGTCATCCCCTGTACGTAGATACATTTGGTGTGAAGAATGCTATGTGCACAGCACTAGCGATTGTCTTCTAGAATATGTCACCGCTCCCACACATATCTTGTCAACCTGCTAACGAAAGAAAACGCAATCATTACCGCAATCCAAAGCCACCTGAATGTGTAATTTTACCTGTATTCTAAAGCATAATGAGAGAAATTTAAAAATCGAGATGTTTCTTACCAAAAGACTAATTATTCATGCAGTCATCCCCTGTACGTAGATACATTTGGTGTGTAGAATGCTATGTGCACAGCACTAGCGATTTTCTTCTAGAATATGTCACCGCTCCCACACATCCCTTGTCATTCTGCTGACGAAAGAAATGCAATCATTACCGCAATCCAAAGTCACCTGAATGCGTAATTTTACCTGTATTCTAAAGCATAATGAGAGAAATTTAAAAATCGAGATGTTTCATACAAAAAGACTAATTATTCATGCAGTCATCCCCTGTACGTAGATACATTTGGTGTGAAGAATGCTATGTGCGCAGCACTAGCGATTTTCTTCTAGAATATGTCACCGCTCCCACACATCTCTTGTCAACCTGCTAACGAAAGAAAACGCAATCATTACCGCAATCCAAAGTCACCTGAATGTGTAATTTTACCTGTATTCTAAACCATAATGAGAGAAATTTAAAAATCGAGATGTTTCTTACCAAAAGACTAATTATTCATGCAGTCATCCCCTGTACGTAGATACATTTGGTGTGAAGAATGCTATGTGCACAGCACTAGCGATTTTCTTCTAGAATATGTCACCGCTCCCACACATCTCTTGTCAACCTGCTAACGAAAGAAAACGCAATCATTACCGCAATCCAAAGTCACCTGAATGTGTAATTTTTCCTGTATTCTAAAGCATAATGAGAGAAATTTAAAAATCGAGATGTTTCTTACCAAAAGACTAATTATTCATGCAGTCATCCCCTGTACGTAGATACATTTGGTGTGTAGAATGCTATGTGCACAGCACTAGCGATTTTCTTCTAGAATATGTCACCGCTCCCACACATCTCTTGTCAACCTGCTGACGAAAGAAAGTGCAATCATTAGCGCATTCCAAAGTCACCAGAAAGTGTAATTTTATCTGTATTCTAAAGCATAACGAAAAAAAATTCAATATCGAGTTGTTACTTCCCCAAAAACTAATTATTCACGCCGTCATCCCCTGTACGTAGATACATTCGGTGTGAAGAATGCTATGTGCACAGCACTAGCGATTGTCTTCTAGAATAATGCGCTGCTCCCACACATCTCTTGTCAACCTGCTAACGAAAGAAAACGCAATCATTACCGCAATCCAAAGTCACCTGAATGTGTAATTTTACCTGTATTCTAAAGCATAATGAGAGAAATTTAAAAATCGAGATGTTTCTTACCAAAAGACTAATTATTCATGCAGTCATCCCCTGTACGTAGATACATTTGGTCTGAAGAATGCTATGTGCACAGCACTAGCGATTTTCTTCTAGAATATGTCACCGCTCCCACACATCTCTTGTCATTCTGCTGACGAAAGAAAACGCAATCATTACCGCAATCCAAAGTCACCTGAATGTGTAATTTTACCTGTATTCTAAAGCATAATGAGAGAAAATTAAAAATCGAGATGTTTCTTACCAAAAGACTAATTATCCATGCAGTCATCCCCTGTACGTAGATACATTTGGTGTGAAGAATGCTATGTGCACAGCACTAGCGATTTTCTTCTAGAATATGTCACCGCTCCCACACATCTCTTGTCAACCTGCTAACGAAAGAAAACGCAATCATTACCGCAATCCAAAGTCACCTGAATGTGTAATTTTACCTGTATTCTAAAGCATAATGAGAGAAATTTAAAAATCGAGATGTTTCTTACCAAAAGACTAATTATTCATGCAGTCATCCCCTGTACGTAGATACATTTGGTGTGAAGAATGCTATGTGCACAGCACTAGCGATTTTCTTCTAGAATATGTCACCGCTCCCACACATCTCTTGTCAACCTGCTGACGAAAGA
The DNA here is from genome assembly GCF_023864345.2 of Schistocerca serialis cubense. Lineage (NCBI taxonomy): Eukaryota > Metazoa > Arthropoda > Insecta > Orthoptera > Acrididae > Schistocerca > Schistocerca serialis. Next base: position 491,839,252 of record NC_064646.1, on the reverse strand, counting down.
AAGTGCAATCATTAGCGCATTCCAAAGTCACCAGAAAGTGTAATTTCATCTGTATTCTAAAGCATAACGAAAAAAAATTAAATATCGAGTAGTTAGTTCCCCAAAAACTAATTATTCACGCCGTCATCCCCTGTACGTAGATACATTCGGTGTGAAGAGTGCTATGTGCACAGCACTAGCGATTGTCTTCTAGAATATGGCGCCGCTCCCACACATCTCTTGTCAACCTGCTAACGAAAGAAAACGCAATCATTACCGCAATCCAAAGTCACCTGAATGTGTAATTTTACCTGTATTCTAAAGCATAATGAGAGAAATTTAAAAATCGAGATGTTTCTTACCAAAAGACTAATTATTCATGCAGTCATCCCCTGTACGTAGATACATTTGGTGTGTAGAATGCTATGTGCACAGCACTAGCGATTTTCTTCTAGAATATGTCACCGCTCCCACACATCTCTTGTCAACCTGCTGACGAAAGAAAATGCAATCATTAGCGCATTCCAAAGTCACCTGAATGTGTAATTTTACCTGTATTCTAAAGCATAATGAGAGAAATTTAAAAATCGAGATGTTTCTTACCAAAAGACTAATTATTCATGCAGTCAATCCCTGTACGTAGATACATTTGGTGTGAAGAATGCTATGTGCACAGCACTAGCGATTTTCTTCTAGAATATGTCACCGCTCCCACACATCTCTTGTCAACCTGCTAACGAAAGAAAACGCAATCATTACCGCAATCCAAAGTCACCTGAATGTGTAATTTTACCTGTATTCTAAAGCATAATGAGAGAAATTTAAAAATCGAGATGTTTCTTACCAGAAGACTAATTATTCATGCAGTCATCCCCTGTACGTAGATACATTTGGTGTGAAGTATGCTATGTGCACAGCACTAGCGATTTTCTTCTAGAATATGTCACCGCTCCCACACATCTCTTGTCAACCTGCTAATGAAAGAAAACGCAATCATTACCGCAATCCAAAGTCACCTGAATGTGTAATTTTACCTGTATTCTAAAGCATAATGAGAGAAATTTAAAAATCGAGATGTTTCTTACCAAAAGACTAATTATTCATGCAGTCATCCCCTGTACGTAGATACATTTGGTGTGAAGAATGCTATGTGCACAGCACTAGCGATTTTCTTCTAGAATATGTCACCGCTCCCACACATCTCTTGTCAACCTGCTGACGAAAGAAAGTGCAATCATTAGCGCATTCCAAAGTCACCAGAAAGTGTAATTTTATCTGTATTCTAAAGCATAACGAAAAAAAATTAAATATCGAGTTGTTACTTCCCCAAAAACTAATTATTCACGCCGTCATCCCCTGTACGTAGATACATTCGGTGTGAAGAATGCTATGTGCACAGCACTAGCGATTGTCTTCTAGAATATGGAGCCGCTCCCACACATCTCTTGTCAACCTGCTAACGAAAGAAAACGCAATCATTACCGCAATCCAAAGTCACCTGAATGTTTAATTTTACCTGTATTCTAAAGCATAATGAGAGAAATTTAAAAATCGAGATGTTTCTTACCAAAAGACTAATTATTCATGCAGTCTTCCCCTGTACGTAGATACATTTGGTGTGAAGAATGCTATGTGCACAGCACTAGCGATTTTCTTCTAGAATATGTCACCGCTCCCACACATCTCTTGTCAACCTGCTGACGAAAGAAAGTGCAACCATTAGCGCATTCCAAAGTCACCAGAAAGCGTAATTTTATCTGTATTCTACAGCGTAACGAAAAAAAATTAGATATCGAGTTGTTACTTCCCCAAAAACTAATTATTCACGCCGTCATCCCCTGTACGTAGATACATTCGGTGTGAAGAATGCTATGTGCACAGCACTAGCGATTGTCTTCTAGAATATGGCGCCGCTCCCACACATCTCTTGTCAACCTGCTAACGATAGAAAACGCAATCATTACCGCTATCCAAAGTCACCTGAATGTGTAATTTTACCTGTATTCTAAAGCATAATGAGAGAAATTTAAAAATCGAGAGGTTTCTTACCAAAAGACTAATTATTCATGCAGTCATCCCCTGTACGTAGATACATTTGGTGTGAAGAATGCTATGTGCACAGCACTAGCGATTTTCTTCTAGAATATGTCACCGCTCCCACACATCTCTTGTCAACCTGCTAACGAAAGAAAACGCAATCATTACCGCAATCCAAAGTCACCTGAATGTGTAATTTCACCTGTATTCTAAAGCATAATGAGAGAAATTTAAAAATCGAGATGTTTCTTACCAAAAGACTAATTATTCATGCAGTCATCCCCTGTACGTAGATACATTTGGTGTGAAGAATGCTATGTGCACAGCACTAGCGATTTTCTTCTAGAATATGTCACCGCTCCCACACATCTCTTGTCAACCTGCTAACGAAAGAAAACGCAATCATTACCGCAATCCAAAGTCACCTGAATGTGTAATTTTACCTGTATTCTAAAGCATAGTGAGAGAAATTTAAAAATCGAGATGTTTCTTACCAAAAGACTAATTATTCATGCAGTCATCCCCTGTACGTAGATACATTTGGTGTGAAGAATGCTATGTGCACAGCACTAGCTATTTTCTTCTAGAATATGTCACCGCTCCCACACATCTCTTGTCAACCTGCTGACGAAAGAAAGTGCAATCATTAGCGCATTCCAAAGTCACCAGAAAGTGTAATTTTATCTGTATTCTAAAGCATAACGAAAAAAAATTAAATATCGAGTTGTTACTTCCCCAAAAACTAATTATTCACGCCGTCATCACCTGTACGTAGATACATTTGGTGTGAAGAATGCTATGTGCACAGCACTAGCGATTGTCTTCTAGAATATGGCGCCGCTCCCACACATCTTTTGTCAACCTGCTAACGAAAGAAAACGCAATCATTACCGCAATCCAAAGTCACCTGAATGTGTAATTTTACCTGTATTCTAAAGCATAATGAGAGAAATTTAAAAATCGAGATGTTTCTTACCAAAAGACTAATTATTCATGCAGTCATCCCCTGTACGTAGATACATTCGGTGTGAAGAATGCTATGTGCACAGCACTAGCTATTTTCTTCTAGAATATGTCACCGCTCCCACACATCTCTTGTCAACCTGCTGACGAAAGAAAGTGCAATCATTAGCGCATTCCAAAGTCACCAGAAAGTGTAATTTTATCTGTATTCTAAAGCATAACGAAAAAAAATTAAATATCGAGTTGTTACTTCCCCAAAAACTAATTATTCACGCCGTCATCACCTGTACGTAGATACATTTGGTGTGAAGAATGCTATGTGCACAGCACTAGCGATTGTCTTCTAGAATATGGCGCCGCTCCCACACATCTTTTGTCAACCTGCTAACGAAAGAAAACGCAATCATTACCGCAATCCAAAGTCACCTGAATGTGTAATTTTACCTGTATTCTAAAGCATAATGAGAGAAATTTAAAAATCGAGATGTTTCTTACCAAAAGACTAATTATTCATGCAGTCATCCCCTGTACGTAGATACATTTGGTGTGAAGAATGCTATGTGCACAGCACTAGCTATTTTCTTCTAGAATATGTCACCGCTCCCACACATCTCTTGTCAACCTGCTGACGAAAGAAAGTGCAATCATTAGCGCATTCCAAAGTCACCAGAAAGTGTAATTTTATCTGTATTCTAAAGCATAACGAAAAAAAATTAAATATCGAGTTGTTACTTCCCCAAAAACTAATTATTCACGCCGTCATCACCTGTACGTAGATACATTTGGTGTGAAGAATGCTATGTGCACAGCACTAGCGATTGTCTTCTAGAATATGGCGCCGCTCCCACACATCTTTTGTCAACCTGCTAACGAAAGAAAACGCAATCATTACCGCAATCCAAAGTCACCTGAATGTGTAATTTTACCTGTATTCTAAAGCATAATGAGAGAAATTTAAAAATCGAGATGTTTCTTACCAAAAGACTAATTATTCATGCAGTCATCCCCTGTACGTAGATACATTTGGTGTGAAGAATGCTATGTGCACAGCACTAGCTATTTTCTTCTAGAATATGTCACCGCTCCCACACATCTCTTGTCAACCTGCTGACGAAAGAAAGTGCAATCATTAGCGCATTCCAAAGTCACCAGAAAGTGTAATTTTATCTGTATTCTAAAGCATAACGAAAAAAAATTAAATATCGAGTTGTTACTTCCCCAAAAACTAATTATTCACGCCGTCATCACCTGTACGTAGATACATTTGGTGTGAAGAATGCTATGTGCACAGCACTAGCGATTGTCTTCTAGAATATGGCGCCGCTCCCACACATCTTTTGTCAACCTGCTAACGAAAGAAAACGCAATCATTACCGCAATCCAAAGTCACCTGAATGTGTAATTTTACCTGTATTCTAAAGCATAATGAGAGAAATTTAAAAATCGAGATGTTTCTTACCAAAAGACTAATTATTCATGCAGTCATCCCCTGTACGTAGATACATTTGGTGTGAAGAATGCTATGTGCACAGCACTAGCTATTTTCTTCTAGAATATGTCACCGCTCCCACACATCTCTTGTCAACCTGCTGACGAAAGAAAGTGCAATCATTAGCGCATTCCAAAGTCACCAGAAAGTGTAATTTTATCTGTATTCTAAAGCATAACGAAAAAAAATTAAATATCGAGTTGTTACTTCCCCAAAAACTAATTATTCACGCCGTCATCACCTGTACGTAGATACATTTGGTGTGAAGAATGCTATGTGCACAGCACTAGCGATTGTCTTCTAGAATATGGCGCCGCTCCCACACATCTTTTGTCAACCTGCTAACGAAAGAAAACGCAATCATTACCGCAATCCAAAGTCACCTGAATGTGTAATTTTACCTGTATTCTAAAGCATAATGAGAGAAATTTAAAAATCGAGATGTTTCTTACCAAAAGACTAATTATTCATGCAGTCATCCCCTGTACGTAGATACATTCGGTGTGAAGAATGCTATGTGCACAGCACTAGCGATTGTCTTCTAGAATATGGCGCCGCTCCCACACATCTTTTGTCAACCTGCTAACGAAAGAAAACGCAATCATTACCGCAATCCAAAGTCACCTGAATGTGTAATTTTACCTGTATTCTAAAGCATAATGAGAGAAATTTAAAAATCGAGATGTTTCTTACCAAAAGACTAATTATTCATGCAGTCATCCCCTGTACGTAGATACATTTGGTGTGAAGAATGCTATGTGCACAGCACTAGCGATTTTCTTCTAGAATATGTCACCGCTCCCACACATCTCTTGTCAACCTGCTGACGAAAGAAAGTGCAACCATTAGCGCATTCCAAAGTCACCAGAAAGTGTAATTTTATCTGTATTCTAAAGCATAACGAAAAAAAATTAAATATCGAGTTGTTACTTCCCCAAAAACTAATTACACACGCCGTCATCCCCTGTACGTAGATACATTCGGTGTGAAGAATGCTATGTGCACAGCACTAGCGATAGTCTTCTAGAATATGGCGCCGCTCCCACACATCTCTTGTCAACCTGCTAACGAAAGAAAACGCAATCATTACCGCAATCCAAAGTCACCTGAATGTGTAATTTTACCTGTATTCTAAAGCATAATGAGAGAAATTTAAAAATCGAGATGTTTCTTACCAAAAGACTAATTATTCATGCAGTCATCCCCTGTACGGAGATACATTTGGTGTGAAGAATGCTATGTGCACAGCACTAGCGATTTTCTTCTAGAATATGTCACCGCTCCCACACATCTCTTGTCAACCTGCTAACGAAAGAAAACGCAATCATTACCGCAATCCAAAGTCACCTGAATGTGTTATTTTACCTGTATTCTAAAGCATAATGAGACAAATTTAAAAATCGAGATGTTTCTTACCAAAAGACTAATTATTCATGCAGTCATCCCCTGTACGTAGATACATTTGGTGTGAAGAATGCTATGTGCACAGCACTAGCGATTTTCTTCTAGAATATGTCACCGCTCCCACACATCTCTTGTCAACCTGCTGACGAAAGAAAGTGCAACCATTAGCGCATTCCAAAGTCACCAGAAAGTGTAATTTTATCTGTATTCTAAAGCATAACGAAAAAAAATTAAATATCGAGTTGTTACTTCCCCAAAAACTAATTATTCACGCCGTCATCCCCTGTACGTAGATACATTCGGTGTGAAGAATGCTATGTGCACAGCACTAGCGATTGTCTTCTAGAATATGGAGCCGCTCCCACACATTTCTTATCAACCTGCTAACGAAAGAAAACGCAATCATTACCGCAATCCAAAGTCACCTGAATGTTTAATTTTACCTGTATTCTAAAGCATAATGAGAGAAATTTAAAAATCGAGATGTTTCTTACCAAAAGACTAATTATTCATGCAGTCATCCCCTGTACGTAGATACATTTGGTGTGAAGAATGCTATGTGCACAGCACTAGCGATTTTCTTCTAGAATATGTCACCGCTCCCACACATCTCTTGTCAACCTGCTGACGAAAGAAAGTGCAACCATTAGCGCATTCCAAAGTCACCAGAAAGTGTAATTTTATCTGTATTCTAAAGCATAACGAAAAAAAATTAAATATCGAGTTGTTACTTCCCCAAAAACTAATTATTCACGCCGTCATCCCCTGTACGTAGATACATTCGGTGTGAAGAATGCTATGTGCACAGCACTAGCGATTGTCTTCTAGAATATGGCGCCGCTCCCACACATCTCTTGTCAACCTGCTAACGAAAGAAAACGCAATCATTACCGCAATCCAAAGTCACCTGAATGTGTAATTTTACCTGTATTCTAAAGCATAATGAGAGAAATTTAAAAATCGAGATGTTTCTTACCAAAAGACTAATTATTCATGCAGTCATCCCCTGTACGTAGATACATTTGGTGTGAAGAATGCTATGTGCACAGCACTAGCGATTTTCTTCTAGAATATGTCACCGCTCCCACACATCTCTTGTCAACCTGCTAACGAAAGAAAACGCAATCATTACCGCAATCCAAAGTCACCTGAATGTGTAATTTTACCTGTATTCTAAAGCATAATGAGAGAAATTTAAAAATCGAGATGTTTCTTACCAAAAGACTAATTATTCATGCAGTCATCCCCTGTACGTAGATACATTTGGTGTGAAGAATGCTATGTGCACAGCACTAGCGATTTTCTTCTAGAATATGGCACCGCTCCCACACATCTCTTGTCAACCTGCTAACGAAAGAAAACGCAATCATTACCGCAATCCAAATTCACCTGAATGTGTAATTTTACCTGTATTCTAAAGCATAATGAGAGAAATTTAAAAATCGAGATGTTTCTTACCAAAAGACTAATTATTCATGCAGTCATCCCCTGTACGTAGATACATTTGGTGTGAAGAATGCTATGTGCACAGCACTAGCGATTTTCTTCTAGAATATGTCACCGTTCCCACACATCTCTTGTCAACCTGCTGACGAAAGAAAGTGCAACCATTAGCGCATTCCAAAGTCACCAGAAAGTGTAATTTTATCTGTATTCTAAAGCATAACGAAAACAAATTAAATATCGAGTTGTTACTTCCCCAAAAACTAATTATTCACGCCGTCATCCCCTGTACGTAGATACATTCGGTGTGAAGAATGCTATGTGCACAGCACTAGCGATTGTCTTCTAGAATATGGCGCCGCTCCCACACATCTCTTCTCAACCTGCTAACGAAAGAAAACGCAATCATTACCGCAATCCAAAGTCACCTGAATGTGTAATTTTACCTGTATTCTAAAGCATAATGAGAGAAATTTAAAAATCGAGATGTTTCTGTGGTGTCACCGCCAGACACCACACTTGCTAGGTGGTAGCTTAAATCGGCAGCGGTCCATTTAGTACATGTCGGACCCGCGTGTCGCCACTGGGTAATCGCAGACCTAGCGCCACCACCAAGGCAGGTCTCGTGATACGAGAGAGCACTCGCCCCAGTTGTACGAGAACCTAGCTGCCGACCAGATGTACGAAGCCTTTCTCTCTCATTAGCCGAGAGACAGAATAGCCATCAGCTAAGTTAATGGCTACGAACTAGCAAGGCGCCATTAGCCATACAGTGATTGAACTTAAAGTCTCCTGTGTATCGTCAAGATCGATGTACCACAATGATTGAGTAAAGTTAAGTATTAAACCTGCTCCGTACTTTTCTTCCTAACATTAATTACTTATCCTGTTCCAGTACTTCACGCCCGTCTGCGTTAGTCTAGCTTGCCTTTTCAGCCATCTCAACTTCACGGTGTCGGCCCAGATACCGACACAACAGTTTCTTACCAAAAGACTAATTATTCATGCAGTCATCCCCTGTACGTAGAAACATTTGGTGTGAAGAATGCTATGTGCACTGCACTAGCGATTTTCTTCTAGAATATGTCACCGCTCCCACACATCTCTTGTCAACCTGCTGACGAAAAAAAGTGCAACCATTAGCGCATTCCAAAGTCACCAGAATGTGTAATTTTATCTGTATTCTAAAGCATAACGAAAAAAAATTAAATATCGAGTTGTTAATTCCCCAAAAACTAATTATTCACGCCGTCATCCCCTGTACGTAGATACATTCGGTGTGAAGAATGCTATGTGCACAGCACTAGCGATTGTCTTCTAGAATATGCCGCCGCTCCCACACATCTCTTGTCAACCTGCTAACGAAAGAAAACGCATTCATTACCGCAATCCAAAGTCACCTGAATGTGTAATTTTACCTGTATTCTAAAGCATAATGAGAGAAATTTAAAAATCGAGATGTTTCTTACCAAAAGACTAATTATTCATGCAGTCATCCCCTGTACGTAGATACATTTGGTGTGAAGAATGCTATGTGCACAGCACTAGCGATTTTCTTCTAGAATATGTCACCGCTCCCACACATCTCTTGTCAACCTGCTAACGAAAGAAAACGCAATCATTACCGCAATCCAAAGTCACCTGAATGTGTAATTTTACCTGTATTCTAAAGCATAATGAGAGAAATTTAAAAATCGAGATGTTTCTTACCAAAAGACTAATTATTCATGCAGTCAACCCCTGTACGTAGATACATTTGGTGTGAAGAATGCTATGTGCACAGCACTAGCGATTTTCTTCTAGAATATGTCACCGCTCCCACACATCTCTTGTCAACCTGCTAACGAAAGAAAACACAATCATTACCGCAATCCAAAGTCACCTGAATGTGTAATTTTACCTGTATTCTAAAGCATAATGAGAGAAATTTAAAAATCGAGATGTTTCGTACCAAAAGACTAATTATTCATGCAGTCATCCCCTGTACGTAGATACATTTGGTGTGAAGTATGCTATGTGCACAGCACTAGCGATTTTCTTCTAGAATATGTCGCCGCTCCCACACATCTCTTGTCAACCTGCTAACGAAAGAAAACGCAATCATTACCCCAATCCAAAGTCACCTGAATGTGTAATTTTACCTGTATTCTAAAGCATAATGAGAGAAATTTAAAAATCGAGATGTTTCTTACCAAAAGACTAATTATTCATGCAGTCATCCCCTGTACGTAGATACATTTGGTGTGAAGAATGCTATGTGCACAGCACTAGCGATTTTCTTCTAGAATATGTCACCGCTCCCACACATCTCTTGTCAACCTGCTGACGAAAGAAAGTGCAATCATTAGCGCATTCCAAAGTCACCAGAAAGTGTAATTTTATCTGTATTCTAAAGCATAACGAAAAAAAATAAAATATCGAGTTGTTACTTCCCCAAAACTAATTCTTCACGCCGTCATCCCCTGTACGTAGATACATTCGGTGTGAAGAATGCTATGTGCACAGCACTAGCGATTGTCTTCTAGAATATGGCGCCGCTCCCACACATCTCTTGTCAACCTGCTAACGAAAGAAAACGCAATCATTACCGCAATCCAAAGTCACCTGAATGTGTAATTTTACCTGTATTCTAAAGCATAATGAGAGAAATTTAAAAATCGAGATGTTTCTTACCAAAAGACTAATTATTCATGCAGTCATCCCCTGTACGTAGATACATTTGGTGTGAAGAATGCTATGTGCACAGCACTAGCGATTTTCTTCTAGAATATGTCACCGCTCCCACACATCTCTTGTCAACCTGCTGACGAAAGAAAGTGCAACCATTAGCGCATTCCAAAGTCACCAGAAAGTGTAATTTTATCTGCATTCTAAAGCATAACGAAAAAAAATTAAATATCGAGTTGTTACTTCCCCAAAAACTAATTATTCACGCCGTCATCCCCTGTACGTAGATACATTCGGTGTGAAGAATGCTATGTGCACAGCACTAGCGATTGTCTTCTAGAATATGGCGCCGCTCCCATACATCTCTTGTCAACCTGCTAACGAAAGAAAACGCAATCATTACCGCAATCCAAAGTCACCTCAATGTGTAATTTTACCTGTATTCTAAAGCATAATGAGAGATATTTAAAAATCGAGATGTTTCTTACCAAAACTCTAATTATTCATGCAGTCATCCCCTGTACGTAGATACATTTGGTGTGAAGAATGCTATGTCCACAGCACTAGCGATTTTCTTCTAGAATAAGTCACCGCTCCCACACATCTCTTGTCAACCTGCTAACGAAAGAAAACGCAATCATTACCGCAATCCAAAGTCACCTGAATGTGTAATTTTACCTGTATTCTCAAGCATAATGAGAGAAATTTAAAAATCGAGATGTTTCTTACCAAAAGACAAATTATTCATGCAGTCATCCCCTGTACGTAGATACATTCGGTGTGAAGAATGCTATGTGCACAGCACTAGCGATTGTCTTCTAGAATATGTCGCCGCTCCCACACATCTCTTGTCAACCTGCTAACGAAAGGAAACGCAATCATTACCGCAATCCAAAGTCACCTGAATGTGTAATTTTACCTGTATTCTAAAGCATAATGAGAGAAATTTAAAAATAGAGATGTTTCTGTGGTGTCACCGCCAGACACCACACTTGCAAGGTGGTAGCTTAAATCGGCCGCGGTCCATTTAGTACATGTCGGACCCGCGTGTCGCCACTGGGTAATCGCAGACCTAGCGCCACCACCAAGGCAGGTCTCGTGATACGAGAGAGCACTCGCCCCAGTTGTACGAGAACCTAGCTACCGACCAGATGTACGAAGCCTTTCTCTCTCATTAGCCGAGAGACAGAATAGCCATCAGCTAAGTTAATGGCTACGAACTAGCAAGGCGCCATTAGCCATACAGTGATTGTACTTAAAGTCTCCTGTGTATCGTCAAGATCGATGTACCACAATGATTGAGTAAAGTTAAGTATTAAACCTGCTCCGTACTTTTCTTCCTAACATTAATTACTTATCCTGTTCCAGTACTTCACGCCCGTCTGCGTTAGTCTAGCTTGCCTTTTCAGCCATCTCAACTTCACGGTGTCGGCCCAGATACCGACACAACAGTTTCTTACCAAAAGACTAATTATTCATGCAGTCATCCCCTGTACGTAGATACATTTGGTGTGAAGAATGCTATGTGCACAGCACTAGCGATTTTCTTCTAGAATATGTCACCGCTCCCACACATCTCTTGTCAACCTGCTGACGAAAGAAAGTGCAACCATTAGCGCATTCCAAAGTCACCAGAAAGTGTAATTTTATCTGTATTCTAAAGCATAACGAAAAAAAATTAAATATCGAGTTGTTACTTCCCCAAAAACTAATTATTCACGCCGTCATCCCCTGTACGTAGATACATTCGGTGTGAAGAATGCTATGTGCACAGCACTAGCGATTGTCTTCTAGAATATGGCGCCGCTCCCACACATCTCTTGTCAACCTGCTAACGAAAGAAAACGCAATCATTACCGCAATCCAAAGTCACCTCAATGTGTAATTTTACCTGTATTCTAAAGCATAATGAGAGAAATTTAAAAATCGAGATGTTTCTTACCAAAAGACTAATTATTCATGCAGTCATCCCCTGTACGTAGATACATTTGGTGTGAAGAATGCTATGTGCACAGCACTAGCGATTTTCTTCTAGAATATGTCACCGCTCCCACACATCTCTTGTCAACCTGCTGACGAAAGAAAATGCAATCATTAGCGCATTCCAAAGTCACCAGAAAGTGTAATTTTATCTGTATTCTAAAGCATAACGAAAAAAAATTAAATATCGAGTTGTTACTTCCTCAAAAACTAATTATTCACGCCGTCATCCCCTGTACGTAGATACATTCGGTGTGAAGAATGCTATGTGCACAGCACTAGCGATTTTCTTCTAGAATATGTCACTGCTCCCACACATCTCTTGTCAACCTGCTAACGAAAGAAAACGCAATCATTACCGCAATCCAAAGTCACCTGAATGTGTAATTTTACCTGTATTCTAAAGCATAATGAGAGAAATTAAAAAATCCAGATGTTTCTTACCAAAAGACTAATTATTCATGCAGTCATCCCCTGTACGTAGATACATTTGGTGTGAAGAATGCTATGTGCACAGCACTAGCGATTTTCTTCTAGAATATGTCACTGCTCCCACACATCTCTTGTCAACCTACTAACAAAAGAAAACGCAATCATTACCGCAATCCAAAGTCACCTGAATGTGTAATTTTACCTGTATTCTAAAGCATAATGAGAGAAATTTAAAAATCGAGATGTGTCTTACCAAAAGACTAATTATTCATGCAGTCATCCCCTGTACGTAGATACATTTGGTGTGAAGAATGCTATGTGCACAGCACTAGCGATTTTCCTCTAGAATATGTCACCGCTCCCACACAACTCTTGTCAACCTGCTAACGAAAGAAAACGCAATCATTACCGCAATCCAAAGTCACCTGAATGTGTAATTTTACCTGTATTCTAAAGCATAATGAGAGAAATTTAAAAATCGAGATGTTTCTTACCAAAAGACTAATTATTCATGCAGTCATCCCCTGTACGTAGATACATTTGGTGGGAAGAATGCTATGTGCACAGCACTAGCGATTTTCTTCTAGAATATGTTACCGCTCCCACACATCTCTTGTCAACCTGCTAACGAAAGAAAACGCAATCATTACCGCAATCCAAAGTCACCTGAATGTGTAATTTTACCTGTATTCTAAAGCATAATGAGAGAAATTTTAAAATCGAGATGTTTCTTACCAAAAGACTAATTATTCATGCAGTCATCCCCTGTACGTAGATACATTTGGTGTGAAGAATGCTATGTGCACAGCACTAGCGATTTTCTTCTAGAATATGTCACCGCTCCCACACATCTCTTGTCAACCTGCTGACGAAAGAAAGTGCAATCATTAGCGCATTCCAAAGTCACCAGAAAGTGTAATTTTATCTGTATTCTAAAGCATAACGAAAAAAAATTAAATATTGAGTTGTTACTTCCCCAAAAACTAGATATTCACGCCGTCATCCCCTGTAAGTAGATACATTCGGTGTGAAGAATGCTATGTGCACAGCACTAGCGATTGTCTTCTAGAATATGTCGCCGCTCCCACACATCTCTTGTCAACCTGCTAACGAAAGGAAACGCATTCATTACCGCAATCCAAAGTCACCTGAATGTGTAATTTTACCTGTATTCTAAAGCATAATGAGAGAAATTTAAAAATAGAGATGTTTCTGTGGTGTCACCGCCAGACACCACACTTGCTAGGTGGTAGCTTAAATCGGCCGCGGTCCATTTAGTACATGTCGGACCCGCGTGTCGCCACTGGGTAATCGCAGACCTAGCGCCACCACCAAGGCAGGTCTCGTGATACGAGAGAGCACTCGCCCCAGTTGTACGAGAACCTAGCTACCGATCAGATGTACGAAGCCTCTCTCTCTCATTAGCCGAGAGACAGAATTGCCATCAGCTAAGTTAATGGCTACGAACTAGCAAGGCGCCATTAGCCATACAGTGATTGTACTTAAAGTCTCCTGTGTATCGTCAAGATCGATGTACCACAATGATTGAGTAAAGTTAAGTATTAAACCTGCTCCGTACTTTTCTTCCTAACATTAATTACTTATCCTGTTCCAGTCCTTCACGCCCGTCTGCGTTAGTCTAGCTTGCCTTTTCAGCCATCTCAACTTCACGGTGTCGGCCCAGATTCCGACACAACAGTTTGTAACCAAAAGACTAATTATTCATGCAGTCATCCCCTGTACGTAGATACATTTGGTGTGAAGAATGCTATGTGCACAGCACTAGCGATTTTCTTCTAGAATATGTCACCGCTCCCACACATCTCTTGTCAACCTGCTGACGAAAGAAAGTGCTACCATTAGCGCATTCCAAAGTCACCAGAAAGTGTAATTTTATATGTATTCTAAAGCATAACGAAAAAAAATTAAATATCGAGTTGTTACTTCCCCAAAAACTAATTATTCACGCCGTCATCCCCTGTACGTAGATACATTCGGTGTGAAGAATGCTATGTGCACAGCACTAGCGATTGTCTTCTAGAATATGGCGCCGCTCCCACACATCTCTTGTCAACCTGCTAACGAAAGAAAACGCAATCATTACCGCAATCCAAAGTCACCTGAATGTGTAATTTTACCTGTATTCTAAAGCATAATGAGAGAAATTAAAAAATCCAGATGTTTCTTACCAAAAGACTAATTATTCATGCAGTCATCCCCTGTACGTAGATACATTTGGTGTGAAGAATGCTATGTGCACAGCACTAGCGATTTTCTTCTAGAATATGTCACTGCTCCCACACATCTCTTGTCAACCTACTAACAAAAGAAAACGCAATCATTACCGCAATCCAAAGTCACCTGAATGTGTAATTTTACCTGTATTCTAAAGCATAATGAGAGAAATTTAAAAATCGAGATGTTTCTTATCAAAAGACTAATTATTCATGCAGTCATCCCCTGTACGTAGATACATTTGGTGTGAAGAATGCTATGTGCACAGCACTAGCGATTTTCCTCTAGAATATGTCACCGCTCCCACACAACTCTTGTCAACCTGCTAACGAAAGAAAACGCAATCATTACCGCAATCCAAAGTCACCTGAATGTGTAATTTTACCTGTATTCTAAAGCATAATGAGAGAAATTTAAAAATCGAGATGTTTCTTACCAAAAGACTAATTATTCATGCAGTCATCCCCTGTACGTAGATACATTTGGTGGGAAGAATGCTATGTGCACAGCACTAGCGATTTTCTTCTAGAATATGTCACCGCTCCCACACATCTCTTGTCAACCTGCTAACGAAAGAAAACGCAATCATTACCGCAATCCAAAGTCACCTGAATGTGTAATTTTACCTGTATTCTAAAGCATAATGAGAGAAATTTAAAAATCGAGATGTTTCTTACCAAAAGACTAATTATTCATGCAGTCATCCCCTGTACGTAGATACATTTGGTGTGAAGAATGCTATGTGCACAGCACTAGCGATTTTCTTCTAGAATATGTCACCGCTCCCACACATCTCTTGTCAACCTGCTGACGAAAGAAAGTGCAATCATTAGCGCATTCCAAAGTCACCTGAAAGTGTAATTTTATCTGTATTCTAAAGCATAACGAAAAAAAATTAAATATCGAGTTGTTACTTCCCCAAAAACTAGATATTCACGCCGTCATCCCCTGTACGTAGATACATTCGGTGTGAAGAATGCTATGTGCACAGCACTAGCGATTGTCTTCTAGAATATGTCGCCGCTCCCACACATCTCTTGTCAACCTGCTAACGAAAGGAAACGCATTCATTACCGCAATCCAGTCACCTGAATGTGTAATTTTACCTGTATTCTAAAGCATAATGAGAGAAATTTAAAAATAGAGATGTTTCTGTGGTGTCACCGCCAGACACCACACTTGCTAGGTGGTAGCTTAAATCGGCCGCGGTCCATTTAGTACATGTCGGACCCGCGTGTCGCCACTGGGTAATCGCAGACCTAGCGCCACCACCAAGGCAGGTCTCGTGATACGAGAGAGCACTCGCCCCAGTTGTACGAGAACCTAGCTACCGATCAGATGTACGAAGCCTCTCTCTCTCATTAGCCGAGAGACAGAATTGCCATCAGCTAAGTTAATGGCTACGAACTAGCAAGGCGCCATTAGCCATACAGTGATTGTACTTAAAGTCTCCTGTGTATCGTCAAGATCGATGTACCACAATGATTGAGTAAAGTTAAGTATTAAACCTGCTCCGTACTTTTCTTCCTAACATTAATTACTTATCCTGTTCCAGTACTTCACGCCCGTCTGCGTTAGTCTAGCTTGCCTTTTCAGCCATCTCAACTTCACGGTGTCGGCCCAGATTCCGACACAACAGTTTCTTACCAAAAGACTAGTTATTCATGCAGTCATCCCCTGTACGTAGATACATTTGGTGTGAAGAATGCTATGTGCACAGCACTAGCGATTTTCTTCTAGAATATGTCACCGCTCCCACACATCTCTTGTCAACCTGCTGACGAAAGAAAGTGCTACCATTAGCGCATTCCAAAGTCACCAGAAAGTGTAATTTTATCTGTATTCTAAAGCATAACGAAAAAAAATTAAATATCGAGTTGTTACTTCCCCAAAAACTAATTATTCACGCCGTCATCCCCTGTACGTAGATACATTCGGTGTGAAGAATGCTATGTGCACAGCACTAGCGATTGTCTTCTAGAATATGGCGCCGCTCCCACACATCTCTTGTCAACCTGCTAACGAAAGAAAACGCAATCATTACCGCAATGCAAAGTCACCTGAATGTGTAATTTTACCTGTATTCTAAAGCATAATGAGAGAAATTTAAAAATCGAGATGTTTCTTACCAAAAGACTAATTATTCATGCAGTCATCCCCTGTACGTAGATACATTTGGTGTGAAGAATGCTATGTGCACAGCACTAGCGATTTTCTTCTAGAATATGTCACCGCTCCCACACATCTCTTGTCAACCTGCTAACGAAAGAAAACGCAATCATTACCACAATCCAAAGTCATCTGAATGTGTAATTTTACCTGTATTCTAAAGCATAATGAGAGAAATTTAAAAATCGAGATGTTTCTTACCAAAAGACTAATTATTCATGCAGTCATCACCTGTACGTAGATACATTTGGTGTGAAGAATGCTATGTGCACAGCACTAGCGATTTTCTTCTAGAATATGTCACCGCTTCCACACATCTCTTGTCAACCTGCTAACGAAAGAAAACGCAATCATTACCGCAATCCAAAGTCACCTGAATGTGTAATTTTACCTGTATTCTAAAGCATAATGAGAGAAATTTAAAAATCGAGATGTTTCGTACCAAAAGACTAATTATTCATGCAGTCATCCGATGTACGTAGATACATTTGGTGTGAAGTATGCTATGTGCACAGCACTAGCGATTTTCTTCTAGAATATGTCACCGCTCCCACACATCTCTTGTCAACCTGCTAACGAAAGAAAACGCAATCATTACCGCAATCCAAAGTCACCTGAATGTGTAATTTTACCTGTATTCTAAAGCATAATGAGAGAAATTTAAAAATCAAGATGTTTCTTACCAAAAGACTAATTATTCATGCAGTCATCCCCTGTACGTAGATACATTTGGTGTGAAGAATGCTATGTGCACAGCACTAGCGATTTTCTTCTAGAATATGTCACCGATCCCACACATCTCTTGTCAACCTGCTGACGAAAGAAAATGCAATCATTAGCGCATTCCAAAGTCACCAGAAAGTGTAATTTTATCTGTATTCTAAAGCATAACGAAAAAAAATTAAATATCGAGTTGTTACATCCTCAAAAACTAATTATTCACGCCGTCATCCCCTGTACGTAGATACATTCGGTGTGAAGAATGCTATGTGCACAGCACTAGCGATTGTCTTCTAGAATATGGCACCGCTCCCACACATCTCTTGTCAACCTGCTAACGAAAGAAAACGCAATCATTACCGCAATCCAAAGTCACCTGAATGTGTAATTTTACCTGTATTCTAAAGCATAATGAGAGAAATTTAAAAATCGAGATGTTTCTTACCAAAAGACTAATTATTCATGCAGTCATCCCCTGTACGTAGATACATTTGGTGTGAAGAATGCTATGTGCACAGCACTAGCGATTGTCTTCTAGAATATGGCACCGCTCCCACACATCTCTTGTCAACCTGCTAACGAAAGAAAACGCAATCATTACCGCAATCCAAAGTCACCTGAATGTGTAATTTTACCTGTATTCTAAAGCATAATGAGAGAAATTTAAAAATCGAGATGTTTCTTACCAAAAGACTAATTATTCATGCAGTCATCCCCTGTACGTAGATACATTTGGTGTGAAGAATGCTATGTGCACAGCACTAGCGATTTTCCTCTAGAATATGTCACCGCTCCCACACATCTCTTGTCAACCTGCTAACGAAAGAAAACGCAATCATTACCGCAATCCAAAGTCACCTGAATGTGTAATTTTACCTGTATTCTAAAGCATAATGAGAGAAATTTAAAAATCGAGATGTTTCTTACCAAAAGACTAATTATTCATGCAGTCATCCCCTGTACGTAGATACATTTGGTGTGAAGAATGCTATGTGCAGAGCACTAGCGATTTTCTTTTAGAATATGTCACCGCTCCCACACATCTCTTGTCAACCTGCTAACGAAAGAAAACGCAATCATTACCGCAATCCAAAGTCATCTGAATGTGTAATTTTACCTGTATTCTAAAGCATAATGAGAGAAATTTAAAAATCAAGATGTTTCTTACCAAAAGACTAATTATTCATGCAGTCATCCCCTGTACGTAGATACATTTGGTGTGAAGAATGCTATGTGCACAGCACTAGCTATTTTCTTCTAGAATATGTCACCGCTCCCACACATCTCTTGTCAACCTGCTGACGAAAGAAAGTGCAATCATTAGCGCTTTCCAAAGTCACCAGAAAGTGTTATTTTATCTGTATTCTAAAGCATAACGAAAAAAAATTAAATATCGAGTTGTTACTTCCCCAAAAACTAATTATTCACGCTGTCATCCCCTGTACGTAGATACATTCGGTGTGAAGAATGCTATGTGCACAGCACTAGCGATTGTCTTCTACAATATGTCGCCGCTCCCACACATCTCTTGTCAACCTGCTAACGAAAGAAAACGCAATCATTACCGCAATCCAAAGTCACCTGAATGTGTAATTTTACCTGTATTCTAAAGCATAATGAGAGAAATTTAAAAATCGAGATGTTTCTTACCAAAATACTAATTATTCATGCAGTCATCCCCTGTACGTAGATACATTTGGTGTGAAGAATGCTATGTGCACAGCGCTAGTGATTTTCTTGTAGAATATGTCACCGCTCCCACACATCTTTTGTCTACCTGCTGACGAAAGAAAATGCAATTATTAGCGCATTCCAAAGTCACCAGAAAGTGTAATTTTATCTGTATTCTAAAGCATAACGAAAAAAAATTAAATATCGAGTTGTTACTTCCCCAAAAACTAATTATTCACGCCGTCATCCCCTGTACGTAGATACATTCGGTGTGAAGAATGCTATGTGCACAGCACTAGCGATTGTCTTCTAGAATATGGCGCCGCTCCCACACATCTCTTGTCAACCTGCTAACGAAAGAAAACGCAATCATTACCGCAATCCAAAGTCACCTGAATGTGTAATTTTACCTGTATTCTAAAGCATAATGAGGGGAATTAAAAATCGAGATGTTTCTTACGAAAAGACTAATTATTCATGCAGTCATCCCCTGTACGTAGATACATTTGGTGTGAAGAATGCTATGTGCACAGCACTAGCGATTGTCTTCTAGAATATGGCGCCGCTCCCACACATCTCTTGTCAACCTGCTAACGAAAGAAAACGCAATCATTACCGCAATCCAAAGTCACCTGAATGTGTAATTTTACCTGTATTCTAAAGCATAATGAGAGAAATTTAAAAATCGAGATGTTTCTTACCAAAAGACTAATTATTCATGCAGTCATCCCCTGTACGTAGATACATTTGGTGTGAAGAATGCTATGTGCACAGCACTAGCGATTTTCTTCTAGAATATGTCACCGCTCTCACACATCTCTTGTCAACCTGCTAACGAAAGAAAACGCAATCATTACCGCAATCCAAAGTCACCTGAATGTGTAATTTTACCTGTATTCTAAAGCATAATGAGAGAAATTTAAAAATCGAGATGTTTCTTACCAAAAGACTAATTATTCATGCAGTCATCCCCTGTACGTAGATACATTTGGTGTGAAGAATGCTATGTGCACAGCACTAGCGATTTTCCTCTAGAATATGTCACCGCTCCCACACATCTCTTGTCAACCTGCTAACGAAAGAAAACGCAATCATTACCGCAATCCAAAGTCACCTGAATGTGTAATTTTACCTGTATTCTAAAGCATAATGAGAGAAATTTAAAAATCGAGATGTTTCTTACCAAAAGGCTAATTATTCATGCAGTCATCCCCTGTACGTAGATACATTTGGTGTGAAGAATGCTATGTGCACAGCACTAGCGATTTTCTTCTAGAATATGTCACCGCTCCCACACATCTCTTGTCAACCTGCTAACGAAAGAAAACGCAATCATTACCGCAATCCAAAGTCACCTGAATGTGTAATTTTACCTGTATTCTAAAGCATAATGAGAGAAATTTAAAAATCGAGATGTTTCTTACCAAAAGACTAATTATTCATGCAGTCATCCCCTGTACGTAGATACATTTGGTGTGAAGAATGCTATGTGCACAGCACTAGCGATTTTCTTCTAGAATATGTCACCGCTCCCACACATCTCTTGTCAACCTGCTGACGAAAGAAAGTGCAATCATTAGCGCATTCCAAAGTCACCAGAAAGTGTAATTTTATCTGTATTCTAAAGCATAACGAAAAAAAATTAAATATCGAGTTGTTACTTCCCCAAAAACTAATTATTCACGCCGTCATCCCCTGTACGTAGATACATTCGGTGTGAAGAATGCTATGTGCACAGCACTAGCGATTGTCTTCTACAATATGTCGCCGCTCCCACACATCTCTTGTCAACCTGCTAACGAAAGAAAACGCAATCATTACCGTAATTCCAAAGTCACCTAAATGTGTAATTTTACCTGTATTCTAAAGCATAATGAGAGAAATTTAAAAATCGAGATGTTTCTTACCAAAAGACTAATTATTCATGCAGTCATCCCCTGTACGTAGATACATTTGGTGTGAAGAATGCTATGTGCACAGCGCTAGTGATTTTCTTGTAGAATATGTCACCGCTCCCACACATCTTTTGTCTACCTGCTGACGAAAGAAAATGCAATTATTAGCGCATTCCAAAGTCACCAGAAAGTGTAATTTTATCTGTATTCTAAAGCATAACGAAAAAAAATTAAATATCGAGTTGTTACTTCCCCAAAAACTAATTATTCACGCCGTCATCCCCTGTACGTAGATACATTCAGTGTGAAGAATGCTATGTGCACAGCACTAGCGATTGTCTTCTAGAATATGGCGCCGCTCCCACACATCTCTTGTCAACCTGCTAACGAAAGAAAACGCAATCATTACCGCAATCCAAAGTCACCTGAATGTGTAATTTTACCTGTATTCTAAAGCATATGGAGAGAAATTTAAAAATCGAGGTGTTTCTTACCAAAAGACTAATTATTCATGCAGTCATCCCCTGTACGTAGATACATTTGCTGTGAAGAATGCTATGTGCACAGCACTAGCGATTGTCTTCTAGAATATGGCGCCGCTCCCACACATCTCTTGTCAACCTGCTAACGAAAGGAAACGCAATCATTACCGCAATCCAAAGTCACCTGAATGTGTAATTTTACCTGTATTCTAAAGCATAATGAGAGAAATTTAAAAATCGAGATGTTTCTTAGCAAAAGACTAATTATTCATGCAGTCATCCCCTGTACGTAGATACATTTGGTGTGAAGAATGCTATGTGCACAGCACTAGCGATTGTCTTCTAGAATATGTCACCGCTCCCACACATCTCTTGTCAACCTGCTGACGAAAGAAAGTGCAATCATTAGCGCATTCCAAAGTCACCATAAAGTGTAATTTTATCTGTATTCTAAAGCATAACGAAAAAAAATTAAATGTCGAGTTGTTACTTCCCCAAAAACTAATTATTCACGCCGTCATCCCCTGTACGTAGATACATTCGGTGTGAAGAATGCTTTCTGCACAGCACTAGCGATTGTCTTCTAGAATATGTCACCGCTCCCACACATCTCTTGTCAACCTGCTGACGAAAGAAAGTGCAATCATTACCGCAATCCAAAGTCACCTGAATGTGTAATTTTACCTGTATTCTAAAGCATAATGAGAGAAATTTAAAAATCGAGATGTTTCTTACCAAAAGACTAATTATTCATGCAGTCATCCCCTGTACTTAGATACATTTGGTGTGAAGAATGCTATGTGCACAGCACTAGTGATTTTCTTGTAGAATATGTCACTGCTCCCACACTTCTTTTGTCAACCTGCTGACGAAAGAAAATGCAATCATTAGCGCATTCCAAAGTCACCAGAAAGTGTAATTTTATCTGTATCCTAAAGCATAACGAAAAAAAATTTAATATCGAGTTGTTACTTCCCCAAAAACTAATTATTCACGCCGTCATCCCCTGTACGTAGATACATTCGGTGTGAAGAATGCTATGTGCACAGCACTAGCGATTGTCTTCTAGAATATGGCGCCGCTCCCACACATCTCTTGTCAACCTGCTAACGAAAGAAAACGCAATCATTACCGCAATGCAAAGTCACCTGAATGTGTAATTTTACCAGTATTCTAAAGCATAATGAGAGAAATTTAAAAATCGAGATGTTTCTTACCAAAAGACTAATTATTCATGCAGTCATCCCCTGTACGTAGATACATTTGGTGTGAAGAATGCTATGTGCACAGCACTAGCGATTTTCTTGTAGAATATGTCGGCTATCCCACACATCTTTTGTCAACCTGCTGACGAAAGAAAGTGCAATGATTAGCGCATTCCAAAGTCACCAGAAAGTGTAATTTTATCTGTATTCTAAAGCATAACGAAAAAAAATTAAATATCGAGTTGTTACTTCCCCAAAAACTAAATATTCACGCCGTCATCCCCTGTACGTAGATACATTCGGTGTGAAGAATGCTATGTGCACAGCACTAGCGATTGTCTTCTAGAATATGGCGCCGCTCCCACACATCTCTTGTCAACCTGCTAACGAAAGAAAACGCAATCATTACCGCAATCCAAAGTCACCTGAATGTGTAATTTTACCTGTATTCTAAAGCATAATGAGAGAAATTTAAAAATCGAGATGTTTCTTACTTAAAGACTAATTACTCATGCAGTCATCCCCTGTACGTAGATACATTTGGTGTGAAGAATGCTATGTGCACAGCACTAGCGATTTTCTTGTAGAATATGTCGGCTATCCCACACATCTTTTGTCAACCTGCTGACGAAAGAAAGTGCAATCATTAGCGCATTCCAAAGTCACCAGAAAGTGTAATTTTATCTGTATTCTAAAGCATAACGAAAAAAAATTAAATATCGAGATGTTACTTCCCCAAAAACTAATTATTCACGCCGTCATCCCCTGTACGTAGATACATTCGGTGTGAAGAATGCTATGTGCACAGCCCTAGCGATTGTCTTCTAGAATATGGCGCCGCTCCCACACATCTCTTGTCAACCTGCTAACGAAAGAAAACGCAATCATTACCGCAATCCAAAGTCACCTGAATGTGTAATTTTACCTGTATTCTGAAGCATAATGAGAGAAATTTAAAAATCGAGATATTTCTTACCAAAAGACTAACTATTCATGCAGTCATCCCCCGTACGTAGATACATTTGGTGTGAAGAATGTTATGTGCACAGCACTAGCGATTTTCTTCTAGAATATGTCGGCTATCCCACACATCTTTTGTCAACCTGCTGACGAAAGAAAGTGCAATCATTAGCGCAAACCAAAGTCACCAGAAAGTGTAATTTTATCTGTATTCTAAAGCATAACGAAAAAAAATTAAATATCGATTTGTTACTTCCCCAAAAACTAATTATTCACGCCGTCATCCCCTGTCCGTAGATACATTTGGTGTGAAGAATGCTATGTGCACAGCACTAGCGATTGTCTTCTAGAATATGGCGCCGCTCCCACACATCTCTTGTCAACCTGCTAACGAAAGAAAACGGAATCATTACCGCAATCCAAAGTCACCTGAATGTGTAATTTTATCTGTATTCTAAAGCATAATGAGAGAAATTTAAAAATCGAGATATTTCTTACCAAAAGACTAACTATTCATGCAGTCATCCCCTGTACGTAGATACATTTGGTGTGAAGAATGCTATGTGCACAGCACTAGCGATTGTCTTCTAGAATATGTCACCGCTCCCACACATCTCTTGTCAACCTGCTGACGAAAGAAATTGCAATCATTAGCGCATTCCAAAGTCACCAGAAAGTGTAATTTTATCTGTATTCTAAAGCATAACGAAAAAAAATTAAATATCGAGTTGTTACTTCCCCAAAAACTAAATATTCACGCCGTCATCCCCTGTACGTAGATACATTCGGTGTGAAGAATGCTATGTGCACAGCACTAGCGATTGTCTTCTAGAATATGGCGCCGCTCCCACACATCTCAACCTGCTAACGAAAGAAAACGCAATCATTACCGCAATCCAAAGTCACCTGAATGTGTAATTTTACCTGTATTCTAAAGCATAATGAGAGAAATTTAAAAATCGAGATGTTTCTTACCAAAAGACTAATTACTCATGCAGTCATCCCCTGTACGTAGATACATTTGGTGTGAAGAATGCTATGTGCACAGCACTAGCGATTTTCTTGTAGAATATGTCGGCTATGCCACACATCTTTTGTCAACCTGCTGACGAAAGAAAGTGCAATCATTAGCGCATTCCAAAGTCACCAGAAAGTGTAATATTATCTGTATTCTAAAGCATAACGAAAAAAAATTAAATATCGAGTTGTTACTTCCCCAAAAACTAATTATTCACGCCGTCATCCCCTGTACGTAGATACATTCGGTGTGAAGATCGCTATGTGCACAGCCCTAGCGATTGTCTTCTAGAATATGGCGCCGCTCCCACACATCTCTTGTCAACCTGCTAACGAAAGAAAACGCAATCATTACCGCAATCCAAAGTCACCTGAATGTGTAATTTTACCTGTATTCTAAAGCATAATGAGAGAAATTTAAAAATCGTGATGTTTCTTACCAAAAGACTAACTATTCTTGCAGTCATCCCCTGTACGTAGATACATTTGGTGTGAAGAATGCTATGTGCACAGCACTAGCGATTGTCTTCTAGAATATGGCGCCGCACCCACACATCTCTTGTCAACCTGCTGACGAAACAAAACGCAATCATTACCTCAATCCAAAGTCACCTGAATTTGTAATTTTATCTGTATTCTAAAGCATAATGAGAGAAATTTAAAAATCGAGATGTTTCTTACCAAAAGACTAACTATTCATGCAGTCATCCCCTGTACGTAGATACATTTGGTGTGAAGAATGCTATGTGCACAGCACTAGCGATTGTCTTCTAGAATATGGCGCCGCTCCCACACATCTCTTGTCAACCTGCTAACGAAAGTAAACGCAATCATTACCGCAATCCAAAGTCACCTGAATGTGTAATTTTACCTGTATTCTAAAGCATAATGAGAGAAATTTAAAAATCGAGATGTTTCTTACAAAAAGACTAACTATTCATGCAGTCATCCCCTGTACATAGATACATTTGGTGTGAAGAATGCTATGTGCACAGCACTAGCGATTGTCTTCTAGAATATGGCGCCGCTCCCACACATCTCTTGTCAACCTGCTAACGAAAGTAAACGCAATCATTACCGCAATCCAAAGTCGCCTGAATGTGTAATTTTACCTGTATTCTAAAGCATAATGAGAGAAATTTAAAAATCGAGATGTTTCTTACCAAAAGACTAACTATTTATGCAGTCATCCCCTGTACGTAGATACCTTTGGTGTGAAGAATGCTATGTGCACAGCACTAGCGATTGTCTTCTAGAATATGGCGCCGCTCCCACACATCTCTTGTCAACCTGCTAACGAAAGTAAACGCAATCATTACCGCAATCCAAAGTCACCGAATGTGTAATTTTACCTGTATTCTAAAGCATAATGAGAGAAATTTAAAAATCGAGATGTTTCTTACAAAAAGACTAACTATTCATGCAGTCATCCCCTGTACGTAGATACATTTGGTGTGAAGAATGCTATGTGCACAGCACTAGCGATTGTCATCTAGAATATGGCGCCGCTCCCACACATCTCTTGTCAACCTGCTAACGAAAGTAAACGCAATCATTACCGCAATCCAAAGTCACCTGAATGTGTAATTTTACCTGTATTCTAATGCATAATGAGAGAAATTTAAAAATCGAGATGTTTCTTACAAAAAGACTAACTATTCATGCAGTCATCCCCTGTACGTAGATACATTTGGTGTGAAGAATGCTATGTGCACAGCACTAGCGATTGTCTTCTAGAATATGGCGCCGCTCCCACACACCTCTTGTCAACCTGCTAACGAAAGTAAACGCAATCATTACCGCAATCCAAAGTCACCTGAATGTGTAATTTTACCTGTATTCTAAAGCATAATGAGAGAAATTTAAAAATCGAGATGTTTCTTACAAAAAGACTAACTATTCATGCAGTCATCCCCTGTACGTAGATACATTTGGTGTGAAGAATGCTATGTGCACAGCACTAACGATTGTCTTCTAGAATATGGCGCCGCTCCCGCACATCTCTTGTCAACCTGCTAACGAAAGTAAACGCAATCATTACCGCAATCCAAAGTCACCTGAATGTGTAATTTTACCTGTATTCTAAAGCATAATGAGAGAAATTTAAAAATCGAGATGTTTCTTACAAAAAGACTAACTATTCATGCAGTCAACCCCTGTACGTAGATACATTTGGGGTGAAGAATGCTATGTGCACAGCACTAGCGATTGTCTTCTAGAATATGGCGCCGCTCCCACACACCTCTTCTCAACCTGCTAACGAAAGTAAACGCAATCATTACCGCAATCCAAAGTCACCTGAATGTGTAATTTTACCTGTATTCTAAAGCATAATGAGAGAAATTTAAAAATCGAGATGTTTCTTACAAAAAGACTAACTATTCATGCAGTCATCCCCTGTACGTAGATAAATTTGGGGTGAAGAATGCTATGTTCACAGCACTAGCGATTGTCTTCTAGAATATGGCGCCGCTCCCACACATCTCTTGTCAACCTGCTAACGAAAGTATACGCAATCATTACCGCAATCCAAAGTCACCTGAATGTGTAATTTTACCTGTATTCTAAAGCATAATGAGAGAAATGTAAAAATCGAGATGTTTCTTACAAAAAGACTAACTATTCATGCAGTCATCCATTGTACGTAGATACACTTGGTGTGAAGAATGCTATGTGCACAGCACTAGCGATTGTCTTCTAGAATATGGCGCCGCTCCCACACATCTCTTGTCAACCTGCTAACGAAAGTAAACGCAATCATTACCGCAATCCAAAGTCACCT
The DNA here is from genome assembly GCF_023864345.2 of Schistocerca serialis cubense. NCBI lineage: Eukaryota > Metazoa > Arthropoda > Insecta > Orthoptera > Acrididae > Schistocerca > Schistocerca serialis. The sequence continues at coordinate 491,811,722 of NC_064646.1, read as the reverse complement.
GAATGTGTAATTTTACCTGTATTCTAAAGCATAATGAGAGAAATTTAAAAATCGAGATGTTTCTTACAAAAAGGCTAACTATTCATGCAGTCATCCCCTGTACGTAGATACATGTGGTGTGAAGAATGCTATGTGCACAGCACTAGCGATTGTCTTCTAGAATATGGCGCCGCTCCCACACATCTCATGTCAACCTGCTAACGAAAGTAAACGCAATCATTACCGCAATCCAAAGTCACCTGAATGTGTAATTTTACCTGTATTCTAAAGCATAATGAGAGAAATTTAAAAATCGAGATGTTTCTTACAAAAAGACTAACTATTCATGCAGTCATCCCCTGTACGTAGATACATTTGGTGTGAAGAATGCTATGTGCACAGCACTAGCGATTGTCTTCTAGAATATGGCGTCGCTCCCACACATCTCTTGTCAACCTGCTAACGAAAGTAAACGCAATCATTACCGCAATCCAAAGTCACCTGAATGTGTAATTTTACCTGTATTCTAATGCATAATGAGAGAAATTTAAAAATCGGGATGTTTCTTACAAAAAGACTAACTATTCATGCAGTCATCCCCTGTACGTAGATACATTTGCTGTGAAGAATGCTATGTGCACAGCACTAGCGATTGTCTTCTAGAATATGTCGCCGCTCCCACACATCTCTTGTCAACCTGCTGACGAAAGTAAACGCAATCATTACCGCAATCCAAAGTCACCTGAATGTGTAATTTTACCTGTATTCTAAAGCATAATGAGAGAAATTTAAAAATCGAGATGTTTCTTACCAAAAGACTAACTATTCATGCAGTCATCCCCTGTACGTAGATACATTTGCTGTGAAGAATGCTATGTGCACAGCACTAGCGATTGTCTTCTAGAATATGTCACTGCTCCCACACATCTCTTGTCAACCTGCTGACGAAAGTAAACGCAATCATTACCGCAATCCAAAGTCACCTGAATGTGTAATTTTACCTGTATTCTAAAGCATAATGAGAGAAATTTAAAAATCGAGATGTTTCTTACCAAAAGACTAACTATTCATGCAGTCATCCCCTGTACGTAGATACATTTGGTGTGAAGAATGCTATGTGCACAGCACTAGCGATTGTCTTCTAGAATATGTCGCCGCTCCCACACATCTCTTGTCAACCTGCTGACGAAAGTAAACGCAATCATTACCGCAATCCAAAGTCACCTGAATGTGTAATTTTACCTGTATTCTAAAGCATAATGAGAGAAATTTAAAAATCGAGATGTTTCTTTCCAAAAGACTAACTATTCATGCAGTCATCCCCTGTACGTAGATACATTTGCTGTGAAGAATGCTATGTGCACAGCACTAGCGATTGTCTTCTAGAATATGTCGCCGCTCCCACACATCTCTTGTCAACCTGCTGACGAAAGTAAACGCAATCATTACCGCAATCCAAAGTCACCTGAATGTGTAATTTTACCTGTATTCTAAAGCATAATGAGAGAAATTTAAAAATCGAGATGTTTCTTACCAAAAGACTAACTATTCATGCAGTCATCCCCTGAACGTAGATACATTTGCTGTGAATAATGCTATGTGCACAGCACTAGCGATTGTCTTCTAGAATATGTCGCCGCTCCCACACATCTCTTGTCAACCTGCTGACGAAAGTAAACGCAATCATTACCGCAATCCAAAGGCACCTGAATGTGTAATTTTACCTGTATTCTAAAGCATAATGAGAGAAATTTAAAAATCGAGATGTTTCTTACAAAAAGGCTAACTATTCATGCAGTCATCTCCTGTACGTAGATACTTTTGGTGTGAAGAATGCTATGTGCACAGCACTAGCGATTGTCTTCTAGAATATGGCGCCGCTCCCACACATCTCTTGTCAACCTGCTAACGAAAGTAAACGCAATCATTACCGCAATCCAAAGTCACCTGAATGTGTAATTTTACCTGTATTCTAAAGCATAATGAGAGAAATTTAAAAATCGAGATGTTTCTTACAAAAAGATTAACTATTCATGCAGTCATCCCCTGTACGTAGATACATTTGGTGTGAAGAATGCTATGTGCACAGCACTAGCGATTGTCTTCTAGAATATGGCGCCGCTCCCACACATCTCTTGTCAACCTGCTAACGAAAGTAAACGCAATCGTTACCGCAATCCAAAGTCACCTAAATGTGTAATTTTACCTGTATTCTAAAGCATAATGAGAGAAATTTAAAAATCGAGATGTTTCTTACAAAAAGACTAACTATTCATGCAGTCATCCCCTGTACGTAGATACATTTGGTGTGAAGAGTGCTATGTGCACAGCACTAGCGATTGTCTTCTAGAATATGCCGCCGCTCCCACACATCTCTTGTCAACCTGCTAACGAAAGTAAACGCAATCATTACCGCAATCCAAAGTCACCTGAATGTGTAATTTTACCTGTATTCTAAAGCATAATGAGAGTAATTTAAAAATCGAGATGTTTCTTACAAAAAGACTAACTATTCATGCAGTCATCCCCTATACGTAGATACATTTGGTGTGAAGAATGCTATGTGCACAGCACTAGCGATTGTCTTCTAGAATATGGCGCCGCTCCCACACATCTCTTGTCAACCTGCTAACGAAAGTAAACGCAATCATTTCCGCAATCCAAAGTCACCTGAATGTGTAATTTTACCTGTATTCTAAAGCATAATGAGAGAAATTTAAAAATCGAGATGTTTCTTACAAAAAGACTAACTATTCATGCAGTCATCCCCTGTACGTAGATACATGTGCTGTGAAGAATGCTATGTGCACAGCACTAGCGATTGTCTTCTAGAATATGGCGCCGCTCCCACACATCTCATGTCAACCTGCTAACGAAAGTAAACGCAATCATTACCGCAATCCAAAGTCACCTGAATGTGTAATTTTACCTGTATTCTAAAGCATAATGAGAGAAATTTAAAAATCGAGATGTTTCTTACAAAAAGACTAACTATTCATGCAGTCATCACCTGTACGTAGATACATTTGGTGTGAAGAATGCTATGTGCACAGCACTAGCGATTGTCTTCTAGAATATGGCGCCGCTCCCACACATCTCTTGTCAACCTGCTAACGAAAGTAAACGCAATCATTACCGCAATCCAAAGTCACCTGAATGTGTAATTTTACCTGTATTCTAAAGCATAATGAGAGAAATTTAAAAATCGGGATGTTTCTTACAAAATGACTAACTATTCATGCAGTCATCCCCTGTACGTAGATACATTTGGTGTGAAGAATGCTATGTGCACAGCACTAGCGATTGTCTTCTAGAATATGGCGCCGCTCCCACACATCTCTTTTCAACCTGCTGACGAAAGTAAACGCAATCATTACCGCAATCCAAAGACACCTGACTGTGTAATTTTACCTGTATTCTAAACCATAATGAGAGAAATTTAAAAATCGAGATGTTTCTTACCAAAAGACTAACTATTCATGCAGTCATCCCCTGTACGTAGATACATTTGGTGTGAAGAATGCTATGTGCACAGCACTAGCGATTGTCTTCTAGAATATGTCGCCGCTCCCACACATCTCTTGTCAACCTGCTGACGATAGTAAACGCAATCATTACCGCAATCCAAAGTCACCTGAATGTGTAATTTTACCTGTATTCTAAAGCATAATGAGAGAAATTTAAAAATCGAGATGTTTCTTACCAAAAGACTAACTATTCATGCAGTCATCCCCTGTACGTAGATACATTTGGTGTGAAGAATGCTATGTGCACAGCACTAGCGATTGTCTTCTAGAATATGTCGCCGCTCCCACACATCTCTTGTCAACCTGCTGACGAAAGTAAACGCATCATTACCGCAATCCAAAGTCACATGAATGTGTAATTTTACCTGTATTCTAAAGCATAATGAGAGAAATTTAAAAATCGAGATGTTTCTTACAAAAAGACTAACTATTCATGCAGTCATCCGCTGTACGTAGATACATTTGGTGTGTAGAATGCTATGTGCACAGCACTAGCGATTGTCTTCTAGAATATGTCGCCGCTCCCACACATCTCTTGTCAACCTGCTGACGAAAGTAAACGCAATCATTACCGCAATCCAAAGTCACCTGAATGTGTAATTTTACCTGTATTCTAAAGCATAATGAGAGAAATTTAAAAATCGAGATGTTTCTTACCAAAAGACTAACTATTCATGCAGTCATCCCCTGTACGTAGATACATTTGCTGTGAAGAATGCTATGTGCACAGCACTAGCGATTGTCTTCTAGAATATGTCGCCGCTCCCACACATCTCTTGTCAACCTGCTGACGAAAGTAAACGCAATCATTACCGCAATCCAAAGTCACCTGAATGTGTAATTTTACCTGTATTCTAAAGCATAATGAGAGAAATTTAAAAATCGAGATGTTTCTTACCAAAAGACTAACTATTCATGCAGTCATCCCCTGTACGTAGATACATTTGCTGTGAAGAAAGCTATGTGCACAGCACTAGCGATTGTCTTCTAGAATATGTCACTGCTCCCACACATCTCTTGTCAACCTGCTGACGAAAGTAAACGCAATCATTACCGCAATCCAAAGTCACCTGAATGTGTAATTTTACCTGTATTCTAAAGCATAATGAGAGAAATTTAAAAATCGAGATGTTTCTTACCAAAAGACTAACTATTCATGCAGTCATCCCCTGTACGTAGATACATTTGCTGTGAAGAATGCTATGTGCACAGCACTAGCGATTGTCTTCTAGAATATGTCGCCGCTCCCACACATCTCTTGTCAACCTGCTGACGAAAGTAAACGCAATCATTACCGCAATCCAAAGTCACCTGAATGTGTAATTTTACCTGTATTCTAAAGCATAATGAGAGAAATTTAAAAATCGAGATGTTTCTTACCAAAAGACTAACTATTCATGCAGTCATCCCCTGTACGTAGATACATTTGGTGTGAAGAATGCTATGTGCACAGCACTAGCGATTGTCTTCTAGAATATGTCGCCGCTCCCACACATCTCTTGTCAACCTGCTGACGAAAGTAAACGCAATCATTACCGCAATCCAAAGTCACCTGAATGTGTAATTTTACCTGTATTCTAAAGCATAATGAGAGAAATTTAAAAATCGAGATGTTTCTTTCCAAAAGACTAACTATTCATGCAGTCATCCCCTGTACGTAGATACATTTGCTGTGAAGAATGCTATGTGCACAGCACTAGCGATTGTCTTCTAGAATATGTCGCCGCTCCCACACATCTCTTGTCAACCTGCTGACGAAAGTAAACGCAATCATTACCGCAATCCAAAGTCACCTGAATGTGTAATTTTACCTGTATTCTAAAGCATAATGAGAGAAATTTAAAAATCGAGATGTTTCTTACCAAAAGACTAACTATTCATGCAGTCATCCCCTGAACGTAGATACATTTGCTGTGAATAATGCTATGTGCACAGCACTAGCGATTGTCTTCTAGAATATGTCGCCGCTCCCACACATCTCTTGTCAACCTGCTGACGAAAGTAAACGCAATCATTACCGCAATCCAAAGTCACCTGAATGAGTAATTTTACCTGTATTCTAAAGCATAATGACAGAAATTTAAAAATCGAGATGTTTCTTACCAAAAGACTAACTATTCATGCAGTCATCCCCTGTACGTAGATACATTTGCTGTGAAGAATGCTATGTGCACAGCACTAGCGATTGTCTTCTAGAATATGTCGCCGCTCCCACACATCTCTTGTCAACCTGCTGACGAAAGTAAACGCAATCATTACCGCAATCCAAAGTCACCTGAATGTGTAATTTTACCTGTATTCTAAAGCATAATGAGAGAAATTTAAAAATCGAGATGTTTCTTACCAAAAGACTAACTATTCATGCAGTCATCCCCTGTACGTAGATACATTTGCTGTGAAGAATGCTATGTGCACAGCACTAGCGATTGTCTTCTAGAATATGTCGCCGCTCCCACACATCTCTTGTCAACCTGCTGACGAAAGTAAACGCAATCATTACCGCAATCCAAAGTCACCTGAATGTGTAATTTTACCTGTATTCTAAAGCATAATGAGAGAAATTTAAAAATCGAGATGTTTCTTACCAAAAGACTAACTATTCATGCAGTCATCCCCTGTACGTAGATACATTTGGTGTGAAGAATGCTATGTGTACAGCACTAGCGATTGTCTTCTAGAATATGGCGCCGCTCCCACACATCTCTTGTCAACCTGCTAACGAAAGTAAACGCAATCATTACCGCAATCCAAAGTCACCTGAATGTGTAATTTTACCTGTATTCTAAAGCATAATGAGAGAAATTTAAAAATCGAGATGTTTCTTACCAAAAGACTAACTATTCATGCAGTCATCCCCTGTACATAGATACATTTGGTGTGAAGAATGCTATGTGCACAGCACTAGCGATTGTCTTCTAGAATATGGCGCCGCTCCCACACATCTCTTGTCAACCTGCTGACGAAAGTAAGTGCAATCATTACCGCAATCCAAAGTCACCTGAATAAGTAATTTTACCTGTATCCTAAGCATAATGAGAGAAATTTAAAAATCGAGATGTTTCTTACCAAAAGACTAACTATTCATGCAGTCATCCCCTGTACGTAGATACATTTGGTGTGAAGAATGCTATGTGCACAGCACTAGCGATTGTCTTCTAGAATATGTCGCCGCTCCCACACGTCTCTTGTCAACCTGCTGACGAAAGTAAACGCAATCATTACCGCAATCCAAAGTCACCTGAATGTGCAATTTTACCTGTATTCTAAAGCATAATGAGAGAAATTTAAAAATCGAGATGTTTCTTACCAAAAGACTAACTATTCATGCAGTTATCCCCTGTACGTAGATACATTTGGTGTGAAGAATGCTATGTGCACAGCACTAGCGATTGTCTTCTAGAATAAGTCACAGCTCCCACACATCTCTTGTCAACCTGCTGACGAAAGAAAGTGCAATCATTAGCGCATTCCAAAGTCACCAGAAAGTGTAATTTTATCTGTATTCTAAAGCATAACGAAAAAAAATTAAATATCGAGTTGTTACTTCCCCAAAAACTAATTATTCACGCCGTCATCCCCTGTACGTAGATACATTGGGTGTGAAGAATGCTATGTGCACAGCACTAGCGATTGTCTTCTAGAATATGGCGCCGCTCCCACACATCTCTTGTCAACCTGCTAACGAAAGAAAACGCAATCATTACCGCAATCCAAAGTCACCTGAATGTGTAATTTTATCTGCATTCTGAAGCATAATGAGAGAAATTTAAAAATCGAGATGTTTCTTACCAAAAGACTAACTATTCATGCAGTCATCCCCTGTACGTAGATACATTTGGTGTGAAGAATGCTATGTGCACAGCACTAGCGATTGTCTTCTAGAATATGGCGCCGCTCCCACACATCTCTTGTCAACCTGCAAACGAAAGAAAACGCAATCACTACCGCAATCCAAAGTCACCTGAATGTGTAATTTTATCTGTATTCTAAAGCATAATGAGAGAAATTTAAAAATCGAGATGTTTCTTACCAAAAGACTAACTATTCATGCAGTCATCCCCTGTACGTAGATACATTTGGTGTGAAGAATTCTATGTGCACAGCACTAGCGATTGTCTTCTAGAATATGTCACCGCTCCCACACATCTCTTGTCAACCTGCTGACGAAAGAAAGTGCAATCATTAGCGCATTCCAAAGTCACCAGAAAGTGTAATTTTATCTGTATTCTAAAGCATAACGAATAAAAATTAAATATCGAGTTGTTACTTCCCCAAAAACTAATTATTCACGCCGTCATCCCCTGTACGTAGATACATTGGGTGTGAAGAATGCTATGTGCACAGCACTAGCGATTGTCTTCTAGAATATGGCGCCGCTCCCACACATCTCTTGTCAACATGCTAGCGAAAGAAAACGCAATCATTACCGCAATCCAAAGTCACCTGAATGTGTAATTTTATCTGTATTCTAAAGCATAATGAGAGAAATTTAAAAATCGAGATGTTTCTTACCAAAAGACTAACTATTCATGCAGTCATCCCCTGTACGTAGATACATTTGGTGTGAAGAATGCTATGTGCACAGCACTAGCGATTGTCTTCTAGAATATGGCGCCGCTCCCACACATCTCTTGTCAACCTGCTAACGAAAGAAAACGCAATCATTACCGCAATCCAAAGTCACCTGAATGTGTAATTTTATCTGTATTCTAAAGCATAATGAGAGAAATTTAAAAATCGAGATGTTTCTTACCAAAAGACTAACTATTCATGCAGTCATCCCCTGTACGTAGATACATTTGGTGTGAAGAATGCTATGTGCACAGCACTAGCGATTGTCTTCTAGAATATGGCGCCGCTCCCACACATCTCTTGTCAACCTGCTAACGAAAGAAAACGCAATCATTACCGCAATCGAAAGTCACCTGAATGTGTAATTTTATCTGTATTCTAAAGCATAATGAGAGAAATTTAAAAATCGAGATGTTTCTTACCAAAAGACTAACTATTCATGCAGTCATCCCCTGTACGTAGATACATTTGGTGTGAAGAATGCTATGTGCACAGCACTAGCGATTGTCTTCTAGAATATGTCGCCGCTCCCACACATCTCTTGTCAACCTGCTGACGAAAGAAAGTGCAATCATTAGCGCATTCCTAAGTCACCAGAATATGTAATTTTATCTGTATTCTAAAGCATAACGAAAAAAAATTAAATATCGAGTTGTTACTTCCCCAAAAACTAATTATTCACGCCGTCATCCCCTGAACGTAGATACATTTGGTGTGAAGAATGCTATGTGCACAGCACTAGCGATTGTCTTCTAGAATATGTCGCCGCTCCCACACATCTCTTGTCAACCTGCTGACGAAAGTAAACGCAAACATTACCGCAATCCAAAGTCACCTGAATGTGTAATTTTACCTGTATTCTAAAGCATAATGAGAGAAATTAAAAAATCGAGATGTTTCTTACCAAAAGACTAACTATTCATGCAGTCATCCCCTGTACGTAGATACATTTGGTGTGAAGAATGCTATGTGCACAGCACTAGCGATTGTCTTCTAGAATATGGCGCCGCTCCCACACATCTCTTTTCAACCTGCTAACGAAAGAAAACGCAATCATTACCGCAATCCAAAGTCACCTGAATGTGTAATTTTATCTGTATTCTAAAGCATAAGGAGAGAAATTTAAAAATCGAGATGTTTCTTACCAAAAGACTAACTATTCATGCAGTCATCCCCTGTACGTAGATACAATTGGTGTGAAGAATGCTATGTGCACAGCACTAGCGATTGTCTTCTAGAATATGTCACCGCTCCCACACATCTCTTGTCAACCTGCTGACGAAAGAAAGTGCAATCATTAGCGCATTCCAAAGTCACCAGAAAGTGTAATTTTATCTGTATTCTAAAGCATAACGAAGAAAAATTAAATATCGAGTTGTTACTTCCCCAAAATCTAATTATTCACGCCGTCAGCCCCTGTCCGTAGATACATTCGGTGTGAAGAATGCTATGTGCACAGCACTAGCGATTGTCTTCTAGAATATGGCGTCGCTCCCACACATCTCTTATCAACCTGCTAACGAAAGAAAACGCAATCATTACCGCAATCCAAAGTCACCTGAATGTGTAATTTTATCTGTATTCTAAATCATAATGAGTGAAATTTAAAAATCGAGATGTTTCTTACCAAAAGACTAACTATTCATGCAGTCATCCCCTGTACGTAGATACATTTGGTGTGAAGAATGCTATGTGCACAGCACTAGCGATTGTCTTCTAGAATATGGCGCCGCTCCCACACATCTCTTGTCAACCTGCTAACGAAAGAAAACGCAATCTTACCGCAATCCAAAGTCACCTGAATGTGTAATTTTATCTGTATTCTAAAGCATAATGAGAGAAATTTAAAAATCTTGATGTTTCTTACCAAAAGACTAACTATTCATGCAGTCATCCCCTGTACGTAGATACATTTGGTGTGAAGAATGCTATGTGCACAGCACTAGCGATTGTCTTCTAGAATATGTCACCGCTCCCACACATCTCTTGTCAACCTGCTGACGAAAGAAAGTGCAATCATTAGCGCATTCCAAAGTCACCAGAAAGTGTAATTTTATCTGTATTCTAAAACATAACGAAAAAAAATTAAATATCGAGTTGTTACTTCCCCAAAAACTAATGATTCACGCCGTCATCCCCTGTACGTAGATACATTGGGTGTGAAGAATGCTATGTGCACAGCACTAGCGATTGTCTTCTAGAATAAGTCACCGCTCCCACACATCTCTTGTCAACCTGCTGACGAAAGAAAGTGCAATCATTAGCGCATTCCAAAGTCACCAGAAAGTGTAATTTTATCTGCATTCTAAAGCATAACGAAAAAAAATTAAATATCGAGTTGTTACTTCCCCAAAATCTAATTATTCACGCCGTCAGCCCCTGTCCGTAGATACATTCGGTGTGAAGAATGCTATGTGCACAGCACTAGCGATTGTCTTCTAGAATATGGCCCCGCTCCCACACATCTCTTGTCAACCTGCTAACGAAAGAAAACGCAATCATTACCGCAATCCAAAGTCACCTGAATGTGTAACTTTATCTGTATTCCAAAGCATAATGAGAGAAATTTAAAAATCGTGATGTTTCTTACCAAAAGACTAACTATTCATGCAGTCATCCCCTGTACGTAGATACATTTGGTGTGAAGAATGCTATGTGCACAGCACTAGCGATTGTCTTCTAGAATATGGCGCCGCTCCCACACATCTCTTGTCAACCTGCTATCGATAGAAAACGCAATCATTACCGCAATCCAAAGTCACCTGAATTTGTAATTTTATCTGTATTCTAAAGCATAATGAGAGAAATTTAAAAATCGAGATGTTTCTTACCAAAAGACTAACTATTCATGCAGTCATCCCCTGTACGTAGATACATTTGGTGTGAAGAATGCTATGTGCACAGCACTAGCGATTGTCTTCTAGAATATGGCGCCGCTCCCACACATCTCTTTTCAACCTGCTAACGAAAGAAAACGCAATCATTACCGCAATCCAAAGTCACCTGAATGTGTAATTTTATCTGTATTCTAAAGCATAAGGAGAGAAATTTAAAAATCGAGATGTTTCTTACCAAAAGACTAACTATTCATGCAGTCATCCCCTGTACGTAGATACATTTGGTCTGAAGAATGCTATGTGCACAGTACTAGCGATTGTCTTCTAGAATATGTCACCGCTCCCACACATCTCTTGTCAACCTGCTGACGAAAGAAAGTGCAATCATTAGCGCATTCCAAAAACACCAGAAAGTGTAATTTTATCTGTATTCTAAAGCATAACGAAGAAAAATTAAATATCGAGTTGTTACTTCCCCAAAATCTAATTATTCACGCCGTCAGCCCCTGTCCGTAGATACATTTGGTGTGAAGAATGCTATGTGCACAGCACTAGCGATTGTCTTCTAGAATATGGCGCCGCTCCAACACATCTCTTATCAACCTGCTAACGAAAGAAAACGCAATCATTACCGCAATCCAAAGTCACCTGAATGTGTAATTTTATCTGTATTCTAAAGCATAATGAGAGAAATTTAAAAATCGAGATGTTTCTTACCAAAAGACTAACTATTCATGCAGTCATCCCCTGTACGTAGATACATTTGGTGTGAAGAATGCTATGTGCACAGCACTAGCGATTGTCTTCTAGAATATGGCGCCGCTCCCACACATCTCTTGTCAACCTGCTAACGAAAGAAAACGCAATCATTACCGCAATCCAAAGTCACCTGAATGTGTAATTTTATCTGTATTCTAAAGCATAATGAGAGAAATTTAAAAATCTTGATGTTTCTTACCAAAAGACTAACTATTCATGCAGTCATCCCCTGTACGTAGATACATTTGGTGTGAAGAATGCTATGTGCACAGCACTAGCGATTGTCTTCTAGAATATGTCACCGCTCCCACACATCTCTTGTCAACCTGCTGACGAAAGAAAGTGCAATCATTAGCGCATTCCAAAGTCACCAGAAAGTGTAATTTTATCTGTATTCTAAAGCATAACGAAAAAAAATTAAATATCGAGTTGTTACTTCCCCAAAAACTAATTATTCACGCCGTCATCCCCTGTACGTAGATACATTGGGTGTGAAGAATGCTATGTGCACAGCACTAGCGATTGTCTTCTAGAATATGTCACCGCTCCCACACATCTCTTGTCAACCTGCTGACGAAAGAAAGTGCAATCATTAGCGCATTCCAAAGTCACCAGAAAGTGTAATTTTATATGTATTCTAAAGCATAATGAGAGAAATTTAAAAATCGAGATGTTTCTTACCAAAAGACTAACTATTCATGCAGTCATCCCCTGTACGTAGATACATTTGGTGTGAAGAATGCTATGTGCACAGCACTAGCGATTGTCTTCTAGAATATGGCGCCGCTCCCACACATCTCTTGTCAACCTGCTAACGAAAGAAAACGCAATCATTACCGCAATCCAAAGTCACCAGAAAGTGTAATTCTATCTGTATTCTAAAGCATAATGAGAGAAATTTAAAAATCGAGATGTTTCTTACTAAAAGACTAACTATTCATGCAGTCATCCCCTGTACGTAGATACACTTGGTGTGAAGAATGCTATGTGCACAGCACTAGCGATTGTCTTCTAGAATATGGCGCCGCTCCCACACATCTCTTGTCAACCTGCTAACGAAAGAAAACGCAATCATTACCGCAATCCAAAGTCACCAGAAAGTGTAATTCTATCTGTATTCTAAAGCATAATGAGAGAAATTTAAAAATCGAGATGTTTCTTACTAAAAGACTAACTATTCATGCAGTCATCCCCTGTACGTAGATACACTTGGTGTGAAGAATGCTATGTGCACAGCACTAGCGATTGTCTTCTAGAATATGTCACCGCTCCCACACATCTCTTGTCAACCTGCTGACGAAAGAAAGTGCAATCATTAGCGCATTCCAAAGTCACCAGAAAGTGTAATTTTATCTGTATTCTAAAGCATAACGAATAAAAATTAAATATCGAGTTGTTACTTCCCCAAAAACTAATTATTCACGCCGTCATCCCCTGTACGTAGATACATTGGGTGTGAAGAATGCTATGTGCACAGCACTAGCGATTGTCTTCTAGAATATGGCGCCGCTCCCACACATCTCTTGTCAACATGCTAGCGAAAGAAAACGCAATCATTACCGCAATCCAAAGTCACCTGAATGTGTAATTTTATCTGTATTCTAAAGCATAATGAGAGAAATTTAAAAATCGAGATGTTTCTTACCAAAAGACTAACTATTCATGCAGTCATCCCCTGTACGTAGATACATTTGGTGTGAAGAATGCTATGTGCACAGCACTAGCGATTGTCTTCTAGAATATGGCGCCGCTCCCACACATCTCTTGTCAACCTGCTAACGAAAGAAAACGCAATCATTACCGCAATCCAAAGTCACCTGAATGTGTAATTTTATCTGTATTCTAAAGCATAATGAGAGAAATTTAAAAATCTTGATGTTTCTTACCAAAAGACTAACTATTCATGCAGTCATCCCCTGTACGTAGATACATTTGGTGTGAAGAATGCTATGTGCACAGCACTAGCGATTGTCTTCTAGAATATGGCGCCGCTCCCACACATCTCTTGTCAACCTGCTAACGAAAGAAAACGCAATCATTACCGCAATCGAAAGTCACCTGAATGTGTAATTTTATCTGTATTCTAAAGCATAATGAGAGAAATTTAAAAATCGAGATGTTTCTTACCAAAAGACTAACTATTCATGCAGTCATCCCCTGTACGTAGATACATTTGGTGTGAAGAATGCTATGTGCACAGCACTAGCGATTGTCTTCTAGAATATGTCGCCGCTCCCACACATCTCTTGTCAACCTGCTGACGAAAGAAAGTGCAATCATTAGCGCATTCCTAAGTCACCAGAATATGTAATTTTATCTGTATTCTAAAGCATAACGAAAAAAAATTAAATATCGAGTTGTTACTTCCCCAAAAACTAATTATTCACGCCGTCATCCCCTGAACGTAGATACATTTGGTGTGAAGAATGCTATGTGCACAGCACTAGCGATTGTCTTCTAGAATATGTCGCCGCTCCCACACATCTCTTGTCAACCTGCTGACGAAAGTAAACGCAAACATTACCGCAATCCAAAGTCACCTGAATGTGTAATTTTACCTGTATTCTAAAGCATAATGAGAGAAATTAAAAAATCGAGATGTTTCTTACCAAAAGACTAACTATTCATGCAGTCATCCCCTGTACGTAGATACATTTGGTGTGAAGAATGCTATGTGCACAGCACTAGCGATTGTCTTCTAGAATATGGCGCCGCTCCCACACATCTCTTTTCAACCTGCTAACGAAAGAAAACGCAATCATTACCGCAATCCAAAGTCACCTGAATGTGTAATTTTATCTGTATTCTAAAGCATAAGGAGAGAAATTTAAAAATCGAGATGTTTCTTACCAAAAGACTAACTATTCATGCAGTCATCCCCTGTACGTAGATACAATTGGTGTGAAGAATGCTATGTGCACAGCACTAGCGATTGTCTTCTAGAATATGTCACCGCTCCCACACATCTCTTGTCAACCTGCTGACGAAAGAAAGTGCAATCATTAGCGCATTCCAAAGTCACCAGAAAGTGTAATTTTATCTGTATTCTAAAGCATAACGAAGAAAAATTAAATATCGAGTTGTTACTTCCCCAAAATCTAATTATTCACGCCGTCAGCCCCTGTCCGTAGATACATTCGGTGTGAAGAATGCTATGTGCACAGCACTAGCGATTGTCTTCTAGAATATGGCGTCGCTCCCACACATCTCTTATCAACCTGCTAACGAAAGAAAACGCAATCATTACCGCAATCCAAAGTCACCTGAATGTGTAATTTTATCTGTATTCTAAATCATAATGAGTGAAATTTAAAAATCGAGATGTTTCTTACCAAAAGACTAACTATTCATGCAGTCATCCCCTGTACGTAGATACATTTGGTGTGAAGAATGCTATGTGCACAGCACTAGCGATTGTCTTCTAGAATATGGCGCCGCTCCCACACATCCCTTGTCAACCTGCTAACGAAAGAAAACGCAATCTTACCGCAATCCAAAGTCACCTGAATGTGTAATTTTATCTGTATTCTAAAGCATAATGAGAGAAATTTAAAAATCTTGATGTTTCTTACCAAAAGACTAACTATTCATGCAGTCATCCCCTGTACGTAGATACATTTGGTGTGAAGAATGCTATGTGCACAGCACTAGCGATTGTCTTCTAGAATATGTCACCGCTCCCACACATCTCTTGTCAACCTGCTGACGAAAGAAAGTGCAATCATTAGCGCATTCCAAAGTCACCAGAAAGTGTAATTTTATCTGTATTCTAAAGCATAACGAAAAAAAATTAAATATCGAGTTGTTACTTCCCCAAAAACTAATGATTCACGCCGTCATCCCCTGTACGTAGATACATTGGGTGTGAAGAATGCTATGTGCACAGCACTAGCGATTGTCTTCTAGAATAAGTCACCGCTCCCACACATCTCTTGTCAACCTGCTGACGAAAGAAAGTGCAATCATTAGCGCATTCCAAAGTCACCAGAAAGTGTAATTTTATCTGCATTCTAAAGCATAACGAAAAAAAATTAAATATCGAGTTGTTACTTCCCCAAAATCTAATTATTCACGCCGTCAGCCCCTGTCCGTAGATACATTCGGTGTGAAGAATGCTATGTGCACAGCACTAGCGATTGTCTTCTAGAATATGGCCCCGCTCCCACACATCTCTTGTCAACCTGCTAACGAAAGAAAACGCAATCATTACCGCAATCCAAAGTCACCTGAATGTGTAACTTTATCTGTATTCCAAAGCATAATGAGAGAAATTTAAAAATCGTGATGTTTCTTACCAAAAGACTAACTATTCATGCAGTCATCCCCTGTACGTAGATACATTTGGTGTGAAGAATGCTATGTGCACAGCACTAGCGATTGTCTTCTAGAATATGGCGCCGCTCCCACACATCTCTTGTCAACCTGCTATCGATAGAAAACGCAATCATTACCGCAATCCAAAGTCACCTGAATTTGTAATTTTATCTGTATTCTAAAGCATAATGAGAGAAATTTAAAAATCGAGATGTTTCTTACCAAAAGACTAACTATTCATGCAGTCATCCCCTGTACGTAGATACATTTGGTGTGAAGAATGCTATGTGCACAGCACTAGCGATTGTCTTCTAGAATATGGCGCCGCTCCCACACATCTCTTTTCAACCTGCTAACGAAAGAAAACGCAATCATTACCGCAATCCAAAGTCACCTGAATGTGTAATTTTATCTGTATTCTAAAGCATAAGGAGAGAAATTTAAAAATCGAGATGTTTCTTACCAAAAGACTAACTATTCATGCAGTCATCCCTTGTACGTAGATACATTTGGTCTGAAGAATGCTATGTGCACAGTACTAGCGATTGTCTTCTAGAATATGTCACCGCTCCCACACATCTCTTGTCAACCTGCTGACGAAAGAAAGTGCAATCATTAGCGCATTCCAAAAACACCAGAAAGTGTAATTTTATCTGTATTCTAAAGCATAACGAAGAAAAATTAAATATCGAGTTGTTACTTCCCCAAAATCTAATTATTCACGCCGTCAGCCCCTGTCCGTAGATACATTTGGTGTGAAGAATGCTATGTGCACAGCACTAGCGATTGTCTTCTAGAATATGGCGCCGCTCCAACACATCTCTTATCAACCTGCTAACGAAAGAAAACGCAATCATTACCGCAATCCAAAGTCACCTGAATGTGTAATTTTATCTGTATTCTAAAGCATAATGAGAGAAATTTAAAAATCGAGATGTTTCTTACCAAAAGACTAACTATTCATGCAGTCATCCCCTGTACGTAGATACATTTGGTGTGAAGAATGCTATGTGCACAGCACTAGCGATTGTCTACTAGAATATGGCGCCGCTCCCACACATCTCTTGTCAACCTGCTAACGAAAGAAAACGCAATCATTACCGCAATCCAAAGTCACCTGAATGTGTAATTTTATCTGTATTCTAAAGCATAATGAGAGAAATTTAAAAATCTTGATGTTTCTTACCAAAAGACTAACTATTCATGCAGTCATCCCCTGTACGTAGATACATTTGGTGTGAAGAATGCTATGTGCACAGCACTAGCGATTGTCTTCTAGAATATGTCACCGCTCCCACACATCTCTTGTCAACCTGCTGACGAAAGAAAGTGCAATCATTAGCGCATTCCAAAGTCACCAGAAAGTGTAATTTTATCTGTATTCTAAAGCATAACGAAAAAAAATTAAATATCGAGTTGTTACTTCCCCAAAAACTAATTATTCACGCCGTCATCCCCTGTACGTAGATACATTGGGTGTGAAGAATGCTATGTGCACAGCACTAGCGATTGTCTTCTAGAATATGTCACCGCTCCCACACATCTCTTGTCAACCTGCTGACGAAAGAAAGTGCAATCATTAGCGCATTCCAAAGTCACCAGAAAGTGTAATTTTATATGTATTCTAAAGCATAATGAGAGAAATTTAAAAATCGAGATGTTTCTTACCAAAAGACTAACTATTCATGCAGTCATCCCCTGTACGTAGATACATTTGGTGTGAAGAATGCTATGTGCACAGCACTAGCGATTGTCTTCTAGAATATGGCGCCGCTCCCACACATCTCTTGTCAACCTGCTAACGAAAGAAAACGCAATCATTACCGCAATCCAAAGTCACCAGAAAGTGTAATTCTATCTGTATTCTAAAGCATAATGAGAGAAATTTAAAAATCGAGATGTTTCTTACTAAAAGACTAACTATTCATGCAGTCATCCCCTGTACGTAGATACACTTGGTGTGAAGAATGCTATGTGCACAGCACTAGCGATTGTCTTCTAGAATATGTCACCGCTCCCACACATCTCTTGTCAACCTGCTGACGAAAGAAAGTGCAATCATTAGCGCATTCCAAAGTCACCAGTAAGTGTAATTTTATCTGTATTCTAAAGCATAACGAAAAAAAATTAAATATCGAGTTGTTACTTCCCCAAAAACTAGATATTCACGCCGTCATCCCCTGTACGTAGATACATTCGGTGTGAAGAATGCTATGTGCACAGCACTAGCGATTGTCTTCTAGAATATGGCGCCGCTCCCACACATCTCTTGTCAACCTGCTAACGAAAGAAAACGCAATCATTACCGCAATCCAAAGTCACCTGAATGTGTAATTTTATCTGTATTCTAAAGCATAATGAGAGAAATTTAAAAATCGAGATGTTTCTTACCAAAAGACTAACTATTCATGCAGTCATCCCCTGTACGTAGGTACATTTGGTGTGAACAATGCTATGTGCACAGCACTAGCGATTGTCTTCTAGAATATGTCACCGCTCCCACACATCTCTTGTCAACCTGCTGACGAAAGAAAGTGCAATCATTAGCGCATTCCAAAGTCACCAGAAAGTGTAATTTTATCTGTATTCTAAAGCATAACGAAAAAAAATTAAATATCGAGTTGTATCTTCCCCAAAAACTAATTATTCACGCCGTCATCCCCTGTACGTAGATACATTTG
Source organism: Schistocerca serialis cubense (assembly GCF_023864345.2). Lineage (NCBI taxonomy): Eukaryota > Metazoa > Arthropoda > Insecta > Orthoptera > Acrididae > Schistocerca > Schistocerca serialis. The sequence continues at coordinate 491,793,053 of NC_064646.1, read as the reverse complement.
GTGTGAAGAATGCTATGTGCACAGCACTAGCGATTGTCTTCTAGAATATGTCACCGCTCCCACACATCTCTTGTCAACCTGCTGACGAAAGAAAGTGCAATCATTAGCGCATTTTAAAGTCACCAGAAAGTGTAATTTTATCTGTATTCTAAAGCATAACGAAAAAAAATTAAATATCGAGTTGTTACTTCCCCAAAAACTAATTATTCACGCCGTCATCCCCTGTACGTAGATACATTTGGTGTGAAGAATGCTATGTGCACAGCACTAGCGATTGTCTTCTAGAATATGTCGCCGCTCCCACACATCTCTTGTCAACCTGCTGTCGAAAGAAAACGCAATCATTACCGCAATCCAAAGTCACCTGAATGTGTAATTTTATCTGTATTCTAAAGCATAATGAGAGAAATTTAAAAATCGAGATGTTTCTTACCAAAAGACTAACTATTCATGCAGTCATCCCCTGTACGTAGATACATTTGGTGTGAAGAATGCTATGTGCACAGCACTAGCGATTGTCTTCTAGAATATGTCGCCGCTCCCACACATCTCTTGTCAACCTGCTGACGAATGAAAACGCAATCATTACCGCAATCCAAAGTCACCTGAATGTGTAATTTTATCTGTATTCTAAAGCATAATGAGAGAAATTTAAAAATCGAGATGTTTCTTACCAAAAGACTAACTATTCATGCAGTCATCCCCTGTACGTAGATACATTTGGTGTGAAGAATGCTATGTGCACAGCACTAGCGATTGTCTTCTAGAATATGTCACCGCTCCCACACATCTCTTGTCAACCTGCTGACGAAAGAAAGTGCAATCATTAGCGCATTCCAAAGTCACCAGAAAGTGTAATTTTATCTGTATTCTAAAGCATAACGAAAAAAAATTAAATATCGAGTTGTTACTTCCCCAAAAACTAATTATTCACGCCGTCATCCCCTGTACGTAGATACATTTGGTGTGAAGAATGCTATGTGCACAGCACTAGCGATTGTCTTCTAGAATATGTCACCGCTCCCACACATCTCTTGTCAACCTGGTGACGAAAGAAAGTGCAATCATTAGCGCATTTTAAAGTCACCAGAAAGTGTAATTTTATCTGTATTCTAAAGCATAAGGAGAGAAATTTAAAAATCGAGATGTTTCTTACCAAAAGACTAACTATTCATGCAGTCATCCCCTGTACGTAGATACAATTGGTGTGAAGAATGCTATGTGCACAGCACTAGCGATTGTCTTCTAGAATATGTCACCGCTCCCACACATCTCTTGTCAACCTGCTGACGAAAGAAAGTGCAATCATTAGCGCATTCCAAAGTCACCAGAAAGTGTAATTTTATCTGTATTCTAAAGCATAACGAAAAAAAATTAAATATCGAGTTGTTACTTCCCCAAAAACTAATTATTCACGCCGTCATCCCCTGTACGTAGATACATTTGGTGTGAAGAATGCTATGTGCACAGCACTAGCGATTGTCTTCTAGAATATGGCGCCGCTCCCACACATCTCTTTTCAACCTGCTAACGAAAGAAAACGCAATCATTACCGCAATCCAAAGTCACCTGAATGTGTAATTTTATCTGTATTCTAAAGCATAAGGAGAGAAATTTAAAAATCGAGATGTTTCTTACCAAAAGACTAACTATTCATGCAGTCATCCCCTGTACGTAGATACAATTGGTGTGAAGAATGCTATGTGCACAGCACTAGCGATTGTCTTCTAGAATATGTCACCGCTCCCACACATCTCTTGTCAACCTGCTGACGAAAGAAAGTGCAATCATTAGCGCATTCCAAAGTCACCAGAAAGTGTAATTTTATCTGTATTCTAAAGCATAACGAAGAAAAATTAAATATCGAGTTGTTACTTCCCCAAAATCTAATTATTCACGCCGTCAGCCCCTGTCCGTAGATACATTCGGTGTGAAGAATGCTATGTGCACAGCACTAGCGATTGTCTTCTAGAATATGGCGTCGCTCCCACACATCTCTTATCAACCTGCTAACGAAAGAAAACGCAATCATTACCGCAATCCAAAGTCACCTGAATGTGTAATTTTATCTGTATTCTAAATCATAATGAGTGAAATTTAAAAATCGAGATGTTTCTTACCAAAAGACTAACTATTCATGCAGTCATCCCCTGTACGTAGATACATTTGGTGTGAAGAATGCTATGTGCACAGCACTAGCGATTGTCTTCTAGAATATGGCGCCGCTCCCACACATCCCTTGTCAACCTGCTAACGAAAGAAAACGCAATCTTACCGCAATCCAAAGTCACCTGAATGTGTAATTTTATCTGTATTCTAAAGCATAATGAGAGAAATTTAAAAATCTTGATGTTTCTTACCAAAAGACTAACTATTCATGCAGTCATCCCCTGTACGTAGATACATTTGGTGTGAAGAATGCTATGTGCACAGCACTAGCGATTGTCTTCTAGAATATGTCACCGCTCCCACACATCTCTTGTCAACCTGCTGACGAAAGAAAGTGCAATCATTAGCGCATTCCAAAGTCACCAGAAAGTGTAATTTTATCTGTATTCTAAAGCATAACGAAAAAAAATTAAATATCGAGTTGTTACTTCCCCAAAAACTAATGATTCACGCCGTCATCCCCTGTACGTAGATACATTGGGTGTGAAGAATGCTATGTGCACAGCACTAGCGATTGTCTTCTAGAATAAGTCACCGCTCCCACACATCTCTTGTCAACCTGCTGACGAAAGAAAGTGCAATCATTAGCGCATTCCAAAGTCACCAGAAAGTGTAATTTTATCTGCATTCTAAAGCATAACGAAAAAAAATTAAATATCGAGTTGTTACTTCCCCAAAATCTAATTATTCACGCCGTCAGCCCCTGTCCGTAGATACATTCGGTGTGAAGAATGCTATGTGCACAGCACTAGCGATTGTCTTCTAGAATATGGCCCCGCTCCCACACATCTCTTGTCAACCTGCTAACGAAAGAAAACGCAATCATTACCGCAATCCAAAGTCACCTGAATGTGTAACTTTATCTGTATTCCAAAGCATAATGAGAGAAATTTAAAAATCGTGATGTTTCTTACCAAAAGACTAACTATTCATGCAGTCATCCCCTGTACGTAGATACATTTGGTGTGAAGAATGCTATGTGCACAGCACTAGCGATTGTCTTCTAGAATATGGCGCCGCTCCCACACATCTCTTGTCAACCTGCTATCGATAGAAAACGCAATCATTACCGCAATCCAAAGTCACCTGAATTTGTAATTTTATCTGTATTCTAAAGCATAATGAGAGAAATTTAAAAATCGAGATGTTTCTTACCAAAAGACTAACTATTCATGCAGTCATCCCCTGTACGTAGATACATTTGGTGTGAAGAATGCTATGTGCACAGCACTAGCGATTGTCTTCTAGAATATGGCGCCGCTCCCACACATCTCTTTTCAACCTGCTAACGAAAGAAAACGCAATCATTACCGCAATCCAAAGTCACCTGAATGTGTAATTTTATCTGTATTCTAAAGCATAAGGAGAGAAATTTAAAAATCGAGATGTTTCTTACCAAAAGACTAACTATTCATGCAGTCATCCCCTGTACGTAGATACATTTGGTCTGAAGAATGCTATGTGCACAGTACTAGCGATTGTCTTCTAGAATATGTCACCGCTCCCACACATCTCTTGTCAACCTGCTGACGAAAGAAAGTGCAATCATTAGCGCATTCCAAAAACACCAGAAAGTGTAATTTTATCTGTATTCTAAAGCATAACGAAGAAAAATTAAATATCGAGTTGTTACTTCCCCAAAATCTAATTATTCACGCCGTCAGCCCCTGTCCGTAGATACATTTGGTGTGAAGAATGCTATGTGCACAGCACTAGCGATTGTCTTCTAGAATATGGCGCCGCTCCAACACATCTCTTATCAACCTGCTAACGAAAGAAAACGCAATCATTACCGCAATCCAAAGTCACCTGAATGTGTAATTTTATCTGTATTCTAAAGCATAATGAGAGAAATTTAAAAATCGAGATGTTTCTTACCAAAAGACTAACTATTCATGCAGTCATCCCCTGTACGTAGATACATTTGGTGTGAAGAATGCTATGTGCACAGCACTAGCGATTGTCTTCTAGAATATGGCGCCGCTCCCACACATCTCTTGTCAACCTGCTAACGAAAGAAAACGCAATCATTACCGCAATCCAAAGTCACCTGAATGTGTAATTTTATCTGTATTCTAAAGCATAATGAGAGAAATTTAAAAATCTTGATGTTTCTTACCAAAAGACTAACTATTCATGCAGTCATCCCCTGTACGTAGATACATTTGGTGTGAAGAATGCTATGTGCACAGCACTAGCGATTGTCTTCTAGAATATGTCACCGCTCCCACACATCTCTTGTCAACCTGCTGACGAAAGAAAGTGCAATCATTAGCGCATTCCAAAGTCACCAGAAAGTGTAATTTTATCTGTATTCTAAAGCATAACGAAAAAAAATTAAATATCGAGTTGTTACTTCCCCAAAAACTAATTATTCACGCCGTCATCCCCTGTACGTAGATACATTGGGTGTGAAGAATGCTATGTGCACAGCACTAGCGATTGTCTTCTAGAATATGTCACCGCTCCCACACATCTCTTGTCAACCTGCTGACGAAAGAAAGTGCAATCATTAGCGCATTCCAAAGTCACCAGAAAGTGTAATTTTATATGTATTCTAAAGCATAATGAGAGAAATTTAAAAATCGAGATGTTTCTTACCAAAAGACTAACTATTCATGCAGTCATCCCCTGTACGTAGATACATTTGGTGTGAAGAATGCTATGTGCACAGCACTAGCGATTGTCTTCTAGAATATGGCGCCGCTCCCACACATCTCTTGTCAACCTGCTAACGAAAGAAAACGCAATCATTACCGCAATCCAAAGTCACCAGAAAGTGTAATTCTATCTGTATTCTAAAGCATAATGAGAGAAATTTAAAAATCGAGATGTTTCTTACTAAAAGACTAACTATTCATGCAGTCATCCCCTGTACGTAGATACACTTGGTGTGAAGAATGCTATGTGCACAGCACTAGCGATTGTCTTCTAGAATATGTCACCGCTCCCACACATCTCTTGTCAACCTGCTGACGAAAGAAAGTGCAATCATTAGCGCATTCCAAAGTCACCAGTAAGTGTAATTTTATCTGTATTCTAAAGCATAACGAAAAAAAATTAAATATCGAGTTGTTACTTCCCCAAAAACTAGATATTCACGCCGTCATCCCCTGTACGTAGATACATTCGGTGTGAAGAATGCTATGTGCACAGCACTAGCGATTGTCTTCTAGAATATGGCGCCGCTCCCACACATCTCTTGTCAACCTGCTAACGAAAGAAAACGCAATCATTACCGCAATCCAAAGTCACCTGAATGTGTAATTTTATCTGTATTCTAAAGCATAATGAGAGAAATTTAAAAATCGAGATGTTTCTTACCAAAAGACTAACTATTCATGCAGTCATCCCCTGTACGTAGGTACATTTGGTGTGAACAATGCTATGTGCACAGCACTAGCGATTGTCTTCTAGAATATGTCACCGCTCCCACACATCTCTTGTCAACCTGCTGACGAAAGAAAGTGCAATCATTAGCGCATTCCAAAGTCACCAGAAAGTGTAATTTTATCTGTATTCTAAAGCATAACGAAAAAAAATTAAATATCGAGTTGTATCTTCCCCAAAAACTAATTATTCACGCCGTCATCCCCTGTACGTAGATACATTTGGTGTGAAGAATGCTATGTGCACAGCACTAGCGATTGTCTTCTAGAATATGTCACCGCTCCCACACATCTCTTGTCAACCTGCTGACGAAAGAAAGTGCAATCATTAGCGCATTTTAAAGTCACCAGAAAGTGTAATTTTATCTGTATTCTAAAGCATAACGAAAAAAAATTAAATATCGAGTTGTTACTTCCCCAAAAACTAATTATTCACGCCGTCATCCCCTGTACGTAGATACATTTGGTGTGAAGAATGCTATGTGCACAGCACTAGCGATTGTCTTCTAGAATATGTCGCCGCTCCCACACATCTCTTGTCAACCTGCTGTCGAAAGAAAACGCAATCATTACCGCAATCCAAAGTCACCTGAATGTGTAATTTTATCTGTATTCTAAAGCATAATGAGAGAAATTTAAAAATCGAGATGTTTCTTACCAAAAGACTAACTATTCATGCAGTCATCCCCTGTACGTAGATACATTTGGTGTGAAGAATGCTATGTGCACAGCACTAGCGATTGTCTTCTAGAATATGTCGCCGCTCCCACACATCTCTTGTCAACCTGCTGACGAATGAAAACGCAATCATTACCGCAATCCAAAGTCACCTGAATGTGTAATTTTATCTGTATTCTAAAGCATAATGAGAGAAATTTAAAAATCGAGATGTTTCTTACCAAAAGACTAACTATTCATGCAGTCATCCCCTGTACGTAGATACATTTGGTGTGAAGAATGCTATGTGCACAGCACTAGCGATTGTCTTCTAGAATATGTCACCGCTCCCACACATCTCTTGTCAACCTGCTGACGAAAGAAAGTGCAATCATTAGCGCATTCCAAAGTCACCAGAAAGTGTAATTTTATCTGTATTCTAAAGCATAACGAAAAAAAATTAAATATCGAGTTGTTACTTCCCCAAAAACTAATTATTCACGCCGTCATCCCCTGTACGTAGATACATTTGGTGTGAAGAATGCTATGTGCACAGCACTAGCGATTGTCTTCTAGAATATGTCACCGCTCCCACACATCTCTTGTCAACCTGGTGACGAAAGAAAGTGCAATCATTAGCGCATTTTAAAGTCACCAGAAAGTGTAATTTTATCTGTATTCTAAAGCATAAGGAGAGAAATTTAAAAATCGAGATGTTTCTTACCAAAAGACTAACTATTCATGCAGTCATCCCCTGTACGTAGATACAATTGGTGTGAAGAATGCTATGTGCACAGCACTAGCGATTGTCTTCTAGAATATGTCACCGCTCCCACACATCTCTTGTCAACCTGCTGACGAAAGAAAGTGCAATCATTAGCGCATTCCAAAGTCACCAGAAAGTGTAATTTTATCTGTATTCTAAAGCATAACGAAAAAAAATTAAATATCGAGTTGTTACTTCCCCAAAAACTAATTATTCACGCCGTCATCCCCTGTACGTAGATACATTTGGTGTGAAGAATGCTATGTGCACAGCACTAGCGATTGTCTTCTAGAATATGGCGCCGCTCCCACACATCTCTTTTCAACCTGCTAACGAAAGAAAACGCAATCATTACCGCAATCCAAAGTCACCTGAATGTGTAATTTTATCTGTATTCTAAAGCATAAGGAGAGAAATTTAAAAATCGAGATGTTTCTTACCAAAAGACTAACTATTCATGCAGTCATCCCCTGTACGTAGATACAATTGGTGTGAAGAATGCTATGTGCACAGCACTAGCGATTGTCTTCTAGAATATGTCACCGCTCCCACACATCTCTTGTCAACCTGCTGACGAAAGAAAGTGCAATCATTAGCGCATTCCAAAGTCACCAGAAAGTGTAATTTTATCTGTATTCTAAAGCATAACGAAGAAAAATTAAATATCGAGTTGTTACTTCCCCAAAATCTAATTATTCACGCCGTCAGCCCCTGTCCGTAGATACATTCGGTGTGAAGAATGCTATGTGCACAGCACTAGCGATTGTCTTCTAGAATATGGCGTCGCTCCCACACATCTCTTATCAACCTGCTAACGAAAGAAAACGCAATCATTACCGCAATCCAAAGTCACCTGAATGTGTAATTTTATCTGTATTCTAAATCATAATGAGTGAAATTTAAAAATCGAGATGTTTCTTACCAAAAGACTAACTATTCATGCAGTCATCCCCTGTACGTAGATACATTTGGTGTGAAGAATGCTATGTGCACAGCACTAGCGATTGTCTTCTAGAATATGGCGCCGCTCCCACACATCCCTTGTCAACCTGCTAACGAAAGAAAACGCAATCTTACCGCAATCCAAAGTCACCTGAATGTGTAATTTTATCTGTATTCTAAAGCATAATGAGAGAAATTTAAAAATCTTGATGTTTCTTACCAAAAGACTAACTATTCATGCAGTCATCCCCTGTACGTAGATACATTTGGTGTGAAGAATGCTATGTGCACAGCACTAGCGATTGTCTTCTAGAATATGTCACCGCTCCCACACATCTCTTGTCAACCTGCTGACGAAAGAAAGTGCAATCATTAGCGCATTCCAAAGTCACCAGAAAGTGTAATTTTATCTGTATTCTAAAGCATAACGAAAAAAAATTAAATATCGAGTTGTTACTTCCCCAAAAACTAATGATTCACGCCGTCATCCCCTGTACGTAGATACATTGGGTGTGAAGAATGCTATGTGCACAGCACTAGCGATTGTCTTCTAGAATAAGTCACCGCTCCCACACATCTCTTGTCAACCTGCTGACGAAAGAAAGTGCAATCATTAGCGCATTCCAAAGTCACCAGAAAGTGTAATTTTATCTGCATTCTAAAGCATAACGAAAAAAAATTAAATATCGAGTTGTTACTTCCCCAAAATCTAATTATTCACGCCGTCAGCCCCTGTCCGTAGATACATTCGGTGTGAAGAATGCTATGTGCACAGCACTAGCGATTGTCTTCTAGAATATGGCCCCGCTCCCACACATCTCTTGTCAACCTGCTAACGAAAGAAAACGCAATCATTACCGCAATCCAAAGTCACCTGAATGTGTAACTTTATCTGTATTCCAAAGCATAATGAGAGAAATTTAAAAATCGTGATGTTTCTTACCAAAAGACTAACTATTCATGCAGTCATCCCCTGTACGTAGATACATTTGGTGTGAAGAATGCTATGTGCACAGCACTAGCGATTGTCTTCTAGAATATGGCGCCGCTCCCACACATCTCTTGTCAACCTGCTATCGATAGAAAACGCAATCATTACCGCAATCCAAAGTCACCTGAATTTGTAATTTTATCTGTATTCTAAAGCATAATGAGAGAAATTTAAAAATCGAGATGTTTCTTACCAAAAGACTAACTATTCATGCAGTCATCCCCTGTACGTAGATACATTTGGTGTGAAGAATGCTATGTGCACAGCACTAGCGATTGTCTTCTAGAATATGGCGCCGCTCCCACACATCTCTTTTCAACCTGCTAACGAAAGAAAACGCAATCATTACCGCAATCCAAAGTCACCTGAATGTGTAATTTTATCTGTATTCTAAAGCATAAGGAGAGAAATTTAAAAATCGAGATGTTTCTTACCAAAAGACTAACTATTCATGCAGTCATCCCCTGTACGTAGATACATTTGGTGTGAAGAATGCTATGTGCACAGCACTAGCGATTGTCTTCTAGAATATGTCACCGCTCCCACACATCTCTTGTCAACCTGCTGACGAAAGAAAGTGCAATCATTAGCGCATTCCAAAAACACCAGAAAGTGTAATTTTATCTGTATTCTAAAGCATAACGAAGAAAAATTAAATATCGAGTTGTTACTTCCCCAAAATCTAATTATTCACGCCGTCAGCCCCTGTCCGTAGATACATTTGGTGTGAAGAATGCTATGTGCACAGCACTAGCGATTGTCTTCTAGAATATGGCGCCGCTCCAACACATCTCTTATCAACCTGCTAACGAAAGAAAACGCAATCATTACCGCAATCCAAAGTCACCTGAATGTGTAATTTTATCTGTATTCTAAAGCATAATGAGAGAAATTTAAAAATCGAGATGTTTCTTACCAAAAGACTAACTATTCATGCAGTCATCCCCTGTACGTAGATACATTTGGTGTGAAGAATGCTATGTGCACAGCACTAGCGATTGTCTTCTAGAATATGGCGCCGCTCCCACACATCTCTTGTCAACCTGCTAACGAAAGAAAACGCAATCATTACCGCAATCCAAAGTCACCTGAATGTGTAATTTTATCTGTATTCTAAAGCATAATGAGAGAAATTTAAAAATCTTGATGTTTCTTACCAAAAGACTAACTATTCATGCAGTCATCCCCTGTACGTAGATACATTTGGTGTGATGAATGCTATGTGCACAGCACTAGCGATTGTCTTCTAGAATATGTCACCGCTCCCACACATCTCTTGTCAACCTGCTGACGAAAGAAAGTGCAATCATTAGCGCATTCCAAAGTCACCAGAAAGTGTAATTTTATCTGTATTCTAAAGCATAACGAAAAAAAATTAAATATCGAGTTGTTACTTCCCCAAAAACTAATTATTCACGCCGTCATCCCCTGTACGTAGATACATTGGGTGTGAAGAATGCTATGTGCACAGCACTAGCGATTGTCTTCTAGAATATGTCACCGCTCCCACACATCTCTTGTCAACCTGCTGACGAAAGAAAGTGCAATCATTAGCGCATTCCAAAGTCACCAGAAAGTGTAATTTTATATGTATTCTAAAGCATAATGAGAGAAATTTAAAAATCGAGATGTTTCTTACCAAAAGACTAACTATTCATGCAGTCATCCCCTGTACGTAGATACATTTGGTGTGAAGAATGCTATGTGCACAGCACTAGCGATTGTCTTCTAGAATATGGCGCCGCTCCCACACATCTCTTGTCAACCTGCTAACGAAAGAAAACGCAATCATTACCGCAATCCAAAGTCACCAGAAAGTGTAATTCTATCTGTATTCTAAAGCATAATGAGAGAAATTTAAAAATCGAGATGTTTCTTACTAAAAGACTAACTATTCATGCAGTCATCCCCTGTACGTAGATACACTTGGTGTGAAGAATGCTATGTGCACAGCACTAGCGATTGTCTTCTAGAATATGTCACCGCTCCCACACATCTCTTGTCAACCTGCTGACGAAAGAAAGTGCAATCATTAGCGCATTCCAAAGTCACCAGTAAGTGTAATTTTATCTGTATTCTAAAGCATAACGAAAAAAAATTAAATATCGAGTTGTTACTTCCCCAAAAACTAGATATTCACGCCGTCATCCCCTGTACGTAGATACATTCGGTGTGAAGAATGCTATGTGCACAGCACTAGCGATTGTCTTCTAGAATATGGCGCCGCTCCCACACATCTCTTGTCAACCTGCTAACGAAAGAAAACGCAATCATTACCGCAATCCAAAGTCACCTGAATGTGTAATTTTATCTGTATTCTAAAGCATAATGAGAGAAATTTAAAAATCGAGATGTTTCTTACCAAAAGACTAACTATTCATGCAGTCATCCCCTGTACGTAGGTACATTTGGTGTGAACAATGCTATGTGCACAGCACTAGCGATTGTCTTCTAGAATATGTCACCGCTCCCACACATCTCTTGTCAACCTGCTGACGAAAGAAAGTGCAATCATTAGCGCATTCCAAAGTCACCAGAAAGTGTAATTTTATCTGTATTCTAAAGCATAACGAAAAAAAATTAAATATCGAGTTGTATCTTCCCCAAAAACTAATTATTCACGCCGTCATCCCCTGTACGTAGATACATTTGGTGTGAAGAATGCTATGTGCACAGCACTAGCGATTGTCTTCTAGAATATGTCACCGCTCCCACACATCTCTTGTCAACCTGCTGACGAAAGAAAGTGCAATCATTAGCGCATTTTAAAGTCACCAGAAAGTGTAATTTTATCTGTATTCTAAAGCATAACGAAAAAAAATTAAATATCGAGTTGTTACTTCCCCAAAAACTAATTATTCACGCCGTCATCCCCTGTACGTAGATACATTTGGTGTGAAGAATGCTATGTGCACAGCACTAGCGATTGTCTTCTAGAATATGTCGCCGCTCCCACACATCTCTTGTCAACCTGCTGTCGAAAGAAAACGCAATCATTACCGCAATCCAAAGTCACCTGAATGTGTAATTTTATCTGTATTCTAAAGCATAATGAGAGAAATTTAAAAATCGAGATGTTTCTTACCAAAAGACTAACTATTCATGCAGTCATCCCCTGTACGTAGATACATTTGGTGTGAAGAATGCTATGTGCACAGCACTAGCGATTGTCTTCTAGAATATGTCGCCGCTCCCACACATCTCTTGTCAACCTGCTGACGAATGAAAACGCAATCATTACCGCAATCCAAAGTCACCTGAATGTGTAATTTTATCTGTATTCTAAAGCATAATGAGAGAAATTTAAAAATCGAGATGTTTCTTACCAAAAGACTAACTATTCATGCAGTCATCCCCTGTACGTAGATACATTTGGTGTGAAGAATGCTATGTGCACAGCACTAGCGATTGTCTTCTAGAATATGTCACCGCTCCCACACATCTCTTGTCAACCTGCTGACGAAAGAAAGTGCAATCATTAGCGCATTCCAAAGTCACCAGAAAGTGTAATTTTATCTGTATTCTAAAGCATAACGAAAAAAAATTAAATATCGAGTTGTTACTTCCCCAAAAACTAATTATTCACGCCGTCATCCCCTGTACGTAGATACATTTGGTGTGAAGAATGCTATGTGCACAGCACTAGCGATTGTCTTCTAGAATATGTCACCGCTCCCACACATCTCTTGTCAACCTGCTGACGAAAGAAAGTGCAATCATTAGCGCATTCTAAAGTCACCAGAAAGTGTAATTTTATCTGTATTCTAAAGCATAAGGAAAAAAAATTAAATATCGAGTTGTTACTTCCCCAAAAACTAATTGTTCACGCCGTCATCCCCTGTACGTAGATACATTTGGTGTGAAGAATGCTATGTGCACAGCACTAGCGATTGTCTTCTAGAATATGTCACCGCTCCCACACATCTCTTGTCAACCTGCTGACGAAAGAAAGTGCAATCATTAGCGCATTCTAAAGTCACCAGAAAGTGTAATTTTATCTGTATTCTAAAGCATAAGGAAAAAAAATTAAATATCGAGTTGTTACTTCCCCTAAAACTAATTGTTCACGCCGTCATCCCCTGTACGTAGATACATTTGGTGTGAAGAATGCTATGTGCACAGCACTAGCGATTGTCTTCTAGAATATGTCGCCGCTCCCACACATCTCTTGTCAACCTGCTGACGAAAGAAAACGCAATCATTACCGCAATCCAAAGTCACCTGAATGTGTAATTTTATCTGTATTCTAAAGCATAATGAGAGAAATTTAAAAATCGAGATGTTTCTTACCAAAAGACTAACTATTCATGCAGTCATCCCCTGTACGTAGATACATTTGGTGTGAAGAATGCTTTGTGCACAGCACTAGCGATTGTCTTCTAGAATATGTCACCGCTCCCACACATCTCTTGTCAACCTGCTGACGAAAGAAAGTGCAATCATTAGCGCATTCCAAAGTCACCAGAAAGTGTAATTTTATCTGTATTCTAAAGCATAACGAAAAAAAATTAAATATCGAGTTGTTACTTCCCCAAAAACTAATTATTCACGCCGTCATCCCCTGTACGTAGATACATTTGGTGTGAAGAATGCTATGTGCACAGCACTAGCGATTGTCTTCTAGAATATGTCGCCGCTCCCACACATCTCTTGTCAACCTGCTGACGAAAGAAAGTGCAATCATTAGCGCATTCCAAAGTAACCAGAAAGTGTAATTTTACCTGTATTCTATAGCATAACGAAAAAAAATTAAATATCGAGTTGTTACTTCCCCAAAAACTAATTATTCACGCCGTCATCCCCTGTACGTAGATACATTTGGTGTGAAGAATGCTATGTGCACAGCACTAGCGATTGTCTTCTAGAATATGTCACCGCTCCCACACATCTCTTGTCAACCTGCTGACGAAAGAAAGTGCAATCATTAGCGCATTCTAAAGTCACCAGAAAGTGTAATTTTATCTGTATTCTAAAGCATAAGGAAAAAAAATTAAATATCGAGTTGTTACTTCCCCAAAAACTAATTGTTCACGCCGTCATCCCCTGTACGTAGATACATTTGGTGTGAAGAATGCTATGTGCACAGCACTAGCGATTGTCTTCTAGAATATGTCACCGCTCCCACACATCTCTTGTCAACCTGCTGACGAAAGAAAGTGCAATCATTAGCGCATTCTAAAGTCACCAGAAAGTGTAATTTTATCTGTATTCTAAAGCATAAGGAAAAAAAATTAAATATCGAGTTGTTACTTCCCCAAAAACTAATTGTTCACGCCGTCATCCCCTGTACGTAGATACATTTGGTGTGAAGAATGCTATGTGCACAGCACTAGCGATTGTCTTCTAGAATATGTCACCGCTCCCACACATCTCTTGTCAACCTGCTGACGAAAGAAAGTGCAATCATTAGCGCATTCTAAAGTCACCAGAAAGTGTAATTTTATCTGTATTCTAAAGCATAAGGAAAAAAAATTAAATATCGAGTTGTTACTTCCCCAAAAACTAATTATTCACGCCGTCATCCCCTGTACGTAGATACATTTGGTGTGAAGAATGCTAAGTGCACAGCACTAGCGATTGTCTTCTAGAATATGTCGCCGCTACCACACATCTCTTGTCAACCTGCTGACGAAAGTAAACGCAATCATTACCGCAATCCAAAGTCACCTGAATGTGTAAATTTATCTGTATTCTAAAGCATAATGAGAGAAATTTAAAAATCGAGATGTTTCTTACCAAAAGACTAACTATTCATGCAGTCATCCCCTGTACGTAGATACATTTGGTGTGAAGAATGCTATGTGCACAGCACTAGCGATTGTCTTCTAGAATATGTCACCGCTCCCACACATCTCTTGTCAACCTGCTGACGAAAGAAAGTGCAATCATTAGCGCATTCTAAAGTCACCAGAAAGTGTAATTTTATCTGTATTCTAAAGCATAAGGAAAAAAAATTAAATATCGAGTTGTTACTTCCCCAAAAACTAATTATTCACGCCGTCATCCCCTGTACGTAGATACATTTGGTGTGAAGAATGCTATGTGCACAGCACTAGCGATTGTCTTCTAGAATATGTCACCGCTCCCACACATCTCTTGTCAACCTGCTGACGAAAGAAAGTGCAATCATTAGCGCATTCTAAAGTCACCAGAAAGTGTAATTTTATCTGTATTCTAAAGCATAACGAAAAAAAATTAAATATCGAGTTGTTACTTCCCCAAAAACTAATTATTCACGCCGTCATCCCCTGTACGTAGATACATTTGGTGTGAAGAATGCTATGTGCACAGCACTAGCAATTGTCTTCTAGAATATGTCGCCGCTCCCACACATCTCTTGTCAACCTGCTGACGAAAGAAAGTGCAATCATTAGCGCATTCCAAAGTCACCAGAAAGTGTAATTTTATCTGTATTGTAAAGCATAACGAAAAAAAATTAAATATCGAGTTGTTACTTCCATAAAAACTAATTATTCACGCCGTCATCCCCTGTACGTAGGTACATTTGGTGTGAAGAATGCTATGTGCACAGCACTAGCGATTGTCTTCTAGAATATGTCACCGCTCCCACACATCTCTTGTCAACCTGCTGACGAAAGAAAGTGCAATCATTAGCGCATTCCAAAGTCACCAGAAAGTGTAATTTTATCTGTATTCTAAAGCATAACGAAAAAAAATTAAATATCCAGTTGTTACTTCCCCAAAAACTAATTATTCACGCCGTCATCCCCTGTACGTAGATACATTTGGTGTGAAGAATGCTATGTGCACAGCACTAGCGATTGTCTTCTAGAATATGTCACCGCTCCCACACATCTCTTGTCAACCTGCTGACGAAAGAAAGTGCAATCATTAGCGCTTTCCAAAGTCACCAGAAAGTGTAATTTTATCTGTATTCTAAAGCATAACGAAAAAAAATTAAATATCGAGTTGTTACTTCCCCAAAAACTAATTATTCACGCCGTCATCCCCTGTACGTAGATACATTTGGTGTGAAGAATGCTATGTGCACAGCACTAGCGATTGTCTTCTATAATATGTCACCGCTCCCACACATCTCTTGTCAACCTGCTGACGAAAGAAAGTGCAATCATTAGCGCATTCCAAAGTCACCAGAAAGTGTAATTTTATCTGTATTCTAAAGCATAACGGAAAAAAATTAAATATCGAGTTGTTACTTCCCCAAAAACTAATTATTCACCCCGTCATCCCCTGTACGTAGATACATTCGGTGTGAAGAATGCTATGTGCACAGAACTAGCGATTGTCTTCTAGAATATGTCACCGCTCCCACACATCTCCTGTCAACCTGCTGACGAAAGAAAGTGCAATCATTAGCGCATTCCAAAGTCACCAGAAAGTGTAATTTTATCTGTATTCTAAAGCATAACGAAAAAAAATTAAATATCGAGTTGTTACTTCCCCAAAAACTAATTATTCACGCCGTCATCCCCTGTACGTAGATACATTTGGTGTGAAGAATGCTATGTGCACAGCACTAGCTATTGTCTTCTAGAATATGTCACCGCTCCCACACATCTCTTGTCAACCTGCTGACGAAAGAAAGTGCAATCATTAGCGCATTCCAAAGTCACCAGAAAGTGTAATTTTATCTGTATTCTAAAGCATAACGAAAAAAATTAAATATCGAGTTGTTACTTCCCCAAAAACTAATTATTCACGCCGTCATCCCCTGTACGTAGATACATTTGGTGTGAAGAATGTTATGTGCACAGCACTAGCAATTGTCTTCTAGAATATGTCACCGCTCCCACACATCTCTTGTCAACCTGCTGACGAAAGAAAGTGCAATCATTACCGCTATCCAAAGTCACCTGAATGTGTAATTTTATCTGTATTCTAAAGCATAATGAGAGAAATTTAAAAATCGAGATGTTTCTTACCAAAAGACTAACTATTCATGCAGTCATCCCCTGTACGTAGATACATTTGGTGTGAAGAATGCTATGTGCACAGCACTAGCGATTGTCTTCTAGAATATGTCACCGCTCCCACACATCTCTTGTCAACCTGCTGACGAAAGAAAGTGCAATCATTAGCGCATTCCAAAGTCACCAGAAAGTGTAATTTTATCTGTATTCTAAAGCATAACGAAAAAAAATTAAATATCGAGTTGTTACTTCCCCAAAAACTAATTATTCACACCGTCATCCCCTGTACGTAGATACATTTGGTGTGAAGAATGCTATGTGCACAGCACTAGCGATTGTCTTCTAGAATATGTCACCGCTCCCACACATCTCTTGTCAACCTGCTGACGAAAGAAAGTGCAATCATTAGCGCATTCCAAAGTCACCAGAAAGTGTAATTTTATCTGTATTCTAAAGCATTACGAAAAAAAATTAAATATCGAGTTGTTACTTCCCCAAAAACTAATTATTCACGCCGTCATCCCCTGTACGTAGATACATTTGGTGTGAAGAATGCTATGTGCACAGCACTAGCGATTGTCTTCTAGAATATGTCGCCGCTCCCACACATCTCTTGTCAACCTGCTGACGAAAGATAACGCAATCATTACCGCAATCCAAAGTCACCTGAATGTGTAATTTTATCGGTATTCTAAAGCATAATGAGAGAAATTTAAAAATCGAGATGTTTCTTACCAAAAGACTAACTATTCATGCAGTCATCCCCTGTACGTAGATACATTTGGTGTGAAGAATGCTATGTGCACAGCACTAGCGATTGTCTTCTAGAATATGTCACCGCTCCCACACATCTCTTGTCAACCTGCTGACGAAAGAAAGTGCAATCATTAGCGCATTCCAAAGTCACCAGAAAGTGTAATTTTATCTGTATTCTAAAGCATAACGAAACAAAATTAAATATCGAGTTGTTACTTCCCCAAAAACTAATTATTCACGCCGTCATCCCCTGTACGTAGATACATTTGGTGTGAAGAATGCTATGTGCACAGCACTAGCGATTGTCTTCTAGAATATGTCGCCGCTCCCACACATCTCTTGTCAACCTGCTGACGAAAGAAAACGCAATCATTACCGCAATCCAAAGTCACCTGAATGTGTAATTTTATCTGTATTCTAAAGCATAATGAGAGAAATTAAAAAATCGAGATGTTTCTTACCAAAAGACTAACTATTCATGCAGTCATCCCCTGTACGTAGATACATTTGGTGTGAAGAATGCTATGTGCACAGCACTAGCGATTGTCTTCTAGAATATGTCGCCGCTCCCACACATCTCTTGTCAACCTGCTGACGAAAGAAAGTGCAATCATTAGCGCATTCTAAAGTCACCAGAAAGTGTAATTTTATCTGTATTCTAAAGCATAAGGAAAAAAAATTAAATATCGAGTTGTTACTTCCCCAAAAACTAATTGTTCACGCCGTCATCCCCTGTACGTAGATACATTTGGTGTGAAGAATGCTATGTGCACAGCACTAGCGATTGTCTTCTAGAATATGTCACCGCTCCCACACATCTCTTGTCAACCTGCTGACGAAAGAAAGTGCAATCATTAGCGCATTCTAAAGTCACCAGAAAGTGTAATTTTATCTGTATTCTAAAGCATAAGGAAAAAAAATTAAATATCGAGTTGTTACTTCCCCAAAAACTAATTATTCACGCCGTCATCCCCTGTACGTAGATACATTTGGTGTGAAGAATGCTATGTGCACAGCACTAGCGATTGTCTTCTAGAATATGTCGCCGCTACCACACATCTCTTGTCAACCTGCTGACGAAAGTAAACGCAATCATTACCGCAATCCAAAGTCACCTGAATGTGTAAATTTATCTGTATTCTAAAGCATAATGAGAGAAATTTAAAAATCGAGATGTTTCTTACCAAAAGACTAACTATTCATGCAGTCATCCCCTGTACGTTGATACATTTGGTGTGAAGAATGCTATGTGCACAGCACTAGCGATTGTCTTCTAGAATATGTCACCGCTCCCACACATCTCTTGTCAACCTGCTGACGAAAGAAAGTGCAATCATTAGCGCATTCTAAAGTCACCAGAAAGTGTAATTTTATCTGTATTCTAAAGCATAAGGAAAAAAAATTAAATATCGAGTTGTTACTTCCCCAAAAACTAATTATTCACGCCGTCATCCCCTGTACGTAGATAAATTTGGTGTGAAGAATGCTATGTGCACAGCACTAGCGATTGTCTTCTAGAATATGTCACCGCTCCCACACATCTCTTGTCAACCTGCTGACGAAAGAAAGTGCAATCATTAGCGCATTCTAAAGTCACCAGAAAGTGTAATTTTATCTGTATTCTAAAGCATAACGAAAAAAAATTAAATATCGAGTTGTTACTTCCCCAAAAACTAATAATTCACGCCGTCATCCCCTGTACGTAGATACATTTGGTGTGAAGAATGCTATGTGCACAGCACTAGCAATTGTCTTCTAGAATATGTCGCCGCTCCCACACATCTCTTGTCAACCTGCTGACGAAAGAAAGTGCAATCATTAGCGCATTCCAAAGTCACCAGAAAGTGTAATTTTATCTGTATTGTAAAGCATAACGAAAAAAAATTAAATATCGAGTTGTTACTTCCATAAAAACTAATTATTCACGCCGTCATCCCCTGTACGTAGGTACATTTGGTGTGAAGAATGCTATGTGCACAGCACTAGCGATTGTCTTCTAGAATATGTCACCGCTCCCACACATCTCTTGTCAACCTGCTGACGAAAGAAAGTGCAATCATTAGCGCATTCCAAAGTCACCAGAAAGTGTAATTTTATCTGTATTCTAAAGCATAACGAAAATAAATTAAATATCGAGTTGTTACTTCCCCAAAAACTAATTATTCACGCCGTCATCCCCTGTACGTAGATACATTTGGTGTGAAGAATGCTATGTGCACAGCACTAGCGATTGTCTTCTAGAATATGTCACCGCTTCCACACATCTCTTGTCAACCTGCTGACGAAAGAAAGTGCAATCATTAGCGCATTCCAAATTCACCAGAAAGTGTAATTTTATCTGTATTCTAAAGCATAACGAAAAAAAATTAAATATCGAGTTGTTACTTCCCCAAAAACTAATTATTCACGCCGTCATCCCCTGTACGTAGATACATTTGGTGTGAAGAATGCTATGTGCACAGCACTAGCGATTGTCTTCTATAATATGTCACCGCTCCCACACATCTCTTGTCAACCTGCTGACGAAAGAAAGTGCAATCATTAGCGCATTCCAAAGTCACCAGAAAGTGTAATTTTATCTGTATTCTAAAGCATAACGAAAAAAAATTAAATATCGAGTTGTTACTTCCCCAAAAACTAATTACTCACGCCGTCATCCCCTGTACGTTGATACATTTGGTGTGAAGAATGTTATGTGCACAGCACTAGCAATTGTCTTCTAGAATATGTCACCGCTCCCACACATCTCTTGTCAACCTGCTGACGAAAGAAAGTGCAATCATTACCGCTATCCAAAGTCACCTGAATGTGTAATTTTATCTGTATTCTAAAGCATAATGAGAGAAATTTAAAAATCGAGATGTTTCTTACCAAAAGACTAACTATTCATGCAGTCATCCCCTGTACGTAGATACATTTGGTGTGAAGAATGCTATGTGCACAGCACTAGCGATTGTCTTCTAGAATATGTCACCGCTCCCACACATCTCTTGTCAACCTGCTGACGAAAGAAAGTGCAATCATTACCGCTATCCAAAGTCACCTGAATGTGTAATTTTATCTGTATTCTAAAGCATAATGAGAGAAATTTAAAAATCGAGATGTTTCTTACCAAAAGACTAACTATTCATGCAGTCATCCCCTGTACGTAGATACATTTGGTGTGAAGAATGCTATGTGCACAGCACTAGCGATTGTCTTCTAGAATATGTCACCGCTCCCACACATCTCTTGTCAACCTGCTGACGAAAGAAAGTGCAATCATTAGCGCATTCCAAAGTCACCAGAAAGTGTAATTTTATCTGTATTCTAAAGCATAACGAAAAAAAATTAAATATCGAGTTGTTACTTCCCCAAAAACTAATTATTCACACCGTCATCCCCTGTACGTAGATACATTTGGTGTGAAGAATGCTATGTGCACAGCACTAGCGATTGTCTTCTAGAATATGTCACCGCTCCCACACATCTCTTGTCAACCTGCTGACGAAAGAAAGTGCAATCATTAGCGCATTCCAAAGTCACCAGAAAGTGTAATTTTATCTGTATTCTAAAGCATAACGAAAAAAAATTAAATATCGAGTTGTTACTTCCCCAAAAACTAATTACTCACGCCGTCATCCCCTGTACGTTGATACATTTGGTGTGAAGAATGCTATGTGCACAGCACTAGCGATTGTCTTGTAGAATATGTCGCCGCTCCCACACATCTCTTGTCAACCTGCTGACGAAAGTAAACGCAATCATTACCGCAATCCAAAGTCACCTGAATGTGTAATTTTATCTGTATTCTAAAGCATAATGAGAGAAATTTAAAAATCGAGATGTTTCTTACCAAAAGACTAACTATTCATGCAGTCATCCCCTGTACGTAGATACATTTGGTGTGAAGAATGCTATGTGCACAGCACTAGCGATTGTCTTCTAGAATATGTCGCCGCTCCCACACATCTCTTGTCAACCTGCTGACGAAAGAAAACGCAATCATTACCGCAATCCAAAGTCACCTGAATGTGTAATTTTATCTGAATTCTAAAGCATAATGGGAGAAATTTAAAAATCGAGATGTTTCTTACCAAAGGACTAACTATTCATGCAGTCATCCCCTGTACGTAGATACATTTGGTGTGAAGAATGCGATGTGCACAGCAATAGCGATAGTCTTCTAGAATATGTCACCGCTCCCACACATCTCTTGTCAACCTGCTGACGAAAGAAAGTGCAATCATTAGCGCATTCCAAAGTCACCAGAAAGTGTAATTTTATCTGTATTCTAAAGCATTACGAAAAAAAATTAAATATCGAGTTGTTACTTCCCCAAAAACTAATTATTCACGCCGTCATCCCCTGTACGTAGATACATTTGGTGTGAAGAATGCTATGTGCACAGCACTAGCGATTGTCTTCTAGAATATGTCGCCGCTCCCACACATCTCTTGTCAACCTGCTGACGAAAGATAACGCAATCATTACCGCAATCCAAAGTCACCTGAATGTGTAATTTTATCGGTATTCTAAAGCATAATGAGAGAAATTTAAAAATCGAGATGTTTCTTACCAAAAGACTAACTATTCATGCAGTCATCCCCTGTACGTAGATACATTTGGTGTGAAGAATGCTATGTGCACAGCACTAGCGATTGTCTTCTAGAATATGTCACCGCTCCCACACATCTCTTGTCAACCTGCTGACGAAAGAAAGTGCAATCATTAGCGCATTCCAAAGTCACCAGAAAGTGTAATTTTATCTGTATTCTAAAGCATAACGAAAAAAAATTAAATATCGAGTTGTTACTTCCCCAAAAACTAATTATTCACGCCGTCATCCCCTGTACGTAGATACATTTGGTGTGAAGAATGCTATGTGCACAGCACTAGCGATTGTCTTCTAGAATATGTCGCCGCTCCCACACATCTCTTGTCAACCTGCTGACGAAAGAAAACGCAATCATTACCGCAATCCAAAGTCACCTGAATGTGTAATTTTATCTGTATTCTAAAGCATAATGAGAGAAATTTAAAAATCGAGATGTTTCTTACCAAAAGACTAACTATTCATGCAGTCATCCCCTGTACGTAGATACATTTGGTGTGAAGAATGCGATGTGCACAGCAATAGCGATAGTCTTCTAGAATATGTCACCGCTCCCACACATCTCTTGTCAACCTGCTGACGAAAGAAAGTGCAATCATTAGCGCATTCCAAAGTCACCAGAAAGTGTAATTTTATCTGTATTCTAAAGCATAACGAAAAAAAATTAAATATCGAGTTGTTACTTCCCCAAAATCTAATAATTCACGCCGTCATCCCCTGAACGTAGATACATTTGGTGTGAAGAATGCTATGTGCACAGCACTGGCGATTGTCTTCTAGAATATGTCGCCGCTCCCACACATCTCATGTCAACCTGCTGACGAAAGAAAACGCTATCATTACCGCAATCCAAAGTCACCTGAATGTGTAATTTTATCTGTATTCTAAAGCATAATGAGAGAAATTTAAAAATCGAGATGTTTCTTACCAAAAGACTAACTATTCATGCAGTCATCCCCTGTACGTAGATACATTTGGTGTGAAGAATGCTATGTGCACAGCACTAGCGATTGTCTTCTAGAATATGTCACCGCTCCCACACATCTCTTGTCAACCTGCTGACGAAAGAAAGTGCAATCATTAGCGCATTCCAAAGTCACCAGAAAGTGTAATTTTATCTGTATTCTAAAGCATAACGAAAAAAAATTAAATATCGAGTTGTTACTTCCCCAAAAACTAATTATTCACGCCGTCATCCCCTGTACGTAGATACATTTGGTGTGAAGAATGCTATGTGCACAGCACTAGCGATTGTCTTCTAGAATATGTCACCGCTCCCACACATCTCTTGTCAACCTGCTGACGAAAGAAAGTGCAATCATTAGCGCATTCCAAAGTCACCAGAAAGTGTAATTTTATCTGTATTCTAAAGCATAACGAAAAAAAATTAAATATCGAGTTGTTACTTCCCCAAAAACTAATTATTCACGCCGTCATCCCCTGTACGTAGATACATTTGGTGTGAAGAATGCTATTTGCACAGCTCTAGCGATTGTCTTCTAGAATATGTCGCCGCTCCCACACATCTCTTGTCAACCTGCTGACGAAAGAAAGTGCAATCATTAGCGCATTCCAAAGTCACCAGAAAGTGTAATTTTATCTGTATTCTAAAGCATAACGAAAAAAAATTAAATATCGAGTTGTTACTTCCCCAAAAACTAATTATTCACGCCGTCATCCCTTGTACGTAGATACATTTGGTGTGAAGAATGCTATGTCCACAGCACTAGCGATTGTCTTCTAGAATATGTCGCCGCTCCCACACATCTCTTGTCAACCTGCTGACGAAAGAAAACGCAATCATTACCGCAATCCAAAGTCACCTGAATGTGTAATTTTATCTGTATTCTAAAGCATAATGAGAGAAATTTAAAAATCGAGATGTTTCTTACCAAAAGACTAACTATTCATGCAGTCATCCCCTGTACGTAGATACATTTGGTGTGAAGAATGCTATGTGCACAGCACTAGCGATTGTCTTCTAGAATATGTCACCGCTCCCACACATCTCTTGTCAACCTGCTGACGAAAGAAAGTGCAATCATTAGCGCATTCCAAAGTCACCAGAAAGTGTAATTTTATCTGTATTCTAAAGCATAACGAAAAAAAATTAAATATCGAGTTGTTACTTCCCCAAAAACTAATTATTCACGCCGTCATCCCCTGTACGTAGATACATTTGGTGTGAAGAATGCTATGTGCACAGCACTAGCGATTGTCTTCTAGAATATGTCACCGCTCCCACACATCTCTTGTCAACCTGCTGACGAAAGAAAACGCAATCATTACCGCAATCCAAAGTCACCTGAATGTGTAATTTTATCTGTATTCTAAAGCATAATGAGAGAAATTTAAAAATCGAGATCTTTCTTACCAAAAGACTAACTACTCATGCAGTCATCCCCTGTACGTAGATACATTTGGTGTGAAGAATGCTATGTGCACAGCACTAGCGATTGTCTTCTAGAATATGTCACCGCTCCCACACATCTCTTGTCAACCTGCTGACGAAAGAAAGTGCAATCATTAGCGCATTCCAAAGTCACCATAAAGTGTAATTTTATCTGTATTCTAAAGCATAACGAAAAAAAATTAAATATCGAGTTGTTACTTCCCCAAAAACTAATTATTCACGCCGTCATCCCCTGTACGTAGATACATTTGGTGTGAAGAATGCTATGTGCACAGCACTAGCGATTGTCTTCTAGAATATGTCGCAGCTCCCACACATCTCTTGTCAACCTGCTGACGAAAGTAATCGCAATCATTACCGCAATACAAAGTCACCTGAATGTGTAATTTTATCTGTATTCTAAAGCATAATGAGAGAAATTTAAAAATCGAGATGTTTCTCACCAAAAGACTAGCTATTCATGCAGTCATCCCCTGTACGTAGATACATTTGGTGTGAAGAATGCTACGTGCACAGCACTAGCAATTGTCTTCTAGAATATGTCACCGCTCCCACACATCTCTTGTCAACCTGCTGACGAAAGAAAGTGCAATAATTAGCGCATTCCAAAGTCACCATAAAGTGTAATTTTATCTGTATTCTAAAGCATAACGAAAAAAAATTAAATATCGAGTTGTTACTTCCCCAAAAACTAATTATTCACGCCGTCATCCCCTGTACGTAGATACATTTGGTGTGAAGAATGCTATGTGCACAGCACTAGCGATTGTCTTCTAGAATATGTCGCCGCTCCCACACATCTCTTGTCAACCTGCTGACGAAAGAAAGTGCAATCATTAGCGCATTCCAAAGTCACCATAAAGTGTAATTTTATCTGTATTCTAAAGCATAACGAAAAAAAATTAAATATCGAGTTGTTACTTCCCCAAAAACTAATTATTCACGCCGTCATCCCCTGTACGTAGATACATTTGGTGTGAAGAATGCTATGTGCACAGCACTAGCGATTGTCTTCTAGAATATGTCGCCGCTCCCACACATCTCTTGTCAACCTGCTGACGAAAGTAATCGCAATCATTACCGCAATCCAAAGTCACCTGAATGTGTAATTTTATCTCTATTCTAAAGCATAATGAGAGAAATTTAAAAATCGAGATGTTTCTTACCAAAAGACTAGCTATTCATGCAGTCATCCCCTGTACGTAGATACATTTGGTGTGAAGAATGCTATGTGCACAGCACTAGCGATTGTCTTCTAGAATATGTCACCGCTCCCACACATCTCTTGTCAACCTGCTGACGAAAGAAAGTGCAATCATTAGCGCATTCCAAAGTCACCATAAAGTGTAATTTTATCTGTATTCTAAAGCATAACGAAAAAAAATTAAATATCGAGTTGTTACTTCCCCAAAAACTAATTATTCACGCCGTCATCCACTGTACGTAGATACATTTGGTGTGAAGAATGCTATGTGCACAGCACTAGCGATTGTCTTCTAGAATATGTCGCCGCTCCCACACATCTCTTGTCAACCTGCTGACGAAAGTAATCGCAATCATTACCGCAATCCAAAGTCACCTGAATGTGTAATTTTATCTGTATTCTAAAGCATAATGAGAGAAATTTAAAAATCGAGATGTTTCTTACCAAAAGATTAGCTATTCATGCAGTCATCCCCTGTACGTAGATACATTTGGTGTGAAGAATGCTATGTGCACAGCACTAGCGATTGTCTTCTAGAATATGTCGCCGCTCCCACACATCTCTTGTCAACCTGCTGACGAAAGAAAGTGCAATCATTAGCGCATTCCAAAGTCACCATAAAGTGTAATTTTATCTGTATTCTAAAGCATAACGAAAAAAAATTAAATATCGAGTTGTTACTTCCCCAAAAACTAATTATTCACGCCGTCATCCCCTGTACGTAGATACATTTGGTGTGAAGAATGCTATGTGCACAGCACTAGCGATTGTCTTCTAGAATATGTCGCCGCTCCCACACATCTCTTGTCAACCTGCTGACGAAAGTAATCGCAATCATTACCGCAATCCAAAGTCACCTGAATGTGTAATTTTATCTGTATTCTAAAGCATAATGAGAGAAATTTAAAAATCGAGATGTTTCTTACCAAAAGACTAGCTATTCAAGCAGTCATCCCCTGTACGTAGATACATTTGGTGTGAAGAATGCTACGTGCACAGCACTAGCGATTGTCTTCTAGAATATGTCACCGCTCCCACACATCTCTTGTCAACCTGCTGACGAAAGAAAGTGCAATCATTAGCGCATTCCAAAGTCACCATAAAGTGTAATTTTATCTGTATTCTAAAGCATAACGAAAAAAAATTAAATATCGAGTTGTTACTTCCCCAAAAACTAATTATTCACGCCGTCATCCCCTGTACGTAGATACATTTGGTGTGAAGAATGCTATGTGCACAGCACTAGCGATTGTCTTCTAGAATATGTCGCCGCTCCCACACATCTCTTGTCAACCTGCTGACGAAAGAAAGTGCAATCATTAGCGCATTCCAAAGTCACCATAAAGTGTAATTTTATCTGTATTCTAAAGCATAACGAAAAAAAATTAAATATCGAGTTGTTACTTCCCCAAAAACTAATTATTCACGCCGTCATCCCCTGTACGTAGATACATTTGGTGTGAAGAATGCTATGTGCACAGCACTAGCGATTGTCTTCTAGAATATGTCGCCGCTCCCACACATCTCTTGTCAACCTGCTGACGAAAGTAATCGCAATCATTACCGCAATCCAAAGTCACCTGAATGTGTAATTTTATCTGTATTCTAAAGCATAATGAGAGAAATTTAAAAATCGAGATGTTTCTTACCAAAAGACTAGCTATTCATGCAGTCATCCCCTGTACGTAGATACATTTGGTGTGAAGAATGCTATGTGCACAGCACTAGCGATTGTCTTCTAGAATATGTCACCGCTCCCACACATCTCTTGTCAACCTGCTGACGAAAGAAAGTGCAATCATTAGCGCATTCCAAAGTCACCATAAAGTGTAATTTTAAAGGTATTCTAAAGCATAACGAAAAAAAATTAAATATCGAGTTGTTACTTCCCCAAAAACTAATTATTCACGCCGTCATCCCCTGTACGTAGATACATTTGGTGTGAAGAATGCTATGTGCACAGCACTAGCGATTGTCTTCTAGAATATGTCGCCGCTCCCACACATCTCTTGTCAACCTGCTGACGAAAGTAATCGCAATCATTACCGCAATCCAAAGTCACCTGAATGTGTAATTTTATCTGTATTCTAAAGCATAATGAGAGAAATTTAAAAATCGAGATGTTTCTTACCAAAAGACTAGCTATTCATGCAGTCATCCCCTGTACGTAGATACATTTGGTGTGAAGAATGCTATGTGCACAGCACTAGCGATTGTCTTCTAGAATATGTCGCCGCTCCCACACATCTCTTGTCAACCTGCTGACGAAAGAAAGTGCAATCATTAGCGCATTCCAAAGTCACCATAAAGTGTAATTTTATCTGTATTCTAAAGCATAACGAAAAAAAATTAAATATCGAGTTGTTACTTCCCCAAAAACTAATTATTCACGCCGTCATCCCCTGTACGTAGATACATTTGGTGTGAAGAATGCTATGTGCACAGCACTAGCGATTGTCTTCTAGAATATGTCGCCGCTCCCACACATCTCTTGTCAACCTGCTGACGAAAGTAATCGCAATCATTACCGCAATCCAAAGTCACCTGAATGTGTAATTTTATCTGTATTCTAAAGCATAATGAGAGAAATTTAAAAATCGAGATGTTTCTTACCAAAAGACTAGCTATTCATGCAGTCATCCCCTGTACGTAGATACATTTGGTGTGAAGAATGCTATGTGCACAGCACTAGCGATTGTCTTCTAGAATATGTCGCCGCTCCCACACATCTCTTGTCAACCTGCTGACGAAAGAAAGTGCAATCATTAGCGCATTCCAAAGTCACCATAAAGTGTAATTTTATCTGTATTCTAAAGCATAACGAAAAAAAATTAAATATCGAGTTGTTACTTCCCCAAAAACTAATTATTCACGCCGTCATCCCCTGTACGTAGATACATTTGGTGTGAAGAATGCTATGTGCACAGCACTAGCGATTGTCTTCTAGAATATGTCGCCGCTCCCACACATCTCTTGTCAACCTGCTGACGAAAGTAATCGCAATCATTACCGCAATCCAAAGTCACCTGAATGTGTAATTTTATCTGTATTCTAAAGCATAATGAGAGAAATTTAAAAATCGAGATGTTTCTTACCAAAAGACTAGCTATTCATGCAGTCATCCCCTGTACGTAGATACATTTGGTGTGAAGAATGCTATGTGCACAGCACTAGCGATTGTCTTCTAGAATATGTCACCGCTCCCACACATCTCTTGTCAACCTGCTGACGAAAGAAAGTGCAATCATTAGCGCATTCCAAAGTCACCATAAAGTGTAATTTTAAAGGTATTCTAAAGCATAACGAAAAAAAATTAAATATCGAGTTGTTACTTCCCCAAAAACTAATTATTCACGCCGTCATCCCCTGTACGTAGATACATTTGGTGTGAAGAATGCTATGTGCACAGCACTAGCGATTGTCTTCTAGAATATGTCGCCGCTCCCACACATCTCTTGTCAACCTGCTGACGAAAGTAATCGCAATCATTACCGCAATCCAAAGTCACCTGAATGTGTAATTTTATCTGTATTCTAAAGCATAATGAGAGAAATTTAAAAATCGAGATGTTTCTTACCAAAAGACTAGCTATTCATGCAGTCATCCCCTGTACGTAGATACATTTGGTGTGAAGAATGCTATGTGCACAGCACTAGCGATTGTCTTCTAGAATATGTCGCCGCTCCCACACATCTCTTGTCAACCTGCTGACGAAAGAAAGTGCAATCATTAGCGCATTCCAAAGTCACCATAAAGTGTAATTTTATCTGTATTCTAAAGCATAACGAAAAAAAATTAAATATCGAGTTGTTACTTCCCCAAAAACTAATTATTCACGCCGTCATCCCCTGTACGTAGATACATTTGGTGTGAAGAATGCTATGTGCACAGCACTAGCGATTGTCTTCTAGAATATGTCGCCGCTCCCACACATCTCTTTTCAACCTGCTGACGAAAGTAATCGCAATCATTACCGCAATCCAAAGTCACCTGAATGTGTAATTTTATCTGTATTCTAAAGCATAATGAGAGAAATTTAAAAATCGAGATGTTTCTTACCAAAAGACTAGCTATTCAAGCAGTCATCCCCTGTACGTAGATACATTTGGTGTGAAGAATGCTACGTGCACAGCACTAGCGATTGTCTTCTAGAATATGTCACCGCTCCCACACATCTCTTGTCAACCTGCTGACGAAAGAAAGTGCAATCATTAGCGCATTCCAAAGTCACCATAAAGTGTAATTTTATCTGTATTCTAAAGCATAACGAAAAAAAATTAAATATCGAGTTGTTACTTCCCCAAAAACTAATTATTCACGCCGTCATCCCCTGTACGTAGATACATTTGGTGTGAAGAATGCTATGTGCACAGCACTAGCGATTGTCTTCTAGAATATGTCGCCGCTCCCACACATCTCTTGTCAACCTGCTGACGAAAGTAATCGCAATCATTACCGCAATCCAAAGTCACCTGAATGTGTAATTTTATCTGTATTCTAAAGCATAATGAGTGAAATTTAAAAATCGAGATGTTTCTTACCAAAAGACTAGCTATTCATGCAGTCATCCCCTGTACGTAGATACATTTGGTGTGAAGAATGCTATGTGCACAGCACTAGCGATTGTCTTCTAGAATATGTCACCGCTCCCACACATCTCTTGTCAACCTGCTGACGAAAGATAGTGCAATCATTAGCGCATTCCAAAGTCACCATAAAGTGTAATTTTATCTGTATTCTAAAGCATAACGAAAAAAAATTAAATATCGAGTTGTTACTTCCCCAAAAACTAATTATTCACGCCGTCATCCCCTGTACGTAGATACATTTGGTGTGAAGAATGCTATGTGCACAGCACTAGCGATTGTCTTCTAGAATATGTCGCCGCTCCCACACATCTCTTGTCAACCTGCTGACGAAAGTAATCGCAATCATTACCGCAATCCAAAGTCACCTGAATGTGTAATTTTATCTGTATTCTAAAGCATAATGAGAGAAATTTAAAAATCGAGATGTTTCTTACCAAAAGACTAGCTATTCATGCAGTCATCCCCTGTACGTAGATACATTTGGTGTGAAGAATGCTACGTGCACAGCACTAGCGATTGTCTTCTAGAATATGTCACCGCTCCCACACATCTCTTGTCAACCTGCTGACGAAAGAAAGTGCAATCATTAGCGCATTCCAAAGTCACCATAAAGTGTAATTTTATCTGTATTCTAAAGCATAACGAAAAAAAATTAAATATCGAGTTGTTACTTCCCCAAAAACTAATTATTCACGCCGTCATCCCCTGTACGTAGATACATTTGGTGTGAAGAATGCTATGTGCACAGCACTAGCGATTGTCTTCTAGAATATGTCGCCGCTCCCACACATCTCTTGTCAACCTGCTGACGAAAGTAATCGCAATCATTACCGCAATCCAAAGTCACCTGAATGTGTAATTTTATCTGTATTCTAAAGCATAATGAGAGAAATTTAAAAATCGAGATGTTTCTTACCAAAAGACTAGCTATTCATGCAGTCATCCCCTGTACGTAGATACATTTGGTGTGAAGAATGCTATGTGCACAGCACTAGCGATTGTCTTCTAGAATATGTCGCCGCTCCCACACATCTCTTGTCAACCTGCTGACGAAAGAAAGTGCAATCATTAGCGCATTCCAAAGTCACCATAAAGTGTAATTTTATCTGTATTCTAAAGCATAACGAAAAAAAATTAAATATCGAGTTGTTACTTCCCCAAAAACTAATTATTCACGCCGTCATCCCCTGTACGTAGATACATTTGGTGTGAAGAATGCTATGTGCACAGCACTAGCGATTGTCTTCTAGAATATGTCGCCGCTCCCACACATCTCTTGTCAACCTGCTGACGAAAGTAATCGCAATCATTACCGCAATCCAAAGTCACCTGAATGTGTAATTTTATCTGTATTCTAAAGCATAATGAGAGAAATTTAAAAATCGAGATGTTTCTTACCAAAAGACTAGCTATTCAAGCAGTCATCCCCTGTACGTAGATACATTTGGTGTGAAGAATGCTACGTGCACAGCACTAGCGATTGTCTTCTAGAATATGTCACCGCTCCCACACATCTCTTGTCAACCTGCTGACGAAAGAAAGTGCAATCATTAGCGCATTCCAAAGTCACCATAAAGTGTAATTTTATCTGTATTCTAAAGCATAACGAAAAAAAATTAAATATCGAGTTGTTACTTCCCCAAAAACTAATTATTCACGCCGTCATCCCCTGTACGTAGATACATTTGGTGTGAAGAATGCTATGTGCACAGCACTAGCGATTGTCTTCTAGAATATGTCGCCGCTCCCACACATCTCTTGTCAACCTGCTGACGAAAGTAATCGCAATCATTACCGCAATCCAAAGTCACCTGAATGTGTAATTTTATCTGTATTCTAAAGCATAATGAGAGAAATTTAAAAATCGAGATGTTTCTCACCAAAAGACTAGCTATTCATGCAGTCATCCCCTGTACGTAGATACATTTGGTGTGAAGAATGCTACGTGCACAGCACTAGCGATTGTCTTCTAGAATATGTCACCGCTCCCACACATCTCTTGTCAACCTGCTGACGAAAGAAAGTGCAATCATTAGCGCATTCCAAAGTCACCATAAAGTGTAATTTTATCTGTATTCTAAAGCATAACGAAAAAAAATTAAATATCGAGTTGTTACTTCCCCAAAAACTAATTATTCACGCCGTCATCCCCTGTACGTAGATACATTTGGTGTGAAGAATGCTATGTGCACAGCACTAGCGATTGTCTTCTAGAACATGTCGCCGCTCCCACACATCTCTTGTCAACCTGCTGACGAAAGAAAGTGCAATCATTAGCGCATTCCAAAGTCACCATAAAGTGTAATTTTATCTGTATTCTAAAGCATAACGAAAAAAAATTAAATATCGAGTTGTTACTTCCCCAAAAACTAATTATTCACGCCGTCATCCCCTGTACGTAGATACATTTGGTGTGAAGAATGCTATGTGCACAGCACTAGCGATTGTCTTCTAGAATATGTCGCCGCTCCCACACATCTCTTGTCAACCTGCTGACGAAAGTAATCGCAATCATTACCGCAATCCAAAGTCACCTGAATGTGTAATTTTATCTGTATTCTAAAGCATAATGAGAGAAATTTAAAAATCGAGATGTTTCTTACCAAAAGACTAGCTATTCATGCAGTCATCCCCTGTACGTAGATACATTTGGTGTGAAGAATGCTATGTGCACAGCACTAGCGATTGTCTTCTAGAATATGTCACCGCTCCCACACATCTCTTGTCAACCTGCTGACGAAAGAAAGTGCAATCATTAGCGCATTCCAAAGTCACCATAAAGTGTAATTTTATCTGTATTCTAAAGCATAACGAAAAAAAATTAAATATCGAGTTGTTACTTCCCCAAAAACTAATTATTCACGCCGTCATCCCCTGTACGTAGATACATTTGGTGTGAAGAATGCTATGTGCACAGCACTAGCGATTGTCTTCTAGAATATGTCGCCGCTCCCACACATCTCTTGTCAACCTGCTGACGAAAGTAATCGCAATCATTACCGCAATCCAAAGTCACCTGAATGTGTAATTTTATCTGTATTCTAAAGCATAATGAGAGAAATATAAAAATCGTGATGTTTCTTACCAAGAGACTAGCTATTCATGCAGTCATCCCCTGTACGTAGATACATTTGGTGTGATGAATGCTATGTGCACAGCACTAGCGATTGTCTTCTAGAATATGTCGCCGCTCCCACACATCTCTTGTCAACCTGCTGACGAAAGAAAGTGCAATCATTAGCGCATTCCAAAGTCACCATAAAGTGTAATTTTATCTGTATTCTAAAGCATAACGAAAAAAAATTAAATATCGAGTTGTTACTTCCCCAAAAACTAATTATTCACGCCGTCATCCCCTGTACGTAGATACATTTGGTGTGAAGAATGCTATGTGCACAGCACTAGCGATTGTCTTCTAGAATATGTCGCCGCTCCCACACATCTCTTGTCAACCTGCTGACGAAAGTAATCGCAATCATTACCGCAATCCAAAGTCACCTGAATGTGTAATTTTATCTGTATTCTAAAGCATAATGAGAGAAATTTAAAAATCGAGATGTTTCTTACCAAAAGACTAGCTATTCAAGCAGTCATCCCCTGTACGTAGATACATTTGGTGTGAAGAATGCTACGTGCACAGCACTAGCGATTGTCTTCTAGAATATGTCACCGCTCCCACACATCTCTTGTCAACCTGCTGACGAAAGAAAGTGCAATCATTAGCGCATTCCAAAGTCACCATAAAGTGTAATTTTATCTGTATTCTAAAGCATAACGAAAAAAAATTAAATATCGAGTTGTTACTTCCCCAAAAACTAATTATTCACGCCGTCATCCCCTGTACGTAGATACATTTGGTGTGAAGAATGCTATGTGCACAGCACTAGCGATTGTCTTCTAGAATATGTCGCCGCTCCCACACATCTCTTGTCAACCTGCTGACGAAAGTAATCGCAATCATTACCGCAATCCAAAGTCACCTGAATGTGTAATTTTATCTGTATTCTAAAGCATAATGAGAGAAATTTAAAAATCGAGATGTTTCTTACCAAAAGACTAGCTATTCATGCAGTCATCCCCTGTACGTAGATACATTTGGTGTGAAGAATGCTATGTGCACAGCACTAGCGATTGTCTTCTAGAATATGTCACCGCTCCCACACATCTCTTGTCAACCTGCTGACGAAAGAAAGTGCAATCATTAGCGCATTCCAAAGTCACCATAAAGTGTAATTTTATCTGTATTCTAAAGCATAACGAAAAAAAATTAAATATCGAGTTGTTACTTCCCCAAAAACTAATTATTCACGCCGTCATCCCCTGTACGTAGATACATTTGGTGTGAAGAATGCTATGTGCACAGCACTAGCGATTGTCTTCTAGAATATGTCGCCGCTCCCACACATCTCTTGTCAACCTGCTGACGAAAGAAAGTGCAATCATTAGCGCATTCCAAAGTCACCATAAAGTGTAATTTTATCTGTATTCTAAAGCATAACGAAAAAAAATTAAATATCGAGTTGTTACTTCCCCAAAAACTAATTATTCACGCCGTCATCCCCTGTACGTAGATACATTTGGTGTGAAGAATGCTATGTGCACAGCACTAGCGATTGTCTTCTAGAATATGTCGCCGCTCCCACACATCTCTTGTCAACCTGCTGACGAAAGTAATCGCAATCATTACCGCAATCCAAAGTCACCTGAATGTGTAATTTTATCTGTATTCTAAAGCATAATGAGAGAAATTTAAAAATCGAGATGTTTCTTACCAAAAGACTAGCTATTCATGCAGTCATCCCCTGTACGTAGATACATTTGGTGTGAAGAATGCTATGTGCACAGCACTAGCGATTGTCTTCTAGAATATGTCACCGCTCCCACACATCTCTTGTCAACCTGCTGACGAAAGAAAGTGCAATCATTAGCGCATTCCAAAGTCACCATAAAGTGTAATTTTATCTGTATTCTAAAGCATAACGAAAAAAAATTAAATATCGAGTTGTTACTTCCCCAAAAACTAATTATTCACGCCGTCATCCCCTGTACGTAGATACATTTGGTGTGAAGAATGCTATGTGCACAGCACTAGCGATTGTCTTCTAGAATATGTCGCCGCTCCCACACATCTCTTGTCAACCTGCTGACGAAAGTAATCGCAATCATTACCGCAATCCAAAGTCACCTGAATGTGTAATTTTATCTGTATTCTAAAGCATAATGAGAGAAATTTAAAAATCGAGATGTTTCTTACCAAAAGACTAGCTATTCATGCAGTCATCCCCTGTACGTAGATACATTTGGTGTGATGAATGCTATGTGCACAGCACTAGCGATTGTCTTCTAGAATATGTCGCCGCTCCCACACATCTCTTGTCAACCTGCTGACGAAAGTAATCGCAATCATTACCGCAATCCAAAGTCACCTGAATGTGTAATTTTATCTGTATTCTAAAGCATAATGAGAGAAATTTAAAAATCGAGATGTTTCTTACCAAAAGACTAGCTATTCATGCAGTCATCCCCTGTACGTAGATACATTTGGTGTGAAGAATGCTATGTGCACAGCACTAGCGATTGTCTTCTAGAATATGTCACCGCTCCCACACATCTCTTGTCAACCTGCTGACGAAAGAAAGTGCAATCATTAGCGCATTCCAAAGTCACCATAAAGTGTAATTTTATCTGTATTCTAAAGCATAACGAAAAAAAATTAAATATCGAGTTGTTACTTCCCCAAAAACTAATTATTCACGCCGTCATCCCCTGTACGTAGATACATTTGGTGTGAAGAATGCTATGTGCACAGCACTAGCGATTGTCTTCTAGAATATGTCGCCGCTCCCACACATCTCTTGTCAACCTGCTGACGAAAGTAATCGCAATCATTACCGCAATCCAAAGTCACCTGAATGTGTAATTTTATCTGTATTCTAAAGCATAATGAGAGAAATTTAAAAATCGAGATGTTTCTTACCAAAAGACTAGCTATTCATGCAGTCATCCCCTGTACGTAGATACATTTGGTGTGAAGAATGCTATGTGCACAGCACTAGCGATTGTCTTCTAGAATATGTCACCGCTCCCACACATCTCTTGTCAACCTGCTGACGAAAGAAAGTGCAATCATTAGCGCATTCCAAAGTCACCATAAAGTGTAATTTTATCTGTATT